>NC_022013.1:70985461-70997363 GCF_000317375.1 Microtus ochrogaster | reverse complement strand
AGACAGTCAGACAATAATAAAACATCATCGAATTGGGTGCTTCATACATCCAGCAGATACCAATTCAGGAAGCCCCTTTATGACAATCAGTTGAGTTCCCAATAGAGGGTCCCAGGCAGAGCAGAACCTCCCCCAGGTGGAGCTTCCAAGTACAAGATCAAGGAGCAACAGATGGAGATGACATCATCAAATGGGGTCCTCTAACATCCAGCAGAGACCTCTGACAGTCAGCTGGAGTTCCCAGTTGAGTGTTTTCTCTGTGGCTGTATTTGGGCCTTCTCTTTCCCATTTGCCTACACTTTTTTTTTGTTTTATGGTTTTTCAAGACAGGGTTTCTCTGTGGTTTTGGAGCCTGTCCTGGAACTAGCTCTTGTAGACCAGGCTGGTCTCAAATTTACAGAGATCCGCCTGCCTCTGCCTCCCGAGTGCTGGGATTAAAGGCGTGAGCCACCACCGCCGGGCTTGCCTATGTTGTTCTTAATTCCTGGCTGGCTTTCTTGTCTGCGGGTTAGAGGGTAAAGACGTTACGCGAGGAAGAAGACACAGAAACGCGGCGGTCCCACATGGGTGCACTTTTAATGGGGGAGGGGTAACAACAAACAGGTAAAGGTGTGCAGACGCGACAGGAAAGGCGGGGAGGGAGAGAGAGAGAGCTCGTAGCGTAGCGGCTCTCACTTTTTAACGGGGAATGCAAAGGCTTCTGGGAATATGTCAGGATCCAGGAGAACGCTGGGAACTGTAGTTCCGCAAAGGAACAACAGCCTACACTTTTATATTGCTAGATAAACAATAGTTCCCGGCTGCCAGCGCGGGGGAGGGGGGGACACAATAGTGGCAATTGTTGGGAATGGTTGTGCTTTCCCTCTCGGGACCACAGTGGAAGGGGACAGCAAGTCCCAGACAGTGGTCCCCGCCCTGGGGGAGGAGGCTCACCTCCTTGGAGCCAGCTTCACAGTGAGCTCAACAATGTGTGCGCTAAGCAATCTGGAAGCTCTCTGAACCAAGCCCTTTCAGCTTTTATTATATAGGTGTGATTGATCAAAATAATTATTTGACTTTTATTGCATAGGTGTGATTGATAAAAATAATTAACCATTGATCAGCCTCTGCCCCTTGGAGGCAGGGGAGGGGAGTGAGGTGGTGCTAAATCCAGACTTCTGATCTTGGAGTAGGCTCCCCTGGCAGTCAGTTCTTGAGAGAGTTGGTTCATCTACCACATGGGGCCTGGGAATTGAACTCAGGTTTTCAGCATAGTGGCAAACGTCTTTACCATTTGGGTCATCTTATTGGTCCCATGCTTATGTTTTAATGGAAGAGGAAGGAAGAAATTATCTTTGGTCTAACAAAAAGCTTTTGAAGTCTAGCCTTAAAGTTATAAGAATAAATAAAAATTAAAAAAAGACTTAAAGAAAGACTATCTAAGTAACATTTGATTATTATATGTAATTTCACACACACACACACATATGTAGGTATAATTGTTATGTGCAGAAGTGACAGTTGTCCATCTTTTTTCCCTAAAAATAAAAAAAGAAAATAGTAGCTTCAATTTTGCAAAGTCCAACTGAAGTTTTATTTCTTTGCAACTGAACAGAGAAACCAAACAAAAAAAGTTGGTGAGATAGGAAGATATCTTAGTTATTTTTATGTTGTTATGAAGAGACATCATGACTAAAGCAACATATGAAAGAAAGTGTTTAGTTGGGGCTTCCAGTGTCAGAGGGTGAGTCCACCATGGCGGGGAGCATGGCAGCAGCATGGCAGACCTGGTGCTGGAGCACAGCTGAGTTTGCATTCTGCTCCGTAGGTGGAGGGATCAAGCTTAATCCTGGAATCGGCTCTTGTTGACCAGGCTGGCCTTGAACTCACAGAGATCCACCTGCCATCGCCTCCCTAGTGCTGGAATTAAAGGCATGCGCCGTCACAACCTGGCTGATGCAGGCTTTTGGTGCAGGCTTTTAAAACCTCAAAGCCCACACCCTCAGTGACACGCCTCTTCCAACAAGGCCACTCCTCCTAATTCTTCCCAAACTGTTTCACCAACTGGGGACCATGTAATCAAACATATGAGCCTATGGATGCTCTTCTCATTCAAGCCACCATGGGAGTCAAGAGGCATGCTTTTCACTCTTAATACAGAGAGTGTGTCACCTCTGTGTCCTCAGTGAGTATGTATTTCCCTCTACCAGCAAACCTCCTCCAGCACACACCAGCCAGCGCCTAGCAATCCATCCTGACTCCATCTGCCTGAAGTCAGCATCGGCTCTCACAGGTTAAGGACTTGGTCCCATTAGTCTATTCCTAGCTTTGGACACCAGTGAGGGTGGCAGCCTGTCTCTGACTTACCACCCCCTCCCTGGCTTCTGTTCATTGCTAGAGTGTCTCTTAGAAACTGGGAATCGTGTTTACCGAGTGCTTGTGAAGGATGTTCTAAGGGCTAAGGGCGAGATGAGCCCAACAGGTAGGGAGCTGAATGCTCGTGTGCTTTCTGGGTGTGCCTCCCTTTACACACCTCTAGGTGTTCAGTGTTGGCAGACTCTTTGAACCTAGTCCTTTGGGCTTTTATGGAAACTTTATTACATAGCATCCTTGATAAAATTGTCGACTATCAATCGACTCAACCTTCAGCCTCTGCCCCTTCCTTGGAGGTTGGGGATTGTGGGACTGGAGTCCAGACCTCTGATCTTGGGGTTGGCTCCCCTGGCCTCAGGTAGCTTAGGAGGCCCCAGCCATCAGTCACCCCTGTCCTACCATTGGCCACTGTGTGCACTGTGTGTGTTACACCATGTGGCTTCCACTGTGTGAGTCTGTGGCAACCCGAGTGCTCATTCTTTTCTTTGTGCTTATATGACATGAACAGTACTCTGTGAGTCTTCTTTAAAGTTTCTGTTAATTAGTTTTGATGATGTGTGTGTGTCTCTGTGGAAGAGTATGGTGTAGGTGCCCTCAGAGAGTATAGATTCCCCGTGTGTGTGTCAGGTTCCCTGGAGCTGGAATTTCAGGCCATGCTGAGCTAACTGACCCTCCTCCAGGAGAGCAGCAAACCCTCATAACCACCGAGTCATCTCCAGCTCCCTTACAGACATTCTCATTGTGTCTTCTGAGAAGACAACTTGGGTGAGGTCAGTTCTCTTCTACCGTGTGGGATCCCACGGATTGAACTTAGTTTGTGCAGCTTGTCCGTAATCCCCTTACCTGCTTAGCCGTCCTGCCAGCTCCAAGGTATGGATTTTAAGTGTAGGCTACCTAGACCAGTAGACGTGTAGCATTTATTTATTTACTTGTCTGTCATTTGTTGCACATTTTGGATATCTCTCATTTGTTAAGTAATATTAATTCCCTTGTCAGATCTTTGACAGAGTTAAAGATTAGATAATTGTAGTTACTCTCTACATTATTTAGACTCCTTGAAATAAAATGGTTAGTGTATTTATTATTTGTTCCTATTGTACATAGTTGTATTTGGTTTGGCTCTATCTTATTTAGACAAAAGGGGGAGATGTAGGGGTAGCCCCAGCCAATCACCTTGCTTGTAGGGCGGTGTCGCCTGAGGATACTTTTTACTAATAAATATTGCTGGTGTGCTCTCCCCTTCTGCTTTCCTGTTCTTCGCTGGAACCTTGGGTTCTGTAAGTCTCTTTCCCAATTAAAGCTGAATATATTATTATAATTTCTGTCTGCCTTCATTTACGCCGCTACAGGCCTTAACAGAAAGGTGTCAAGATTTGGCAACAGGGATTGTGGTGGCAATGCCTGTAATCCCAGCTCTGGGACAGGGAGTATCTGAACCTTCAGGAGTTCAGAAGTTCAACTATTTAGTGAGTATTCTGTGTGTTTGTTGAACCCCTTTGCCCACATCACCTTGGGCATCCTCCCACTGGCACAGGCACAGCATTCGCACAGGCTCTGTGCGTGTGCGCGCGCCTTCGTGCAGTTCTTATGGCGTGGGAGGGCAGGGAAAACTTTTCTCCAGATCCTTAAATCCATAGTTTGCACCAGAGCCCCCGCATCTTAGTTAGGGTTTCTATTGCTGTGAAGAGACACCATGTCCAGGCAACTCCTATAAGGAAAACATTTCACTGGGGCTGGCTTACAGTTTTAGAGGTTCAGTCATTATCGTCATGGTGGGAAGCATGGCGGTGTGCGGGCAGACACGATGCTGGCTGCATCTTGACCAGAAGGCAACAGAAAGTGTCTGACTGTCACACAGAGTAAAGCTCGTGCACAAGACACCTCAAAGCCCACCCCTCAAAGTGACACACTTCTTCCAACAAGGCCATGCCTCCTAATAGTGCCACTCCCTTTGGGGACCATTTTTTTCATGCCCCCCCCCCGTTATAGTGCTGGAAATGGAACTCAGGGCCTTGTATATGCTAAGTAAGTACTCTACCACTGGGCTAGCCAGACCTCATTTCTATGTTTTGTTTTGTTTGTTTGTTTTTAAAATAGAATTTTGTTATGCTTCCTTTTGCAATACATCTACTGGAATTGGAATGATACAGAGTCAATTAGCCTGGCCCCTGTGCAAGAATAACACAGATTTGCTAAATGTTCATATTCTTCTCAAAACAATTAAGTAAATATAAAAATAAACAAATGGATATTAAAATTTAAAAAGTAGCTGGGTGTGGTGGCATTTGCCTTTAATTCCAGAGTTCAGGAGGGAAAGACAAGTGGATATCTGTGAATTTGAGACCACCTTGGTCTGCATAGCATGTCCGTGGCCAGCCAAGACTTCACAGTGAGACCCTGTCTTAATACCTTTCCCTCAAAATAACAATGAATAGGGTTTTGCTATATATTTCAGGCTATCCTTGACCGCAGTATCCTCCTGCCTCAGCCTTTGGAGTTCTGGAGTTATAGGTGTAGACAATCATTCATTGCCCCTTGTTCTCAGGACTGTTAAAGAAAGGAAGGAAATATGCTTGGTGATTCACTAGGGAGGTGGAAGCAGAAGGACTGTGAATTTGGAGCCAGGTTGGGCAACATTGTGAAATTCTCACCACTTGGCTACACCGTGAGACCTTGCTTAAGGGGAGTGAGAAGAAATAAATTGATACTAAGCCTTCTCTGGAGTTAAGATTCGTGGATATTCTTAGGGTTCATTAATAAGTTAATTTCAACTGAAATCTGCTGTTTATGTGTAGAGATCTTCAAAAATTTGCAAAATACCCATTTTATTATAATCAGTTACTTACAAATCAAAAATTTAAAGATAATTTAATCTCTCCCAAATTCTTTCACATATGTGTCCTTAAGAAACAAAATTTTATCGGTTCAAGGGAGGAAATGCTTTAAGAGATCAATAGTCAAATATCAATATAAAATTATGTAAGAAAAGATAATGTACATATGTGTTTCTACCATTTCTCAGCATGTTGGAACAGCACTCAGAGATAGGAGGTTCAAGGGTAGCCTCTACCACATAGCAAGTTCCTCAAGGCCAGCCTGGGCTACCAGTGCCTGTGTTTCGAAAACAGCAACAATAACAACAGTAGTTGGTCTATTTAGAGCAAATCTTATTTGTGTATTTTAAAAATGGATGATGGTGGATATCAAACTGATAACATTTAGAAATCACTGGAAAAAATCAAGTATAGTCTCATTTTAAAAGTCGGTGTTATGTAATTCAAGGAAATGAAGTTAGATGGAAATATTTGCATATCAATCTGTGTGTGAAAGACACACAATTTTAACAGCTAATATGGAGAAGTCAATTGAAAGCAAGCCAGGCGCACAGCAGAGCACAGTATGATCACATCTGTGTTCACCCCCTCCCAGTCGGTAGGCATAACACGCTTATCTCCGGTGTACAGCGGGAGACAGAGGGAGAGGCAGAAGTGTTAAGTTTACTTAAGGCCAACAGACCAAGGGAATAACTGACCAATCTGAACCAGGTCTGAGAATTTCCAACCAAAGGTGCACCTGCTCCAGGCAACCCTTCCCGCTTCAGAAAGAAACCCAAATCATTGGGATTTGTAATGGTCCGGAAGCCTAGTGTTGTAGGTGTCCAGAAGTGTGTCAGAAACACAAAGTTCCAGGTTCCAACCCCAGCCCAGTGGCCCAGAGTCTGCGTCTGAACAAGTGTCTAAGTGATTCGTAGCCATGGGAGCTGGAGAGCTCCTCCCCAGAGTGTTGGCTGGACTTTCTGCTGTTTCCTGGCCCCTCTCTGAAGACCTCTTACAGCCGTTGGTATATTCGGTGCCAACACAAGTAATCCGGTGTTCTCTTGCAACCCTCCCAGGCTATTTGGTCTCGACATTAAAGGCAGAGATTGTGGCGATGAGGTGGCCCAGTGGTTCACCAACTACCTGAAGACGCAACCCTACAGGTTGGTTCAGTTTGATACCAGCATGAAAGGAAGGACAACAAAGAAACTGTACCCTTCTGAAAGCTACCTCCAGAATTATGAGGTGAGCGTATGGTCTTCCTTCCTTCTACCTGCTACCCTGGGTCCTCCGTGCTTTCTTCTCTGCCCATAGAGCCCTTTGGGAGGCTTCAGTTAGGAAACTTTGGCAGTGGTTCAGGAGGGTGGTCCAGGGTACAACCTGCACGTTAAGGATGGAGAGGGACTTGGGTTGAAGGCTGTCTCAGTGCTGGGACCTCCGAGGCGCCTGGAGGGTTAGGTATGGGAGATGTGTGGAGGGCACAGCCGGGGCTGACTTGTGGGGAGATGGGAACTCAGGAGGAAACTGGCTGGAAGCTGAGTGTGGTGGCTCATGCCCATACCCAGCACTCAGGAGGCTAAGATAGGAGGATTACTGTGAATTTAAGGCCAGCCTGGACTCAAGGTGAGATCGTGTCCCAGAGAGGAAAGAAAGAGAAGAAGCCTGGCTGCAAGTGAAGGTGAAATATTGGGACTAAGTGTGCCTTTCCCGATGCAGACTTTCTCCAGGCCACCTTCACTGCCTGTGTATGTGACAGCTGTGTCATAGGCCAGCAAGTGGTGGCAGGAAAGCTACAGCCAGCCACTAGGTCCCTCAGGGATTCCCATCCAAAGCCAAGGCACGCTTATCTATTATTATTATTAATATTATTCGTGATAGTGTTATTTGCTTTGTCACCAATGTTCCTCATCTAAAGCAGTGTCAGTATCTCCTGGTAATTAGTAGGTTTTGGACAGATGGTGGTGCTAATGAAACCATTGCTGGGATGTCCTCCATTGGCAGCACTCTTCCTTGTGTGATGAGGAAGGAAAGCAGGCTGGTGAATAACAGCCCCCCAGTGTGGTGGTGCATACCTCTAATCCTAGCATTCCTGGGGTAGAGGCTATGGCTCTCTGTGAGTTCAAACACAGCTTGATCTACCTAATAAATTCTAGGACATCCAGTCTATGAGCCTCCCCGACCCCCTCCTGCAATTGCCTCTCCTGAATATAGCTCTCCCCTTCCACGCTTCAGAGGTTTCCTGTCTGGGCTCTGCTGAGCTTTGGGCTGCAATGCCAGTGAGCGGGGAGGCCTGACTGTGCTGTGTCCTGTAACAGGTAGCCTACCCAGACTGCAGCCCCATCCACATGATTTCTGAAGCCTCCTTAGTGGATCTCAACACCAGGCTGAAGAAGAAAGTGACGATGGAAAACTTCAGGCCAAACATCGTGGTGTCAGGTTGTGAGGCTTTCGAGGAGGTAAGGGGTCACTGCCACAGACGTCAGACTCAGATGTGCTGCCCTCAGAGCTGGTGGATCTGAAGGAAGCTCCTGCAGTGACCCAGATGCCCCTGGGCTGGTGGTGGGGACACTTCTTCCCTCAGATTCTCTATGGCGGCTAATGACCTCTTGGCCTCCAGGGGGCGCTGGCCTCCAGAGCTCACCAAACTCCAGCTTGCACTATCTACCTGTAGCCTGGGCATAAGGAAAGGAAAGGGAGACAAAGGGGACAGCACTCCCATCATGTCCCAGGAGTGTGCTCAGAGATTTCAGTCCCGGGTTCCCACATAGAGGCTATGAAGGTACAGGAGTCCCACCCTGTGACAATGCTTGCTGCAGTCTGAGTCCTCTGTGCCTTCCCGAGTGACAACAGCAGGAAATCCCGCCCTGTTGGAGGAGGAATGGCTGAGCTTTTCTGAGTACTGGGAATAACAAGGACAAGTATCATTAATGGGGTGCGAGGCCTGGAACTGACTGATGGCTTCATGTTGGGCCCTCCCTCAACCCTGTGAAGTCTGCAGTAATATTTCCTCTATATGAAGATACAAAATAATCCCACACTAGTTCAGACTTAGGTATAATAAAGGGTTATTTATTTAGGGAAGACTTACAGATCACTGTCCTAGATCACAGTCCTCTGCATGAAGAGGGAACAGAGTCTAGCAGCCAGAAGTGAGAACTCGAAGCAAGTCCAGGCTTTATAGCTGCATTTGTGAGACCACGCCCAAGTGGGCTGGTGTCTTAAAGGCTATTGGCTGAAGGAACGGAAGGAGCTCCCACAGCACACGTGCTTAGAAAGGTTCCCCAACTGCTCAGCGAATGAGGGATATGGCTGGCATTACAACCCAAGGCGTGCCACCCGCCTCTGGAACTGGGATGAGGGTACCTGTGTGAGACCCAGGCAGTTAGCGCCCAGAGAAGCTCTTGAACACCAGCTCTTCGCTCCTGTGGGCGGCCGTGCTTCCTTTTGTGTGTGTAGAATGTGCCCATATTTGTTCGTCTCCATGGTTCTTTTGGGCAAATCTTTACATAGAACCACTTCAAGCCTGCCTGTGTCCACACAATTTGACAATCTTAAAACAGTGGTACACACAGAAGATGTCTATCAGCTGACGCTGTCCTGCTGTCTTAGTTACTTGCTTGCCACTATGATACAATATCCTTAAAGGAGAAGGGGTTTATGTTTGCGCACGGTTCTGGAGGGATAGAGGTCATCATGGCTGAGATGGCATGGTGGCAGGAACAGGAAGATGGCTGGTCTCATTACATCTGCACAAGGGGGACAGAGTGGACAGGAAGTGGGGCCAGGCTGTAGACCTTCAAGCCCCAACCCCTAGTGACCCACTTCATCCAGCAATGTGTCTCCTCTTAAAGGTTCTACAACCACAAGCAGAACTCCAGGTGGGGACCAAGTGTTCATACCCCTGTCTGTGGGTATGAACAGTTTGGATTCAGACTATACCAGCTGTCTACACAATTTGCTTTTAAATGTCTTTAAGTTCTTCTCATATTTGTTAAAGGTAAAATCTTGGTCATCTGTTATGGGCAAAGCACTATGGCTCAGATCTCTGGGTACAGAGACGAAGAGATAGGGACCTTGGGTATTAGATGTAGTCCAGACTGGCCTTGAACACACTCTGTTGCCTAGGCTGGCATTGAACCTGTTCTGTTGTGCTGACCTTGAACCCACTTTGTAGCCTGGGCTGGTCTTGAACTTTTGATTCTCCTGGTTCCCTCCTAAGTGACAAGGATTTCAGGCCTGTGACATCAGGTCCAACTAATAACAAACATTTTAAACACAGCATGCCAGTTCACTCAGTGTTTAACAAGAGTCTGATGGCTTCACTTGTTGGTTGGAACAGACAACTTGGAAACTCAAGCAACGAGAAGCAGGCAGGGCGACCAGGAATCAAATGACGTTCCAGTCCCAAGTTTCTTTTTTGCATTAGAGCTTTCAAGGCCCTGCACATAATTTTGGTTTTGTTGCTTTTCTTAAAGCTCCCCCGAACACACACACACACACACACACACACACACACACACACACACACGTCCAAATATATATCATTTTGATATTAACTTTGCTGTAAGATCTTGAACCTAGGAAAGAAGGCAAGATGATGTCATCTCTGGCTGTAGAATTTTTGCTTTTCTGTAACTTGTCATACTTAACCCAAGCATAGCCCTATTCTGGGGGCCATTTGATGTGTAATATTTTTATCTATCTGTCTGTCTGTCTATCTATCTATCTATCTATCTATCTATCTATCTATCTATCTATCTATCTATCATGTATACACCATTCTGCCTGCATGACAAAAGAGGGCATCAGATCTCATTACAGATGGCTGTGAGCCACCACGTGGTTGCTGGGAATTGAACTCAGGACCTCTGGAAGAGCAGCCAATGCTCTTAACCATTAAGCCCTATCTCTAGTCCCTAATTTTTGTTTTCTTAATGTTTAGGGAATTTATGCTCCCAAGCCTATTTGCTGTTATATTTTTGAATTATGATGAGCGTCCAGAAATAGCAAATAAGATAATATGTTCTTATTTTTCTAGAAAATTCTATAGCCATGCAATTCTTACCAAACTCCTTACTGTGAAATGATGTAACTGTTGCTGATTTAGTCCACCTTAAGTGAGGAAGGCCAGTAGTGAAGGACTTGATGCACTGATCTGTCTATCACCTACCATGATAACCCTTTCAAATATTAATGCAGAGTGATTAAGCGTATACATAATTAATCCTCAACTAATAAAAAATTATAGCAAACCTTATCATGATGCAAAAGTCCAGGCCACTGGTTATTGTAAGTGTGGGGCGGTAGGAGCAAGCACTGAGGACATTTGTAGCTTGTGGTGTGGAGAACCGTGAACTTCTCCCTGGGAGCTAGAGGATGGCGCTGATTTGAAAAGGCTTGGGACGGTGCGGTGTGTTTGATTTCTGGATCACAGAGGGATGAGGTTTAAAAACGATGTCAACATTTGCTGCTTATCTCTGTCTCTGGCCATCATGGGGCTCAGTGTTCCCTGGACTTTGCTCACTGTCCTGAGCTAAACCCGAAATGTTTGAACGGGCGTCTTTTTTATGTAAGTCCTCGCTCTGTGTTTTGAGAGAGCTGGGGAGAAAACTGCAGAAAAACCACAAGTGTGTTCTCTGTCACATGGGAGGGGATGTTTCTACAAATTTCTGGAGAGGAAATTTGTTTGTGTATTGGGCCTCAAACTCCCCGTGTAGCTGGGGATGATCTTAAACTTCTTGCCTAGTTCAGGATTCCAGGCATGCTGTTTGCGAGGTGCTGGGTCAGGATTCCAGGCATGCTGTTTGCGAGGTGCTGGGAGGCAAACACTGGCTGCACACACTGGACAAGTACTCTACTACCTGAGGAGCATTCTTAGTGACCAGTCTCATCTGGTCAAAGAAACTAAGCAGGGGTAGCCCTGGCGTGCCCTTGGATGGGAGGGGTTCCCAAAGCCAGACAGTTGTGCTTTGAATCCCAGCCCCACCACTCACTATTTATGTGTGGTTTCTCTCCTTGCCCCCAACCCATATTTTACCCTTTCCTCTGGGTCTTCCTTATGGTGGAAGCTTCATTACTCTTAGTTTCCTATTTATAAGATGTGTGCAACCTGGCAGAAAATTCTCAGGAGGGGCTGGAGAGATGGCTGATTTGTCAGAGTGCAGGTGGACTTTTCAATCAGCAGGGGCGCACTAATCTCTCCCAGTGTATTTGTGTTGTTTAGGCCTAATGAATATTAAACTCATCCGTTATGAATTCAATTTTTCAGTTATTTAAAATGTAGTGTTTGTTTTAGGAACTGAATTAACCATTGCATTTACTTTAAGTGGACAACGATCAGATGAGGGTGGGCGACTTTATTAATACAAAGCTATTAACAGTGTCAAGACACAGAGTTAGCATTTGGAGGTGTTAATGACATTGATTGGGAAGTCAGACAAATTGCTAATGAACCCGGCAGTTGACTTTTGGAACAGAAGGTGACCTAAATCTGTCTTGTTGGACCAAGACCCTAATTGAACTTTTCAGGGTTTCTGGCTTCTGTTAAAGCCACGACTTAGAAGCTCACAGACAAGTAGCTTGAGACATTGAACTCACTGTCACTTGGAACAAAGGAGGGAGTTGAAAACAAGAAGGCTGTAGGCGAGGTCTTGGATTCCCCAGGCTGCTGGTGGTTCACATACTAGTAGCTGCAGTGCCCTCGTGTGGCGAAAGAGGTCCTGACACCTTGGCTC
>NC_022013.1:70984389-70985361 GCF_000317375.1 Microtus ochrogaster | reverse complement strand
TGTTTGCCACATGCTTCCCTTGCAATTGCCCTGTTTGAACAGGGTTTGTCACATGGTGAGTGTGACCTCGGCTTTTACAAAGCTTGCACGGCTCCTGGGCCAACTGATTGCTTGGAACATGGAGTTTATTTCCTCCAGAAGCAATTTCCTGGAGGATGACTGGGCATCTGTAGCTGTGGTCATACTGGGTGGGGGATGTCTGGGTTTGAAGACCAATTTGGCTCTGGAACACCAATTGTGCAAATGCTTACTCATTTCTGTAGGCCCAAGAGAGGAGCTAGTTGGCTTTCGAATACGGGATGATTATGATGTCATAGCCAGTCGCAGAAGGGGAGACTAGATAGCGCTCTTCCCTGCTCTTGCTGTGCCCTCTGTAGAAACTTAGGTCCCTCTCAGACCCCGAGAGGGTGAAAGCCACCAGCAGGGGTGGACTCTTTTCCTGACTTCTCTGCACATCAGTTAGACTTAGGAGCTCCAGAGACCTCGCCTGATTGAGGTCAGTTTCCAAGAGCATTCTTTGCGTCTGCGTGTAGATCAGGTGTTCTCAAAGCTGTTGTAGGTTTATGGGACGTGTATTAAGGCCCCCATCCTCAAACGCTCCCTGTTTCTCCCTTTTAAGCTTAGCATTAGTGGCTCTCTGCAGAACAGGCACAAACCCTCAAGATAAGGAACCCAGACTGTGCTCTTTCTGAGACGGCCTCATGTAGCCTGGGCTGGCCTTCAGCCCACTGTGTATCCATGGGTGACTTGAGTCATGGAATTCCTAATTCTTGTGCTGCTGTCTCCCAAGGGCTGGGATTACAGGCATGGGGCATCTTGCTAAATTCCCAAATTACTTGTTATTAGTAAAAAGGACCATAACCTTTATGCCTATCTATATGAGCTTGTGAATGTGTGATATTAAGTATGTAGGTGTCGTATTCAAGGTCCTATAAATGAGCTACCCCCAAACACGATCCTCTGGCATATTGA
>NC_022013.1:70976780-70977649 GCF_000317375.1 Microtus ochrogaster | reverse complement strand
GAGCTGCTATGTGGGTGCTGGGAATTGAACCCGGGTCCACTGGAGAAGCAGTCAGTGCTCTTAACCACTGAGCCATCTCACCAGCCCCTAAATCTTTTTTTTAAAGAATGTTTTAAATACTGGGGGAAACATTGTGCTGAACTGTACACTTTTGGTTATTGTTTCCTGTGTGAAACAATGTACCTATTACTTGTTCTTATCCTTTTATCATTGGGTATCGTAAGTGAGCTAGAGATGATTTAAAGTAGGAATGTGTGCATAGGTTAAGAGACAGTACCAGGCCATTTTATACAAGAGATAAGTACTTGAGGACTTGGGGTTCTAAAGGGGTGCTGGAAACAATCCCCTTTTGGACACCAAAGGATACCGAAATGTGTACAAGTGACCCTATGTCTGTAAAGCATATGCAATGTTAGGAACACAGCATGTTTTATGTAAGTGCACGTGTATGTGTGTTTGTTTTGTGTATGTGTGTGTGAAGTGTTTACTTTTTTTGTGTATGTATAAGTCTATATGTACCATGTGTGTGCAATACTTGTGGAGGCCACAAGAGAATTCGACATCTTCATCCAGAGGCAACAGTAGTAGGTGGAGCTTGAACATAGAGATCCCAAAGCCTGCCCCCACAGTGACACACTTCCTCCAACAAGGCCACACCTACTCCAACCAAGTCACACTTCCTAACAGTGCCACTCCCTGTGAGCTTATGGTGGCCAATTACATAGAATCCACCACATTCCACTCCCTGGCACCGAAAAACTTGTAACAATATCATAATGCAAAAGCATTTAGTCCAGCTTCAGAAAAGTTCCTATAAATGAAAATAGACCCATATCTATCACCATGCACAAAAATCAAGTCCAAATGGA
>NC_022013.1:70973349-70974580 GCF_000317375.1 Microtus ochrogaster | reverse complement strand
ATGTACCACATTTTCCTTATCCATTCTTTGGTCTAGGGGCAGTTAGGTTGTTTCCAGGTTCTGGCTATGACAAACAGTGCTGCTATGAATATAGTTGAGCACATGTCCTTGTGGCACGATTGAGCATCCTATGGATATATACCCAAAAGTGGTATTACTGGGTCTTGAGGAAGGTTGTTTCCTAATTTTCTGAGAAATTACCATACTGATATCCAAAGGGACTGTACCAGTTTACACTCCCACCAACAATGAAGGAATGTTCCCTTTTCCCCACAACCTCTCCAGCATAAGTTGTCATCTGTGTTTTTGATTTGGCCATTCTTACAGGTGTGAGATAGAATCTCAGAGTTGTTTTGATTTGCATTTCTTTGATGACTAAGGATGTTGAACATCTCCTTAAGTGTCTTTCAGCCATTTTAGATTCATATTCCTCTATGAGAGTTCTCTGTTTAAGTCTGTACCCCATTTTTAAACTGTATTATATGTTCTCTTGATAACCAATTTCTTGAGTTCTTTATATATTTTGGAGATCAGTCCTCTGTCTGATGTGGAGTTGGTGAAGATCTTTTCCCATTCTGTAGGCTGTGAAAGCCTGTTCTTGCTGATTTGGCAGAATCAGTGGTTGAGATTGTGAATCAAAAGGAAGATGCTGGGGCTGGGAGGCAGCTCAGCAGTCGAGTGCTGGACTCCTGTGCACGGGCGTTGGGTTCTGTGCTCAGTGCTAAAAGAATTACTTTTTTTTAAAAAAAGTGAATTGTGTATCCTGAGCTTCACTGCATGCTGCCTCTCTCGGTGCTTTCCAGAGTTCTCTGTGTCCTTCTGTGTCTCCCTCCTTCCTCTGATGTCATACCTAGTACCAGATCAAGGTGAAGGAAGCCTGGCTCTAAAAGATACCTCTCCCTTTTCTTCTAGGACACTTGGGATGAACTCCTAATTGGTGATGTTGAGATGAAAAAGGTGCTGAGCTGCCCCAGGTAAAGACTGAGTTAGACATAGCCTCTGGAGTGTGGGACGCACTTTGGTTTGGATTCACCGTCTAATCGTGGGTCTTCGGCAGGTGCATCTTGACGACAGTGGACCCAGACACAGGAATCATAGACAGGAAGGAGCCGCTGGAAACCCTGAAGAGGTAGGATGCCAGTGTGTGCCCTGTGGTGTGTGCCAGGTGTTCATGTCCTAACTCCCAGCTGCTCGTGTCCTAACTCCCAGGTGGTCGTGTCTTCACTCCCAG
>NC_022013.1:70949912-70973129 GCF_000317375.1 Microtus ochrogaster | reverse complement strand
TGCACCTAAGTTTCATCCTCTTTTTATTTCTTTACTTTCCTGATACATTTCTAGTTGTACATTTTTCTATTTTGAAACTCTAATCTCTCATCACTTTCTTTATGTGTGTGTGCGTGCATGTATGTGTGGAGGCCAGAGGCTGATACTGGATGACTTCCTTAGTCACTCTTTACCCATTTGTGTTTGTTTTACAGTAGATTTCTTTTTTTAAAAAAAATTATTTTTATTTATTTATTTATTTTACTTTATGTGCTTTGATGTTTGGCCTGCGTATGTGTCTGTCTGAGGGTATTGGATCCCCAGGAGCTGGAGTCACAGACAGTTGTGAGCTGCCACATGGGTGCTCAGAATTGACCCTGGGTCCTCCTGGAGAGCAGTCAGTGCCCTTAACTGCTGAGGCATCTCTCCAGCCCCTAGATTTATTCTCAAAGGGTAGAACTCCTTGACACTCCAGCCAGGGTTCTCTGCGTCCCCTCAGTGGGTAAGGAAAGGTCTCCCACGCTCTATTCCTGTGCAGCCTTCTTACTGAAGTGTCATGTGCAATTCCTTATGGACACATTAACTTCTCTCTGAAGTCTGGAATTTCCATGGCTACAGTAGGCCCAGACTGTCTGAGCCCAGGTCTGTAGAAAATGCTAGGTGACTGAGAGTCTCCTGGGCTAGTCGTGGCATTCCAAGACATGGAACTCGGTCCCTGATTCCCTCTGATGTCAAAGAAGTGTGTCCCTCTACTGGGAGTAAAATTGTGTGACCCTCAATGGCACCTGTACACGTTAGAGACTGGCTGTGTGGGCCTCGTCCTGCAGAGGCACAAAGTGATGCTGATTGGCTGGGCCAGTGAGCTCAGGCACCGCCTGCCTCTGGCTCCCCAGTGCCGGGGTTCTAGGCAGATGGCACTGAGCTTTTTCTGGCTGCTAAAGATCTGAACCCAGGTCCTTGTTCCTTGCACAGCAGGTGTTTTACCAACCGAGGCATCACCCAGCCCCTCTCATCAATGTCTGGTAATTCATGGGGTGCGGGTTCCACCTTAAACATTGCAAAAAAGGACCAAAAAGACCTTAGTTACCATTTTGGGGATGGCTGTGTTGTTGTGTTTGCGCTTCCTCTTTTCTATTGTCTGTCTCTAACAGTTCAGAGGGTATCTCATGAGGCCTTCATTTCACAGTTCTATTTTTGTTCTTTGCTTTGTAAAACACAGTGAAGGTGATTTTCTTCAGCTAGGTCTTAGACTTCATAAGCAGTCCCATTGACTAGTGGCATCTCGGCCTTAATTTTCACTTACAGGGGAACTCCAGCATTGAGCCTTAATGTTGGGAGAAGTTGAAAGCATAGGGAGTAAAAGCAATGCAGACAAAAGCAGCGTAAGGGAGAAAGAGGTGTATTTTAGATCACAGTTCCAGGTTACAGTGCCTCATGGGAAGTTAAGGCAGGAGCTCAGAACAGTCACATCCCATGCATAGTCACAGACAGAGAAACGAATGCAGACATGCTCGCTTGCCTGTGCTCAGGCTGACTTCTCCACTGTTAGATAATTCATGAGTCCCTGCTTAGGGAATGGTGCTGCCCACGGTGGGCTGGGTGACTTAATTAAGACATGCCCACAGACCAATCCAGTGTAGACAATCTCTCACTGAGACTCTTAGGTGATTCTAGGTTGTGTCACTGACAACAAAAGCCAGTCAATACAGTGGGCCAGGGGTGGTTCCATTTTGAAATTTCATGAGCATTTTTTCCCCATAAGTTGTGAGTTAGGGTACCTGTGTAATAAAAGTGTTTGTACGATACTTCACAAGCCCACACTTACTATTATTAACACTGTAGTAATTATTATTATTATTATTATTATTATTATTATTATTATTATTATTAGAGACAGGGTTTCTATAATCCTGGCTGTCCTAGAACTCACCTTGTAGACCAGGCTGGCTTCAAACTCAGTGCTCTGCCTGCCTCTACCTCCCGAGTGCTGCGATCAGAGTTGTGCTCCACCACACCTGGCTTTAGAAAGCCCACACTTATTTGGCTGCTTGTGTGCAGGCGTCCCTGTCATCTTTAGAAAGGACGTGTTGCTGACCCATAATTAGCCTAAGGAGCAAGCATCCATGTCCTATAGAAAACACTAGACTTCCTTTTCTTTCGAGGCCTGATGGTGGTACTTTCTTCTTTCAGCTACCGCCTGTGTGACCCTTCCGTGAAGAGTCTGTACCAGACGTCCCCACTGTTTGGGATGTATTTCTCAGTGGAAAGAATCGGAAGCCTGAGAGTTGGTGACCCTGTGTATCGGATGGTGGATTAGTGGATCCAGTGGGGTGACATGGTAAGTTTCATTTTGCTTCTAGAATTCTGTGTTTTGACAGCGCATAACCATATTTTCTTATCTTCTGACGCTTTAAAAATTTTAAAAGTATTTTGCTGGTTGGTGGTGGCTTATGCCTTTAATCCCACCAACTTGGGAGGGAGAGGCAGGTGGATCTCTGAGTTCAGGGTTGGTCTGGTCTACAGAGGGAGTTATAGGACAGCCAAGGCTACACAGTCTTGAAAAATAAAATACATGTTTTGAATATTTTATTATTTTCTGGTATGGATGTTTTGCCTGCATGTACGTCTGTGCCCCATGCATGTGGTACCCGAGGAAGCCGGAAGCAGGAACTCCTGGAACTGGAGTTACAGAAGATGATAGTGAGCTGCCACATGAATGCTGGGAATCGAACCTCTGTCCTCTAGAAGAGCAGCAAGTGCTCTTAACCACTGAACCAGCTCATTCAGATGCTTAAAAAAAAATCCTATGCTGTTTTAATTCTTGGGAGAATGAGCAGTTCGGGAATCATGAAAATGCTACCCCTTTCTCCCTCCATTCATTCAGTAATCAGTATGCTTCTTCTACCCAGCCTTCCCCATTCCTGCTTCCCATTTGGTCACAAAATACCAATGGGCTTCCCTGCCAGACTTGCAGGGGTGCCCCTGGTTCCTTTGGGGAGCATCATTAAAGGAATAAGGAACCAGGAGTGGTGGCACACGCCTTTAATCGCAGCACTCTGGAGGCAGAGGCAGGCAGATCTCTTGAGTTCGAGGCCAGCCTGGTTTACAAAGGCAGTCAGGGGTACACAGAGAAACCCTGTCTTGAAAAAAACAAAACATCATTGACAGCAGAAAGGGAATAAGAAATGAAGGCAGATGATCCTCTAGGGTTAGATGCATGCTTTTTTTTTTTTATTTTTGTTTTTGGCTGAGAAGGGGGGAGGGTATTGAAAGCCAGTGCTTCACCAAACATCTCTTAAATATGACTTAAAGAAGAAAATCAGCATGTCAAGATGATTGATCATGACACTAAGATGGTAAATAATATTCTGACACTGATTGCATCAGGTCACCTTGAGTCCTGAATCCTATAGACACAAGCTGAACCCTCCGTTATAGACAGGAATGAGAAGTCATTGGAAAACCTTCCCATGAAGGTTCTAAACAGCTCCCTTTGCAAAACCTATTATTAAACCTTCCCGAAGCATTGTTCTTTTCCTTCCTTCCTTCCTTCCTTCCTTCCTTCCTTCCTTCCTTCCTTCCTTCCTTCCTTCCTTCCTTTCTTTATCTTATGTGTTTGAGTATTTTTTTTTTTTTGCCTGCATGTCTGAATGTATACTGCATACATGTAGTACCTTCAGAGACCACACGAGGGTACTGCATGCCATGGAACTGGAGTTACAGATGGTTCTGAGCTACCATGTGGCACAGCTTTAAGGGTGGTATATATATATATATATATAGATGTGTGTGTGTGTGTGTGTGTGTGTGTGTGTGTGTGTAAAAGGAAATAACATCTTTTGACTACTGTATGGGATGAAAATCCATAGACCATGTGGCACGACCAAAGATAGACTTGAGAGTCTCTATTAAGCCAGCCTGTGACTGCCTAGGAGAAAGACTTCTCACGGAGCGGCCTGCATGCATGTTTTACGAGATTTCAGAGACAAAGAACATAGATAAACTACGTCTTGGTTGGCAGTTGCAGGGGGAAGCAAGCAAGAAATCTAACAGGATCCAAGAATATGCAATGAGCTGGGTCATTGTGACCCTGAGTTTCTGGAACGAGGTAGGGTGTTTTTCTACAGGACTTTTCAGGGCAGAGGGTAGAAATCAAAGATGGTTGAGATAGCGTGGAGAAAACTTTATCCCGTTACAGCCACCTGTCGTGATGAGGCGTGTAACCATACTTCTAACCGTACTGTATTGTTTTCTGAGACAGGGTCTCCATGTAGTCCTGGCAGTCCTGGAGCTCACTCTGTAGACCAGGCTGGCCTCAACCTAAGAGATCAACCTCTGCCTCCTGAGTGCTGGGACTGAAGGCCACTATGTCTGACCCCGTGCATTTTCTAAAAATGCACGTGAGAGCTTGCGAGGTGGCCCAGTGAGAAAACGTGCTTGCTGTCGAGTCTGCTCTCCTTAGTTCAGCTCCGTAGATCCCCATGGTGGAAGGGTAGAGCTGGGTCTTCCAAGCTGCCCTCTGACCTTCACATGTATGCCACACCCCCATCAATAAATGCAGTATAAAACATTGAAAAATAGCCAGATGTGATTGCTTATGCCTTTAATCATAGCACTTGGGAGGCAGAGACAGGTGGGTCTCTGTGAGTTTGAGGCTAGTTTGGGGTCTATATAGTGAGTTATGGTACAGCCAGTACTACATATTAAGACCATGTTTCAAAAAAAAATAGTGAAAAAACAGTTAAAAAAAATCCTTGTGATTCAAAATTGATGTATCTTATAATTGCTCTGCCTTGGAGTTGGTGAAATATAGAAGGTACTAGAAAGGAAATGGCAGATCTGATTGACCTTGTCCTGCTGGTCCAGCTCTGGGTGACTGAGCCCAATGACATCCAAGCGATATTTACAGTTAGAAGTCCTCCAGTGCCTTGATGACAGACCTATGCAGTGGACAGCCATAGCATCCTTCTGTAGTTCACTTGGCCCTGTTCACTGTAGTTCCTTTAGTTCCTATAGTTCACTGTAGTTCTTGTTCGCTCAGCTTTCCAGGAGGCCTTGGTTTTTTTTTTTAATTTTTTTCTTTTTTTTAAAGCTTTATTTATTATGTATATGGTGTTCTGCCTGCATGTATCCCCGCAGGCCAGAAGAGGGCACCAGACCTCACTACAGATGGTTTTTAGTCACCATGTGGTTGCTGGGAATTGAACTCAGGACCTTTGGAAGAGCAGGCAATGCTCTTAACCACTGAGCCATCTCTCCAGCCCCCAAGACCTTGACTTTTAAAGGCCCTAATAGCCTCTTACCTCCCTGCTAGGGCCCGTGAGGAAATAACAGTAGACACTTAATAGATAAGCAGTCAAAACTCATGCAGGCCAACTGACAGAGCATCGTGGAGCTGAGAAGACACAGCCAAGAGGCCCGGTCCTCACCTAGCGTCCTGTTGTATTTTATGTGTGAAGAAGTAACTCAGTGCCCAGGCACCGGATTGTGTTCAGGGGCTCAGGGAAAGAACAGCTTTTCCAGTGGGATGATGGGGCAAAGTCTGAGAGCAGAGCGCAGCCTGACCTTGCTGAGTAAGGCCAGGAGGATCAGGGCATGATCCAGGGCCCCGCGGGATGGAAGCTGGAAGGCTCACGTTGGAGGGACAGGCACCAAAGCTAGTTCTGTTATTTATTTACTTAAAAATTGAGGGACGGGGGCTGTGTACAGGGTTTTTTTGTGTAGCCCAGGCTGGCCTCACCCCTGCCTCAGCCTCCTGAGTGCTGAGGTGACTGGAATGCGCTATTGTGTGGCTTACTTAAAATTTAAACACTTAAAAGTTTGTGTTCCATTCTAGTCGCGATGTATGTTCACCATGGCAAGATCAGGAAAGACCAGAGAATTCGAAAGATGGAAATCACCTGCTTCTACATTTGTTGCAGATAGAGGTTTTGTTTGTTTCTGTAGCTGTGACACATGTATTTTGTAGCCCACCTGTATGCAAATTTACTGTTGATGACTTAATAATATACTGTTGAAATGAATGATACTCCTTTAACGTTTTTACAGTACTTGCTGCTTGTACTATACCTGTTATAAACAGCAACACAGTGAATCTCTCTGTAGGCCAGAGCATTTCAAAACTAGAAGATTTTCAATAACTTAGGCTTGTAAAAGTAGAATTAGCATCGTGACAATTGTGTGTAAAGGAGTTGTTTTTCTTTTGTACTTTACATGCCGTTTCCTAGTGCTCCAACAAAATACACAGGAGAGGTTTGGTTAGCCCACTGGTTCCCAAAGCTGGCAGACCAAGTTTAGGTGGACCCTTCAGTTTGGTCTCCGGTAAGGCTCCCTTGAATGTTTCACAGTGTGGTTGACCGTATCATGGTACAGAGAGCTCTGATGGTGAGACCGGAAGACAGAGGGCCAAACTTGCTCTTTTAAAACAAATATCTCTTTTTCTTTGTGTCTGTCTGTCTGTCTGTCTGTCCTAGCACTAGCTCTGTAGACCAGGCTGGCCTTGAGATCCGCCTGTCTCTGCCTCCCAAGTGCTGGATCAAAGGTGTGCGCCACCGCTGCCTGGCAAAACAAATATCTCTTAAGGGAACTAACAGGGTCTCATAGTCACTGCTCTATTGCTGTGAAGAGACACCATGGCCAAGGCAACTCTTATAAAGAAAGCATTTAGTTTGGGGCTTGCCTAGAGATTCAGAGGCTTGGTTCATTATCATCATGGCAGCGAGCACGGTGGCTGCAGATGCTGTGCTAGGAAAGTGGCTGAGAGCCACATCCTGGTCCACAGTAGAGGAAGGACCTGGTGTGGGCTTTTGAGACCCCAAGGCCACCCCCACTGATCCTTCCTCCAACAAGGCCACACTTTTTAACCTTGCTGACCCTTTTAAACAGTGCCTCTGCCTGCTGACTAAGCGCTCAAGCATGTGAGCCTCTGGGGCCAGTTAGTCAGATCACCATACTGAGTATCTTAGTAGGGTCTCTATTGCTGTGATAAACACCGTGATCAAAAAAAAAACTTATGGAGGAAAGGATTTATTTTGCTTGCACTTAGGGGTAACAAACAGTCCATCACTGAAGGAAGGCAGGGCAGGAACTGAGGAAGAGGCCATGGAGGAACACTGACTTGATCCTCATGGCTTATTCAGCCTTTTTTCTTTCTTTTCTTTTCTTTCTTTCTTCCTTTCTTTCTTTCTTTCTTTCTTTCTTTCTTTCTTTCTTTCTTTCTTTCTTTCTTTCTTTCTTTTTCTAGATAGAGTTTATCTGTAGCAGTCCAGGCTGTCTTGGAACTCACTTTGTAGACCAGGATGCCCTCTAACGCATGTGCCACCACTGCCCAGCTCAGTCTGCTTTCTTATACAACCCTGGACCGTCACCTCAGCAGAGGGTACCACTCACAATGGGCTGGGCCCTCAGACATTGGCTGTTAATCAAGACAAGGCACCAGACTTGCCCATAGGCCAGTCTCTTGGCAGCAGCTTCTCAGCCGAGGTTCCCTCCTCCCAGATGACTCTAGCCTGTGTCAAACCAACATAAACTAACCAGCACAGCGGGCTCCACAAGATCTGTCTTAATCCCTCTCTGAGGCACAGCCTAGGTGACCTAATGAACCCTCACGAGGTCCCACCTTTTAGGAGTCATGTGAGCCTTTGTAGGGCAGTGTGGCCACAGCTAACAGCATCAGGTAAGAAAGACCCCTCCTTAGGATTCTGATGGGAATCTGTTCTCTGGCTGTTTTCTCTGATGTCATGCTTACATTCCCTGTACTTTAACCTCAGGAAGCGACTGTTTTGTTCAAGTTTGTGTTACGGATGACCAATAGTCAAAATAATAAAATAGTAACAAAATAATAGAGATCTTATCATTTATTCAGTTTCCAGGTCCTAGGAGATACTTCTGCGAGTCCTCACTGCCAGCCATGACCGTCTTCCTGGAAACGAACCTCCGTTTTTCCTCCAGAGCTTCGTACAACCTGAGTTAATTCAAGAAAGTACCAGAGGCTCTTTGGGAATGTGAGGGTGTATAAATTTTAGATAATGGTGTTTTTTTTTTAAAAGATGAAATTGTACGTACAATTGTTGTGAATGTCATTCCCACGATTGCCCTTTTCTAATGACTGCCTCTAACATGGCTGAGTAAAGGTAGTTTAGAGTCAGCTTAAAAGCTGCCACATTCTCTTAAAGGTTTATTCTTCCTGTAGCTCTGTTGTCCGAGAGCAGTGGGACAATGAGCCCTTGTGCCCTGAATGTCTGTGAGCTAACATGCTCACAGACATCTGTCTGTGACCTGGCTGTTGAGCCCTGCTGAGTTTGATTTGTGACTGTCTTTGCCTTACTGTTATAGAGCCGGGGTTGTGCTTAAATATAGAAATGATTTCATAGATCCTGGGGTTATTTTCTTCTTAGACTGTGCCTTTATATTCCATTCTGATTCTATTAACACATAAGATTTATCTCTAATTGTCAATTCCTCTTAATTCCACAAGAAAATAGAATTTAAAAGAATAGACTCTTCGGAAGTAGGAATGAGCAGGAGAAACCATGAACACATTTTTTTTTCAATGTTCATATCTATTTTTCATAATAAAAAGGAACTAGCTTGCTATAACAAGTAAAGTAACATGTAAGTGAATTTGCCCACGTAAAACGGTGTGGTTTCTGTGTCTCTGAGACGTGTGAGCTTCTGCCTGCTTCATCTGTGACATTTACTCCTCCTTTTACAGATGTCACACATCTTTCCTGGGTTGCAAACATGACCTCTTGCCGCTGGCGTGTACTGCATGGACATGACTGTCTAAGCCAGTGTGTTGCAACCCTTTGAGGGATCAAATGACCCTTTCACAGGGGTCACATCAGATATCCTGAATAGCTGATATTTATTTACATTATGAATTGCAGTTATGAAGTAGCAGCAAAGTAATTTTATAGTGGGGGGGGGTCACTACAACATAAGGAACTGTATTAAAGGGTCACAGCATTAGAAAGGTTATAGACCCCAGGAGATATCTAATAGTCAACAGGAGACAGTTGCTACTTCCTTCTGTCTTTTCCCTTGCTGGGTTCTGGGTCTCAGTTTAACCCCTCACCTTTGGCTGTGATAGGGAAGCCCTATCTTGGGGAAATTTTGGAAATATCCCCCTGCCCCACACCCGAGACAAGCTAATTCTTTCTGTGGCTTTGGAGCTTGTCTTGGAACTTGCTCAGTAGACCAGGCTGGCCTAGAACTCACAGAGATCCACCTGCCTCCCAAGTGCTGGGAATAAAGGTGTGCACCACCACCACCCAGCCTGGAAATGATAAATTATTTAAAGTCATACTCAGTTTAAAGTCAGCCATTAAGTTTTAAGCCATTTTCCCCTATACATTTCCAAAGAGAATTAGGAAGGCTGATACACACACTCAGCTCCGGGTGCCTCCGAGAAGCCCTGCTGTAGAGAGGTCAGAGCCTCGCCGAGTCCCCAGTGGCACACATCATTGATGTACCAGTTCTTCTCTGTGACAAACATCCCCAGGTGAACAACTTGGCGGAGGAAGGGGATTCATTCATCCAGTGGTTCCATCTGCTGCGCTCTTGAGCAGAGTACCTAGTGTGGGCACATGTGGCAGAGGGGGCATTCTTTATTTGATAAACATAGGAAGAAGATGAGCAGGAGGGTCGAGGTACAACTCCCCCCCCCAGGAGACTTACTTCCTTCTCAGCTAGCCTGTATCTCTTAAAGGTTCTTTAGGCACCCCCAAATAGCGTCACCACCTGGGGACATGAGAGCAAGAGGGTGACTTTCATGTCAATCACAATAAACAGCCCAAAGCCAGGAAAGCAAGATGACTAGCTAACTGCACGCTGTGTCCTTGGAACTCTGATCACCTCTGGGTCTTGTGGGAGTGAGGAGAGGCAGAGGGTGACTGGGCATTGGGCAAGAAAAGGTATTGGGTGCATGACAAGAAAATATTGCAGGACAGACACTGAGTACCAGAGGACCCCAAAGTGAGCTGGCGGCGGAGGAAGACGTGTCCATCATTGTCAGAAGATCACAAGTACTCCAAGTCGGAAGAAAACGCCAGTGCATGCTTGCAGGCATTCTGCTTTTTCCACGCTTCACAGAATGGCCTCTCAGGGCATCTTTACGGGGCCTCCAACTCTGCCATACGTTGCCTGGCCTCAGTTACCCTCCACAAGATCCTCAATCTTGTATATTTCATGAACATGAGTTCTGGGGACTGTCCCATTAGCAGGACCGCTCTGGTCAAGGTGTGACCCCGCCCATCACAGCCTGTGCAGGGTGTCAGCCACAGTCTCCTGGAAGGCAGTCTGAGGTCCTCAGAACCCTGTGAAATCTCTTCCCGTGAGACAGGCTCCCCTCTGGCTGGCTTGTTCCTGAAATCTCTTCCCGTGAGACAGGCTCCCCTCTGGCTGGTTTGTTCCTGAAATCTCTTCCCGTGAGACAGGCTCCCCTCTGGAAGGCAGTCGGAGGTCCTCAGAACCCTGTGAAATCTCTTCCTGTGAGACAGGCTCCCCTCTGGCTGGCTTGTCCCTTCTCTCAGTCTGAGATTTAGGGTGGGGTGGGGGAGGGAGAACTTCCAGTTTCTTGGGGTTCACTGTTTCAGTAGTCTGATGGCCAGAGTTAGGGCAAAAGCTCTTTAGAGAAATCTTCATTCCTGCTTGCCACTGGCAGCCACCCACACCCCTTCCCCCTGCCTTCTGCCCCTTGGCTGTAAACATCCCTTGCTTTAATACAAAGTCCAGTCCCTCCGCCCTATTGTAGAGAAATAGCTTTCTCCCTGTTCGAATACTCATGAATAAAAATGACATTTTAGCAACTTGAGACATCAAACAGGAACCCAAGGTACCTTGTTGGCCTTGGCTTTGTAGTTTAAAATATGCTGGCATTTGGGGTGACAACTGACAGAGTCTGCCTTGGGGGACCTGCAGGGAAAGAACCTGGAGCCTTGTCTAAGGACTACTCCTGGTCTTGGGCTCTGCAGAGAGCTCTGAGGCGGCAGGCATGGAGAAACAAACGTGGCTCAGCCCTGTAGATACTCAGGGCCTGGTAAGATCTTTCCACCTTCAGATCCCAGCTGGCTGGAAGCTCTTTGGCCACTGCCAAACTGCTCTCGGGCAGCTGCCCAGCAGCCTGATTTCTGATTTCAAAATCACACCATGTTTCCGCAAACGTTGTATGCTTTAGGTCAAATAAACAACCCTACAAACACATAAAGAAGCTGTTCTACATTGATTGTAGGGGAGGGTCAGGGTGAGGGAATGAGGAAGGGAGGGAAAAAGGACAGGAGGAGTGAAAACCACCACAGCTGAGCCACCCCCTCCCCTCCCAGGCTGAGTGAAGATGCTCAACTTGGATTGGCGGGAAAGGGTCAGGAGCTACCGGGCCACTGGCAAGAGTTGCGCTTAGCTTAGCGCAGCCGGCGCCTGAGGTGAATCAGCGCCCGCCCCGCCTGCCCTCGCCATGGGTGCCTCCGGCTCCTGGGCTCTGGCCCTCCAAGGCTTCTCCGCATCCCGGGTCCCCCGGCAGCTGCGGTCCACCTGGCTCAGCGTCGCCGCGCTGGGACTGGCCGCGGTGGTGCTGGGGACGGTGGCCTGGCGTCGCGTGCGTCCCCGGCGCCGGCGGCTGCAGCAGGTGGGGACGGTGTCGCAGCTCTGGATCTACCCGATCAAGTCCTGCAAGGGGGTGTCGGTGAGCGAGGCGGAGTGCACCGACATGGGGCTGCGTTGTGGTCACCTGCGTGACAGGTACGTGAGCCCTGCGCCCCCCTGACCTAGGCTGTGTGGGTGTGCGCGGGGGTGGGTCTCCTCATTCCTTACTAAGAGACCAGGAACTGGGGAAGGGGCCCCGGGAAACGGAAGAAAGTGACCCTGACCCTCCCCCAGTCACTCGGGGGACCTGGAACTCTCAAGTCTCCAGGTTTCTCACTTCCAGTAGAAAATAACTGTGTTCCCAATAAGACATGCCCCACGCCGGCCAATCCGCAAGAAGAAACTTCAAACTCCCTCACGGAGCCCTTGGTCACTTTCCTTTTAGTGGTATTCTTTAACTCTAGAGAAACTAAGACAATTGATGCCAGAGTGCAGAGGGCTCGTAGGCGCCGCTCGTCGTTATTGTAGCAGTTGAACACTTTCTTGCAGTTAAAAAAAAAAAAAAAAAAAGATCGGCAAGTGTTATTTTCCCCAGACTCTCATCAGGTTAGAAAGTCTCCGCGCGCGGGGCTGAACCTGAGATTTGTGCTGTCTTTAGTCACTGGGATTTTTTTTGTAAACAGCGACTAAAAGCCCGTATGTACTTCCAGACTTCGAGGAGGGCACCTCTGCCCTCTTTGGGTCTGATTTCCCTCTGGAAAGCTAACACCAGCGGTGAGCCTCCCACCTGGCTGGTCCAGTGCGAACGCTGATAGACTGACTCAGCGAAAAGAAATAGAGATTTTTGTCTCAAAGCCCTCCTTGTCCCATGGCTGATTTGGGGGCGGCCTTTACAAAAGGTCGCTGAGTGACTGAGGACTGACTGGTGGGCTCCTCCTGGCGTGGACCTTGTCTCGTGTGCCCCTCATCACCTTGTGCTTTTGCAATCCTCCTAGTCTTGAGAAAACAGATCATTAGAGAAGGAGGTGGGTGGCTGCTCCAAGGCCTTCCTTCTGGTTGGTTGCCCTGCTCCCTGCCCACCCCGCCCCCCACTTGAAAATCCACCAACCACTCCTTCCTTTCACCCAAAGACTGCGGTTCCCTAGAAAGTTGAGAACTGATCTGCTGCCGCACCTCTGCTTCAGGCAGCCAAGAATCCTAACTAGTCCCTGATTTCTAGAGTGGGGTCTCACAGACAGCCGCTTTTTGTCTTTGGATAGTTTCTGTCCGAGGCAAGGGGCACTGACATTATGTTACCTCGTTCAGAAAACATGTTTTGAACTTGTACCACAGCTGTGGTGGCAAACTCCTTACTTTTGTTACAAGCTCCCAGGGAACTGAAGCAAAAAAATAACAAAAAAAAATCCAGCCAACCAAACAAACAAACAAACAAAAGTCATCAACTGATCCTCTGGGGAACTGTGACAAGTGCCAGGAAACAGAGAGGAAGGTCCTGGAGGGTAGGGGGACACTCAGGGAGAATTTAGCAAGGGACAGTAACAACTTGTAGTGAAAAACTAGAAAATGACTACACACTTTCCAGGCAAGCAAGTTTCCCAACATTCTAAAGAGCTGCGCGTAAATCCCAGGCTTAAAGACTGGCACACGCTGATGCTTTACTTGAAGGACCGGAAAACAGGGGCTTGAGTATAAGAAATGCGTTTTGCAACTTTGAAACTTGACTGTGCACAGCAGCAAGTAAGAAGTGGAAATGACCCAGATGTCTGTCGAAGGATGAGATGATTAAGTAAAATGTGGTTTATGTGGATGGTAGAATATGCCCCAACCTTGGAAAGGAGTGAGGGTCTAGCGCATGCTATAGCACGGATGAACGACGAAACAAGATGCTAATTTTAAATGGGCAGGGCAGAGGGACTAGCTGTGTATGGTTTCAGTTCGAATTGCTGGACTCCAAATTGACAGACAGAAAGCAGAGTGGAGGCTCTGGGGCTGGAGGAGGCAGGTGTGCTGAGTTACTGTTTAACGGGTGGTAGAGTTTGGAAAGACGAAAGGTTCGGGAACTAGCGGGGAAGGTTGCACAACACTACGTGCACTTACACTTCACGTGGCTTCTCTCACTTGTGGGCTGGGTCTGTCCTGGGTTCTTGGCCAAATCCAGGGCCCACATAGACTCTCCAGAGAAGCTGGTGACGCTATTTGAAAGTAAAGCAACAACAGTATAGCTTCTAGAGGAATATGCTATCAAGAATGACAGAAGCCAACAGGGCGTGGTGGCACACACCTTTAATCCCAGCACTCAGGAGGTGTGTGTGTACGTGTGTGTGTGTGTGTGTGTGTGTGTGTGTGTGTGTGAGTTCAAGGTCAGCCTGGTCAACAGAGCAAGATGCAGGACAGCCAAGACTACACAAAGAAGCTCGGTCATCTTTGGGTTTCTGTCGCTGTGAAGAGACTCCATGACCACCACAACTCTTTGTTTAAAGATATGTTTATTATGTATACAGAGTTTTGCCTGCATATATGCCTGCATGCCAGAAGAGGGAGCCAGATCTCATTATAGATAGCTGTGGGCCAT
Organism: Microtus ochrogaster; assembly: GCF_000317375.1. NCBI lineage: Eukaryota > Metazoa > Chordata > Mammalia > Rodentia > Cricetidae > Microtus > Microtus ochrogaster. Next base: position 70,958,998 of record NC_022013.1, on the reverse strand, counting down.
CGTGTGGTTCTTCCAGGACTTCTGGAAGAGCAGTCAATGTTCTTTACCTCTGAACCACCACTCCGGTCCCCATGGCAACTCTTATAAAGCAACTCTTATGAAGGAAAATGTTTAATTGTGGAAGCTTACGGTTCAGAGGTCTAGTCCCTTATTGTCATGGCAGGAAGCATGGCAGCTGGGAGTCTGATGGCGTGCAGACAGACACGGTGCTGGAGAGCAAGCTGAGAGCGCTTACATCTTGATTCACAGAGAACCGGAAGTGCTCTGAGATACTGGGCATGGCTTGAACATATGTGAGACCTCAAAGTCTGCCTCCAGTGTGTCACACTTCCTTCAAGAAGGCCACACCTCCTAGTAATGCCACTCCCTTTGGGGGCCATTTTCTTTTAAACTACCACACCTGTCTTAAAAACCAAAACCAACCAAACAAACAAAAAGCCACCTGAGTGAGAGTTTTCAAGTTCCCTGATTTTTGTTCCAGGCTGGAGATGAATAAAAAGAGGACTTTGTTACTAAGGAGCACAGTGAGGGTGGCTCTCTACCTTCACTGAAGATATATATTCCCTTTTCCTACTGCACACGTCCCTTCTCATAATGCACTTTATTTCAATCATATGAATACCCAATTATTAGTAGGAATAAAATGGTGTCCTGGTTAGTTTTTTGTCAAAACTTGACACAAGTTAGAGATATCTGGGCAAAGGAACTTCAATTGAGAACACGCCTTCATCAGATTGGCCTATAGACAAGTCTGTGGGACATTTTCTTGATTAATGATGAATGTGGAACGGCCCAGCCTACTGCAGGCAGTGCCACCCCTGGCCTGGTGGTCCTGGATTGTTTAAGAAGGCAAGTAGCACAAGCTACGGGGAGCAAGCCAGGAAGTCGCTCTGCTCCGTGCCCTCTGCTTCAGTTTCTGCTCCGGGTCTTCACTCCCCTGGAAGCAGAAAAGGGATGCACTTGCTTTTCTGTCGTTTTCCTAGGAAGTCAGCATCTCCAAGCCTGGGGAATAGTGGGCTAGAAAAGTGTGGTAAAGATGGACACTAGGTCTTTTTAGCAAATTTCAGGATTCACAGTACCCAGTTTCTAAACATTTGCTTGGCAGAGGGCTCAGCAGTTAAGAGCACTTGCTGCTCTTGCAGGTGGCAGGGTTTTTTGTTGCCAGCATTTGTACTGAGGCTGTCAGCCCCTGGTAACTCAAGTTCCAGGGTATTGTATGCCCTCTTCTGGCTTTTGCAGGCACTGCATGCGTGTGGTGCACACACCTAAATGCCCATAAACATCATACACATACAATTTAAAAATTAAAAAAGCAGTGCATGGAATTGGCATGACCGGCTGCTTAGCTACATTCCATGGCTGCAAACTCCTTGAGGAACAGCTTCCTCTTTCTGTTCCCGAGAGTTCACTGTTTCTGGTGAGTCTCCGGCCTTCTCTGAAGTGGATTCTTTTTTTTTTTTTAATTTTTCTTTATTTATTTATTATGTATACAGCTAGCCAGAAGAAGGGCACCAGACCTCATTACAGATGGTTGTGAGCCACCATGCGGTTGCTGGGAATTGAACTCAGGACCTTTGGAAGAGCAGGCAATGCTCTTAACCACTGAGCCATCTCTCTAGCCCTGAAGTGGATTCTTAACATCTTCTTGGGGCATGTTTAATGAACGTGGTCAAGTCCTGACAATTGGGGTAAAGTATAGTTAACATCTTTGCCTCAAAGTGTTCCGTCTGTTATATATTAATTGTTGAGTAGTTATTAGCCCCTTTAAAATGAACAGACATTGTCAGTCCTTGTTTGTGGCCAAGGCAATGCTAAGGACAGAGAGACAGGCGGGCAGGCGAGCAGGCACATATGCGCACACATACATACACCCCGGGCTTCTTACCAGGAGAAATAGGACGGGGGTAAACGATGACTCTGCTAATGGCTGAGGCTGCCTGTGCTGGTTTTGTTTGGACAATGTCAGGTTTTGGCTTGTGATCAATGAAGACGGGAACATGGTCACTGCCCGGCAGGAACCTCGCTTGGTCTTGGTTTCCCTGACCTGTGACAATGACACCTTGACTATCAGTGCAGCCTACACAAAGGATCTATTGCTGCCCATCACACCACCCGCCACAAACCCGCTCCGCCAGTGCAGGTGAGTAGAACGGGCCTCTGGCCTGTGGGAGCAAATCTGCATGCAATCTCTCTTTACTTCAGTCTTTAATTGTTTAAATTCACAGTTAGCTTACAAAACAATAGATGGGTTTCATGATGGCAATTTTACACACACAAATTGTACGTCGCTCATATTAGCCCCATATTCTCTTGTCCTGTACCCCTCATTTGGTTCTTTCTTCTCCTCAAATAATTGTCTCAATATTTCATATCATATTTGTATATACAGGGTTGGGGATGCAGCTCAGTGGTAGGGTATTGGCCCACTACTCACAAAGCCCTAGATTTACTCTCAATATTCCACAGTGTAGGTATGGGGTACACACCTGTAATCCAGCACTGGAGAGGTGGGGGCAGGAAGATCTGAAGTTCAGGGTCATCCTTGGCTGTATGGCTCATTCAAGGCCAGCCTGGGCTCTATGAAACCCTATAGATAGATGATGGATAGATAGATGATAGATAATAGTTAAGTAAATCTAGATTCTACATATAACAGAAAAATGTGTCATTTTTTTTTTGCCCCCTTGCTTTCCTTTAGACCACTTTCTCCCATGCATGGTCCCTCTTCACTTTCATGTCTTATATACACGTGAATGAACATATACATTAGTGTTTAAATCCAGATTGTGCCTCTGCTGTTGCACTTTTGAGGACGTTAGAACAATGGAGGGGCTCCAGAAAGTACATTACCAACAGTTAGTCATGGATTGCATGTACCTCCCCGACCTCAGCGTTCAGTCCTCTGCATCCTGAGAGGAGAAACGAAGACGTAGCTTCAGAAGCTGGTGTAGGGACAGGGGACAAAAAGGCCCAATGTAGCAGGCTGCGGACGGGACTCAGTGGTACAGTACTTGCTGAACATGCTCGAAGCTCAGGGTTTGAACCCCCAACTCAACCATAACTTAATTAATTAAATCTGATGTAGAAAGCAATGTGGGCTAAAACATCTTGACATGGAGCGAAGAGAAAAGGAATCCCATCAAAGAATGCAGGCAGGAAAGAAGGGTGCCCTGGAAGAGAGGAAGTCCTGTCATCTGTCACGGTACTGTCTTTGTAAAAGGCTCTGGGAACAGCACCCTATGAGATATGATATTTAGCTCGAAGGGAAGTTGGAAGGTGGGAAAGAGCAGCTGTAACTGAAGAAGTGTCCTGTGTTCAGGTTGGAGCTCAGAGGAAGGAGGACATTGCTAGGGCACCCCATTCAGAAGCCTGGCACCCCATTCAGAAGCCTGGCACCTTGTTCGGAAGTCGACCTCCTCAGCACCAATGGACTGTGGGAGGCAGGTGCTCTAGGACCTGGTTTAGCAGCTAAGGAACCACAGCTTGAACTTCCTTCTTCCCACTGTGGGACCAAGATTTAGCTTAGTTAGACTCTGTGGCTGTTTCTGTATTTTTTTTTTTTTGAGATAGGATTTCTCTGTGTAGCAGCCCTAGCTATCCTAAACTTGTTTTTTAAACCAGACTGGCCTCGAGCTCACAGAGATCCACTTGCCTGTGCCTCCCACGTGTAAGGATTAGAAGCATGGACCACCATGCCTGACTATTTCTGCATTCTTAATTAATATGCGATTTGAGTTTGGCATGGTGGTGCAAACCTTTGAGCCCAGCACTTGGGAGGCAGAGGCAGATGGATCTCTGAGTTCGAGGCCAGCCTGGTCTACAGAGTGAGTTCCAGGACAGCCAGGGCTACACAGAGAAATCCTGTTTCAAAAACAAAACATTTAAAATAACAAAAACACGAACATCCAAGGAAGCCCATAGTCTATCCATCCTGGTCAGACCTGGTGGCATCAGCCTATAATCCCAGCAGGAGGGAGACTGAGGCCGGAGGATCATAAGTTCAACAGTAACCTGGGCAACTCAATGGGACCTTGTCTGAAAAAAATGAAGAAACGGTAAAAAGCATAATGAAAATGTGGTTCAGTGGTAGAGTGCTGGCTTAGCATGCACAAGGTCCTCGGTTCAAACTCTACCACTGCAATAAACACCTGCCTCCTCTCTTCCCACCACAGTGGGCTGGGTCTCCCCTGAATCGACAGTCAAGACAATCTCCTACAAGCCAACTTGAATTGGGCAGTTCCTCAATCATGGCTGATTCTAGGCTTGGTTCTGAAGGGTTGGAGTTGGGTCTTCATGCTTGTACCAACTGAGCCATCCCCCCAGCCTGTTTATGTTCCTCTGAAAACTCAGTACACTTCAAACCTATTACGTCTCTGCATCCTCCAAACACACCTTTCAGGCAGGGGACACAGGTATGCTGCAGTTGCTTTTGCAAATGGGAAGAGCAAGGCTTGAAACTGCGCTTTCCATTCCATTTCATGTCTACAGTGGCCCTGAGGTAGGGCTGGGCTAAAGGCAGGTCTTCGGGTTATGAAGGGATGTTGGCCATGTCACGATTGAATCGTTGCAGTTTCTCTGATCCATCCGGGCATACAGGATTACAGTACTCACAGCCTCTGAATTGTCCCCCACTGCAGAGTGCATGGTCTGGAGGTGCAGGGCAGGGATTGCGGAGAGGAAGCCGCTCAGTGGATCACCAGCTTCCTGAAGACACAGCCCTGTCGCCTGGTGCACTTCGAGCCCCACATGAACCCCAGACGTTCTCAGCTGCTGAAGGCTCGGTTCCGGTCCAAGGACCATGTGAGGGGCTTGGTGTGGCCTGAGGGTGTAGGAAAGTTGTGTGGGTCTTGCCATGTGTGCACATTCCTGGTATGCTAAATGCTGTGGTTTCCATGGCAATCCCAGGCTCCAGAGACGCCAAGCAATAGGCAGAAAGAAAGCACTTGCCAAGCTCAAAACCTGGGCTCTGACCGCCATCATGAGTCAGGCTTCTAGATAGAGGGCCAAAGGTATGCAGAATTATTAAGTCCTGTCCATCACCACTATCTAGGCACCAGTCTCTCCTGAAAGTTGTCGGAAATGCATGAAATCTCTTCCTAAGAGACAAGACTCCTCCCCTGGATGACATCATGGCCCCAGGTGTCTTCTTCTCCCCTTACCTAAGATTCCTGGGAATATTCCAGGTTCTTAGACTCCATTGTATCTACAGTCTCAGCCAAAGGGAGAGCCACAAGTGTCTCTTGGGAATACACCCATTCCTGATAGGATGGGTACAGGAGTGGGGTTCCTTTTGTCTTGATTTCGGGGAGCCTCCACTCCCCTGGAGTATCCACTTTCCTATTTGTGTAAGTATTCTGGTGCCAATAGACACACAACACAATTTATTCTAGAGTGGTATCATTTTTGATCAATTCTGTAATGGCATGGTCCAACGTTTTTAACTTCCTTACAACTGTGTGTCAGATTACAAGTTCGGGCCAGTGTATGTGTGTGAAGCAAGTGTGTAGAGCAGGATTGTGAAACAGGTGTGGGGGGCAGGTGTGTGGGACAGGTGTGGGAAGCAGGTGTAGGGAGCAGGTGTGTAGGACAGGTGTGGGGAGCAGGTGTGTGGAACATGTGTGGGCAGCAGATGTGTGGGACAGGTGTGGGGAGCAGGTATGTGGGACAGGTGTGTAGAGCAGGCATGTGAAACAGATGTATGGAGCAGGTGTGTGGAGCAGGCATGAGGAGCATGTGTGGGGAGCCCCAGACTTCACATGGTCAGGGTAAAGCATAAGGCTGCAGGAACTCCTCATGATATAAGTCAGTAGAACCAGACTTTAGTGTTAAAAAAAATGAGGGCCAACATTCATACTTCATATTAGTTTTAAGGTTGCATAAAGATAGGCACCTATAGAATTAGGGGACTTCTCAAATGTAGCGAAGCCATCAAACTTGACCACCTTATTAAACACTAAGGAAATGGATGTTTGGGAAGGTGAGACGGCGTCTTTAAGGGATGTCTAATGACTCTGAGGTCATGTTCTGTTCATAAACTAAGAATTTATAGGTATGGGTGTTATGCCTGAATGTATGTCTATGTACCCCAAATGTGCAGTACCTACGAAGGTGGGAAGATGGCATCAGAGGCCCTGGAACTGGAGTTACACATTGTTGTGAGTTACCATGTGGGGGCTAGGAATTTAACTCTGGTCCTCTGCAAGAGCAGCCAGTCCTCTTAATAGCTGAGCCTTCTCTCGAGTTCCTTTATGTCATGCAGTTCTGCAAGGCCAGTTAAGGCTTTGAATTGCTGTGACATTTCTATGTAAAGAACTAGAAAAATAGCTATAAAGACATATGTGTGTATGTGTGCATGTGTGTATATGTGTTCACATGTGTGCATGCATGTGTGTATGTGTACATGTGTGTGCATGCATGTTCGTATATGTGTTCATGTGGGTTTATGACTGTGTATGTATGTCTGTGTATGTGTGTGTGCATGAGTGTGTGTGTTTGTTGGGGCAGTGCTGAATTTTTGGGGACTAGATCATGATGTCCCCTCTGAGGCATTTCTGCTCCACACTTTATCCCAATCTCTGTTTCTTGTCAGGTGGCCTACTCAGATGTAAGTCCATACCTGGTCCTGTCTGAGGCATCCTTGGAAGATCTCAACTCCAGGATGGAGAAGAAAGTGAAAACTATTAACTTCAGGCCCAACATTGTCATTTCAGGATGTGATGTTTTCGCAGAGGTAACATTTGGCCTGCATAGCCTCTTTCTTTTTATTTTGTGGAAGGTGTAATAGTTATTTCCAGGAGGCCCATCACTGTCATCCAAGCATGAAGGGTGGAGGCAGAGGGTTTGGAAGTTCAGAACCAGCCTCAGCTACATAATGAATTCAAGGTCAGCCTGAGCCAAACAAGACCACATCTCAACAACAACTAAAGCATGACAGTTACTAATGCTGATTTAGACTCTTGCAAGACGTGAGTTGCTTCCTGCCTCTGAGCTGCACAATGGTTCTACTTTTAGGTTTGTTGAGCCCCCACCTAAAATGTAAAGGCTTGTGCATTGAAGACACACGCAGGCAAGGCACAGCTGTTTCTCTGTGAGATCTGAGGCTTACAGGGAGAATCTTGAGTCGGGGGATTGACTGTTGAGATAATTTACTCAAAATGGATCACATGGTCTGTGTCACTCATGGAACAAACAAGGTGGTTGTTGTGTCTTACTGCCCATCCCAACCACCTGGTTTCTGACTAGCTGCTGCCTCCCCTGAGGAAGACCAGCATCTTTAGCATGACTGCTAGGTAGGAGTTAGGGTGTTTATCAGCTTGCTGGTGTTCCCAAACACTTTCAGGGCCCCCTTCCTTGGACCCTCAGGCATCCCACATTGTGCCTCAGCATGGAGAATGATGACACTGGTTCTAGTGTCCTGGGAAGTCCTGGAAGCTGACCATCTTAATATTGCCTTTGGATGTTGTCTCGGACTCAGGCTGATCTGTCTTGAAGTCCGATGCTGGTCATGACAGAACCAAACGTGAGAATTATGAAGACGGTGGCAGTAGTGGTGGTTTGAATGAAATGTCCCTATAGTCCCAGGCATTTGAACAGTTCTTCCCTAGGTAGAGGCACTATTTGGAGAGGTTTAGAAGGTGTGACCTTTTGCTTGTACATGTGGTTCAAGCTATGAGCCCTCAGCTCTCTGTTCCCCACTGACGTGACATGCCCTGCCTGCACAGACTCTAGCTTCAGGAACCATAAGCTCAAATACACTCTTTCTTCTCTAAATTGCCTTGGTCATAGTGTTTTATCACAGCAATAGAAAAGTAACCAATATAATAACGAATATGCAACAACTCAGAAACACATAATAAATCTGATGTGTCTCTCGCAGTGCTTACCCATATTGTATCACATGACCTCACTGCAGCCTTGGGTGTGAACACATGACATGCACTTGGCATTGTGTGTACTGTTATGCCGCACAACAAGCCAAAGGCCTTGGCTCAGGTTTGAGACTTCCATTTGTCATGAATTGTGGCAGATTTTTACTGTGCATACGAAGTTTCTGTTCTTTTAGGAACAGAATGGTTTTATTAAAGAAAACAAAGGCCACATTTTTCTACCTTCACTCCTTAGCACATATCCAATTAGAATATCTTTGGATCATAATTTGTCAGACAAACACATTCATCTCGTTAGCATACAAAGTCACTTTAGTTTTTTATAAAGGTAAGTACGTTGAAGAATTATTTTAAAATAGTTTTTATGATGTATTATTATTATAGATAAATGTTTGATTTGTGTACCTATTTTGTATGCCTGTATGTTTGGGGATCACATAAAAATTTCTCAGGTAAAAAGTGGTCGTGAGTGGGAAAACATTTAAGAAACCCTGAAGTGGAGGCTTGGTGACGGAGGCAGCTGTGGGTACCCAGCAGAGACATCGGTCCTCAAATAGGAATTTACTTCTGCTCATACCTTCTGCATGTGTATAGTTTGGGAGAGGCAGTGGAGACAAGAAAGAGACTCTTACCTCTTCTAGTTTCCTTGGATTCCAGGGAAAGACTTAGACCTAGTGATTGTGTGATTGATGATTGAGTTCTAACCCCTTATATTGGGGAACTAATTCTGTCTCTCAGCTTTTCTGTGGAAGATGTACAAGGAATGCTGAGAAAAGAGCAATCCAGGAAAGCCATCCCCATGAATCCATCCCGATATTTTTTAAATTGCATTTATTTATTCACTTATTTATTGTATGTGTACACATGCCACAGTGCATGTGTGGAGGTCAGAAGACAACTTATGGAAGTTGGCTCTCTCTTTCAGCCATGCGGATCCCAGGGATTGAACTAAAGGCTTTAGACTTGGTAACAAGTGTCTTTCCAATGAGCCATCTTGCTAATTCACTTCTGGGGTTTTATTTAAAATGCTCCTTGTGTAGTCTCAGATCCAAGCATGTGCATTTCTATGAAGATAACAGAGTGTCTGTGCATGAGTGAGCTGCATACATCCTTATACAGTGACTCTGCAGTGTCTGTGCACAGGTGAGCTGTACACATCCTTATACAGTGACTCTGCAGTGTCTGTGCACGGGTGAGCTG
>NC_022013.1:70938681-70949330 GCF_000317375.1 Microtus ochrogaster | reverse complement strand
CATCCTTATACAGTGACTCTGCAGTGTCTGTGTTTGTGTTCCTTTATAAACACATGTTCCCGGGCCATGCATCCAGGCTGGTGTCAATCAACGTGACAAAGGGTCTTGTCTCTCCCCCTCTCTTTCTTGTTTCCTATCTCAATGATCTGCCCAAACTCCTGCAGTGTGATCTAACCTGTCGCTTACCACCTGTCAATTGAGGTGCAGTATAGCCCTGGGCTTCCTCTGTGAGTTTTGTTGATAAAGAGGTGTGTGCTCCTAGGCTGCTCTCAGGCTCTTCTCCCACCCAGAGTCCTTTTCACTTTCCAAAGTCTGCCTGGGACACAGCTCTCTTTCACAGAGCTCAGCACTGAATTGGCTCTGTTCCTCCCTCTGACCTGCTCTTCCCCTCTGCTAGGCTCAGACACATGCACTGCCCTGTGACTCTCAGTTTTTGGCCAGCTGGAAGGACAGACATTGATACATTGTCATATCTAGTTGCTACATCATGTCTGGACCACAAAATGTTCTCTCTTGGACCATAGAGAGGCAAGGGACAAGCTTCCAGGGGCCCTGTGGGAGCTCTTACACTTTTCAGTGTGATTGCCTTGCTCAACAGCCTCCAGTAGCTCGCCACCTCTCAAAATGTCCGCGCTAAGCCTGTGAGCTCGCTCAGCTCCTAAAGGCACTTACCGAACAAACGTCACAGCCCAGGTTTGATCCTAGGACTTGTGTAAAGGTGGAACGCATACCCCCTCCCACTCGCTCACACACATGCAATAATAATAAAGGAATAAGATTTACAGTTATCCACATATGTAATTAATAGCAAAGGGATCTTACTCCATCTCCGGCACTCAAGTTCTTCTGCCTCACAGCAAAGCTGACTTTCTTGTTTCCAATCAACGCTCTACAAATGGAAAACTGGACCTGCAGAGATATATGACCAAACCCAGGCCATACTCCTCTCTGTCCAGGCCTTGCTGGCTCGCAGCCCATCTTATTTTGAGTTATTACCTCTAGCCAGTTTGTCCTGATGGAAGACTTCCTTGGTGTCCTCGGGGTCAGCATCTTCTCAGGCCTGGTGTGAGGTTAGTAGTAACAGAGTGTTCTCTTCCTTCCCTTTGCTAAACAGGTGCTTTCCAGATGGTGAACATTGTTTACCTTTATTTTCCTTTTTTATACCTTTTTTTTTGAGAGAAGTGTCTCATTATGTAACCCTGGCTGGCCAGGAACTCACGATGTAGACCAGGCTGGCCTCAAACTCAGAGTGATCCACCTGAGTGCTGGAATCAAAAGGGTGAATCCCCACACTGGGCAATCTTTTCTAAATAAAAAGATTTCATCTTAATTGTGTGTATGTGGGGGTGTGGGGTTGTATTTGCATGTAAATGTGGGTGCTCCTGGGGGCCAGAAGAGGGCGTCAGATCCCCTAGAACCGGCATTAGAGGGGGTTGGAGCTTCCTGATGTGGTGCTGGGAACGGAACACTGGCCCTCTGCTAGAGCAATTCTGGAGCATTAGCCGTTCCAGCTCCTGCTTAGTTTTCTGTCTTACTGTCCTACCAGCTTTTGTTCTGTCTAGGAGAAGCTTTGGGGATAATTCTCTAAGTCATAACTAATGAATTCCCTAACCTGGGTCCTCAGTTCACTCTTTTAAAACCTCAGTGATGACTTGAAGGACCTCAGATGCAGTAAGACAACCCCACCTTCCTTTTGACTTCCTCCCTGGCTGGGGTCCCCTAATCCTTCTGCCCATGTGGCTAGTCTACAGACTTTTCTGAAGCCAACCTTGCCCGGTGTCTGCCTCCAAATCCCTAGGATCTGCACCTCAACCAACAAGGAGCATGCACACCATGTCAGAGGCTTTTCTTAAGTTTTCTGGAACTTTATTATGCTTTTATTTACAATGTGATGGGTTTCACCATGACATTTTTATGTGCATGTTTAACCCATTTTGATCATATTTATCTCCCTTATTTTCACCTATTTCTGTGGGCTTTTATTTTTAATTATCATATTTATTTGTGTGTGTGTGCATGTGTGTGTATGTGTGTGAATGTATATGCATGTGTGTGCGTGTGTGTGCATGTGTGTGCATGTGTGTGCGCGCCACAGTGCATGTATGGAGGCTAGAGGGTGACTCACTAGAGCTGGCTCTCTCCCTCCACCATGTCGGCCCTGACGACCCAATTCAGGTCACTCAGCTGCAGCAAGCATTTTTACCCACCAAAGCATGTCTTTTTATTTTCAATTTTTCATGCACATCCTCTGTTTCTCACTGAACTTGAGTATCTGGAGGGACTCAGATTTGCTTGGCCTTGAGGCACAGGCTCTGCTACCAATGTCCTCAGGCCGACAGCTGAGAAGTCATTCCTGTTGGAGTAGGGACTCTCTGAATGCCGCCACCCGGGAGATGGCCGGGAAATCAGGGCACCAGGTTACACAGCGACTTGGTGTTTGTTTGCAAGACAGGGTCTCATGTATCCCAGGCTGTTCTCAAACATACTAGAACTTCTGATCCTCCTGCCTCCACCTTCTGAGTGCTGGGATTGGAGATGTGTGACATCAGGCTCAGCTAATAGAATTCTGAAGATTCAACCTGGGATGCCCTGCCTGGAAAAGTTTTCAAAGAGGAGAGGGGCCTGACCTTGCTTTAGGAAGAAAGGGATCACTCAAAGGTGTGGGATGTCCCTTGGCCCTCCAGACTGATGGAATGACATTAGGTGTGACTCCACACAAGTCCCTGCATAGGTGAGGGCCCAGAGGTGCTCATGGGAACTCTTCCTTTCCTTTCTAGGATTCTTGGAATGAACTCCTCATTGGGGATGTGGAACTGAAGCGGGTGATGGCTTGCACCAGGTGAGACCCTTTCCTGTCCCTGGGTGGGGAGGGGCAAGGCCTGTCCCTCCGCTTTGTCCCCTGTGTGATGCTTTATTTGTGTCCAGGTGCCTTTTAACGACGGTGGATCCGGACACCGGCATCATGGACAGAAAGGAGCCGATGGAAACACTGAAGAGGTAAACCAGGCAGACGGGGGTCTCACCTTGGGGTCCAGGTGTCTGAGGAGCCACGTCTATTAATGTTACAAGGGAACTGTGGAAATGCCCATGCGGAATAGGAGCTTTAGGGAGTCCTGGCCACTAGGCAGATGGTATGTAGAGAAGAAAGCCAGTGTGTCCAGGGTTCCATGCTGCCTGTGGTTTGCTGTGTCCACTGGAGGTCTTGGAATGCATCTCCAGAGGGTAAGGGGGGGGGACTCCTGTGAGGTACTGTGGGAAATGTCACTATGTAAGGCCTGTACTGCAGAGGAGCAGGCTTTGGGACAGGGACAGTGATACGCTGTAGCTCTTGCTTGTATCTCTTCAACATTAGAGCAACGAAGAATCTAGTATTTTTCATAGAACCAAGGAGATACAACAAAGAGAAAGATAGGCTGGGCAGACCTGGATATTGCAATTCTGTGGCTGTCAGCAAGTCTCCTTCTGCCAGGCCCTGACTGCTCTGTTTTAGGATTCTAGGGGTTGGATCCAGGTCCTTGTGAATGCTAGGCAAGGTCTTCTACCATTGAGCTTTGTGACTATTATTAATGTGTATGAGTGTCTGCCTACATGTATCTGTGTACAGCATGTACGTGTATGATGTCCACATAGGCCAGAGAAGGATGTCAGACCCCCTGGAACTCTAGCTACAGACAGTTGTGAGCCGCCATGTGGGTGCTGGGAACTGAACCAGGGGCCCCTCCCTCTGCAAGAGCAGCAGATGTTCTTAAGCAGCTCTTCCTTTTTAGTTTGAGCCAGGGTCTCCCTCAGTTATTGAGGTTGACTTTGAGCTCACTTTGTAGCCACTGTAATCCTGACACTTGTACCATCAGCCATGGCTCTGGTCCTCAGAGAATAAAAGAAATGGGTGTGGGGGGGAGGGAAACTAGGTAAGCCTTTGTGTGCATCAGACAGATGGCTCGGGAGCTGCGTGTCACCTCCGTATTTCTCGCTTTCTTCCCCACACTCTCCCTGGTCTCAGATTTCCATCCCCTCTGGCTTTGGAAGGCTCTTGAGCTTACAGAACCTCAAAGCACTCCGGGCACTGGTGCTGGTTCTCCGCATTGTCAAAGCCCCTCTCTTGGGAGGCTCTGTTTGTAGAAGGAGAGTAATGGACCCCAAAGACAGAGCAAGGGCAGGAAGCAGGGATCATAGGAATCCATACTTACTCCCCTGATCTTCTGCAGGCTTCTTACAGCCCAGCCATCCTCCCTAATTGCTTTTAATACCCAGGGAGATGGTGCAGCCGGCCGAGGTGGCTTCTATCTCTCCCTGAGATTTAAAGTGCCATGGGTATAGTGATTTATGTTCTTCCAGGACAGGTGCTCATAAATCGGGCAGGGAGAGGCCCGCTGCAGGGTATAAATCTTAAGAGGCAGAGCACACAGCCCTTCAGTGGCATCCCTGGGTATTGTTGGTGCCCACGGCTTGGCACTGCTTTGCACTGAATGTGCTGGGCATGGAGACTGACCTCACCCACCTGCCTGGCCTTGCAGACTTCTTACATCCCAGCCCTGTGCCCTAATTGCTTCTGTATGGTCAGAGCCCCGCTGGGCAAAGCAAGGCGCCTACCGCAGAGAATTATTCCTCGTTGTCTGGTTAGGCTAAGCACAGGGAGGCTTGTCTTCTGCTCATGGGAAGGGAGGAGAATGGACTCACTCTGCTCCTTCTTAAAGGACTGGGAATGGAATCTTGTGCACAATAGAACTCACAGAACTCCATCTCAGCGTGTGAGGACCTTGAGGTCGGTTTCTTTATTTGTGAACACCGGAGTTTACAGGACTCCACATAGCTGAACTAAAGCAACTTGTATCATTTTCAGTAGGCGACCAGGTCCTGACCCAGTCCTTGACATCCTGCTGTATCGATTTGACACTCTGAGAGCAGAAGTCAGCCGACCTTTCACGCCTGAGACTAGCTGTTCCCAATGACACCTAACCCAACCCTGTCAGGGATCAGGGGTGGTGACGGTGTCCATGTGTCACCCCTCTGGGAGCGGTCACAGTGATGTTTACCTCAGAATCTGACCATGAGGTCTCAGAAGCAGGGTGGACCTAGGACTGCCCAGGGTTTTGTGGTCTCCACGTGGAGACTGGTCAGGGACCTTGCCTGTAGCCATGCCTGGTGGCTGATGGGAGTAAACAAGACAGTGTGAACAAGACAGCGTGACTCACACCTTCTCCTCCCTGGTGCACACTCTTCAGAGTTGACAAAATGTTTCTGTTCACACCGCCACGTAAGGATGGAGAAGTCTAGTTGGAGGAGAAGTGTCAAAGGTCAGCTTTGGCCAAACTCGTACGTTCCAGGGTCGGAGTGTGAGGGTTAGAATTATTAGGCAAAAGGAACAGAGATGTAAGAGAAATAAGAGACAGAAACACAGGATAGCATCTGGAGGGACAGTCAGTGAATACTGAGTCTGCTTCACTTTTTACACGCTTATGTATTTCACTCCTAAAGGAGAGGGGGAGGCCACAGACTGCATTAGCTCGATATAAGGAATAGACTCGAATTCTGACCTTTGGTCCAGGTGGAGCGGATTCACCTCTATACCCAAAATACTAATTAACCACACCCTAGCTCAGGATCTCGTTTGTAGTCACACCTGTTGTCAACAAATTTGAGAGAGCAAAAATAAGCTCACACTCTTTGGCCTCCAGTCAAGGTGGAATAGACCCACAACTGTGGGTCCCCACAAAGGAGGAGTTGTTTGGTTTTTTTTTTTTTTTGAGTTCTGGGATGGATGCCAGAGTCTCAAGCACACTAGACAAGAGTTGCACCACTGAGCTATTGCTGCGCACCACGCCCCCATGTTTGCGCTCTGTGCACTGGCACCCAGTTCGCAAGCTTCGGGCAAGGGGCTAGAGGTTAAAATACACAGACACACACAGACAGAGAGACAGCGACACGGGTCATCCTTGAATTCCCCAAGAATACCCCCTTTATTGTGTTCAGGGGCAGATTATATAGAGATAGCTACACCTCAGCCAAACCCACCAGAAACCACTCTCCTGCCATCAGGAACTCCTGAAGGTCTCGTGCTCAGAGCAGCTGTAGGCACTCAGATCAGGGAATTACAAGAAATTCAGGATCTGAGGTCTCACTGCTCCCAACAAGCTATAATGTCCAGTTCTCATCCCAGAGACCTCTGTTTAGGCTTAAAACCATGTTTTAGGGCCTCTTGCTTATCAGAGTAATTGTGTGTTCTGTATGCATTGAAATACAGAGAGAAATGTTCTCTGAAATATAATTTGTTGCTAGGTGTGGTCACTGACATTAGAAGTCTCAGTTCTTTGAAGGTTGAGGCAGAAGGATTGCCACAATTTGAAGGCAAACCTGGTCTACATAGTCCCAGATCATTCTGAGCTATAAGTAAGGTCCTATCTCTAAGTGTAATTTGTTAATCCCAATAGAGCTTGCATTATGTATTTATTTATATATGTATTTATATTATATATTTATATATCTTCCTCCCTCTATATAGACAGATACAGATGTAGGTATATAGATAAAGTCAGAGACGATGGAAAAGGCTTGGTATACACTTCTTGCAATACCTAGTTTTGTCCACCAGAGGCCGCTGTTGACCTCACTTGGTCTCCCTTACCTGGCAATCAGGAATCAAGCAGGTTTTTAAAGGTAAATGAGTGATTGGTTGGATCTCTGGATTCTTATCAGGCCTGGGGAGGAGAGCTGCTTAGGAAGACAAAAATATGAGGAATGGTAGCATCCTTGCTAGAGGATGAGATAACTTTGAACCCCTGATCCTCTTGCTGGGTTTTGATATCAGACAAGCATTTGGATACAGGATCCTGAGTTTGCCTCTGAGACTCACCTGTATAGCAAGGGTTAAGGCTTTGCAATAAGGGTTGAAGTCATGTGGGAAGTGCTTGGTGCAGATGCAAGTACATAAGAGGTACAGGAACTCCCTGAGATAGGTAGACCCCACATCCCCTCAGTACAACACCTAAGAATAAGATAGGCCAAGTCACAGAAATATTGCTGTCTCCTCCCTCCCCCATTCCCAAAAGCCTCCTTCATTACATGGTGACAAAGGGAGAGGCAAGTCAAAAGAGATGCCTGCCTGGATTCGTGGTCCAAGATTATTGCAGGCTATGCCATGAGGAAACACGCTGGGCAGCAGCACTGGAAAAGTGGGGGTTGAGAAAAAGGGAGTCCTTTAAGGACCTCTGATCTGGGCAACCATGGACCAGGAAGGGAAAGATGGAAAGGAAGGGGTGACAGTCTTGCCAGGATCTTGGATCAGGTGACATATGTGGAGAAATTGTGAGGGAAAAGGAAAATTATAGGCCCGTCCAGGCATATGGAATATCTCATTTCTCTTTGAAAAATTTGAATCTTTCATGAATTTTAAGCTCATTTACCTTATTTATTTATTTGTTATTGGATGTGTGTGAGTGTATTGTCTGCTTGCATGTCCGTGTGCCGTGTGTGTGCAGCACTGAGAGTTAGAAGAAGGAGTTAGGTCACAGAGAACTGGTAGTTGTGAGCTGCCAAGTGGGTGCTGGGAACCCAACCCTGGTTCTCTGGAAGTGCTCTTTAGCCACTGAGCCATCATCTCTCCAGCCCCAAGTACCTAACTTCTTGATGCTGGAAAAGGAAAGATCACTATAATGAGAAGCCATAAGGATGGAGTGTTTGACTCTGCCTTGGTGCTTCCAACTGGCCTGTCACTCTCAGGCCCTCCCAGGGGGGCGGGGGTGCTGAGCTGTTAGCTCTGACTGGATCCTGATTCCAAGCACAGCCTGCCTGCTTCAGCCCGGACGAAGCTCCGTGGGCTCCACATTCTTCCTGTTCCCTGGGACTCACTGAGGTCTTTTCCTGTTGCAGCTACCGGCTATGTGACCCTTCGGAACAGCCGTTATACGGAAAGCTACCCCTCTTTGGACAGTATTTTTCTCTGGAAAATCCAGGGACAGTCAAAGTGGGAGACCCCGTGTACCTTCTGAGCCAGTAATGGAAACTGCACATTCTGGAACAACAGATGTCTCTCAGAAACATTTTTGAAGCTGACATCGCTTGAACTGGTTCTTCAGCCTTTTCTTTGGGGCTGTGATTCCCAAGTTTTCCTCTTTCAGATTTCCTCAGTCTCTCGTTTTCTGGGTCCAGCACACAAAGCAGAGAAAGGCAGTCCTGCAAACTTAGCAGGGCGCCGTCGAGTTTCTTGAAGGATGAAGGGATTATCAAAATGCTCTGTTTATAATTATGGAGTAATTTTTCTACTTCTGCATTCTCTTGCCAAGGCAGCAGATGTCCATCATCTCTCTACCCCTCTTTTGGGAAGGGAAAGAAAACAGGAGGAAGACTGTAAGCCAGAAGAATGTTCCAGAATGTTTTGCTACCCCTGGACATCATGCATACAATGGAAATTAAATACTTTCCCAAGTAAGGTTGGAACGATGATGTTTTCTTTTCTCCTCGAGGCCGGGGCTAGCTTTGGAAAGGGCGTAATAAAGACTCAGTACTGGAGATATTAATTTTTCCATGGATCCTCCTGCGTCTGCTGCCGTTGCTCCCTAGACAGTGTCTCTGATGACCCGATGGATCCCTTAACTCAAGGAACACCTCTGAGAAGTCAGGGTACAAAACCAGCTCACTAGAGCATTTGAAAAGCAAGGTGATTTCCTGCCCTTGAAGCAGGGCATGGCCTACGAAGGATTCAAAATCTTTCCTAGTATGTGGGGGGAAAAGAGGGACATCAGAGAGGGAGAGATGTCTCCCTGGGTGTCTAAGATGAGATTTGATCTTGCCTGGGGAAATGATGACTCTCAATATTAACAAAATGAAATGGCCCCAAGAGGATGTGGTGCTGTCTAGTGGTGGTAAATGGCAGCTCAGTCCATTTTAAGTTAAAAAAAAAAAAAAGTCAGTCTTGTGCCTGAGTCTAGTTTTCTGTAGCAGAAACAATTCTGTGTGAAGGAAGAGGAGGAGTCCCTAGGTGCCCTGTGTTTCTCTCCTTCAGGAACGTGACTTTCTTTTGTTTGTTTGTTTGGTTGGTTTTTATTTTATTTTTAAATCTATATAAATATATATTAGTACATTAAATGTGCGTGTGTGTGTGTGTGTGTGTGTGTGTGCGCGCGCTCGCGGGTGTGTACATGCACCCACAAGTGCCACGATACACAAGTGGAGGTCAGAGGAGAGCTTGAAGTCAATCCCTCATTCTAGCATGTGAGACCTGGGGTTCAACTCAGGTGGCCAGGCTTGGCAGCCACCCTCACCTCAGGACACTGCCCTGGCCCTAGACCCACATTCCTAACCCTGGTGAAGATGGCATCCATTTCCCCGTGACTCATCACTTCAGGTGAACGTCCTCATTGTCTCTGGACCAAACCTTGTGTGAGGCAGCTAGAGACAGCACTGCAGAACGGCCCCCGCATGGAAGAGGGTACCCAGACACCCTTCTCACTTAACACTTGCCTTCTTCTCCAGTTGGATGAAGGGTTCTGCTCGAAGACAGAGAACCCAGTGACCTCAGGAAGCTCCGGGCAGCTCTCAGGCCCACTGTCAGTAAGATTTAAAGGCCGTTCACACATGTTTATTTTACAATTAACGAGTGGGTTAGTACTGAAGACCAAGCTGATGGCCCATTTATTCTGGATACTGATCACATTCACTTGAAATATAGGACCAAGACTATCACCAGCTTTCAGAAAAAGCTCCCAAGAGCCAGTGATGGGCATATGAGGTCAGGTCTAGAGATCTGCCCTTTGCGGGGGTTCTATGCATGACAACTTCATGGGGCAACCATGGTGAAGAGGGGCAACCCAGGGCTGCCGAGCTATAATGAATGGGACTGTAGAATGACTCTGGTGGGCAACCTTGAAGGCTGGCTCTTTTGGCATTCCCCAGAAAGAAGTAGAAACTTGCCAGCAGGAAATAAAGTAGCCACTTAGGCACACAAGAACAGAAAGAAAGCAGGATGGAGCTGGGTATAGTGGCGTGAACCTACCATGCTGGCCCTTGAAGGACTGAGCTAGGGCCTCACCAGATTATACGTTGATTGGGCTATACAAAGTGAGTCTGGGGCCTGTCCTCATTTTGTTTATTTTACTGTGATAAAATGTCGTGTCCAAAAGCATCTTGGAGGAGAAAAGGTTTAGCTCACCGTTCCAGGTTGCAGTCCAGCATATGGAGAGGTGAAGGCTGCAGGTCCTTGAGGGAGCAGGTTGAACCCAAAATCAAGAGCAGGGAGAGAAATGCACGCATACTTCCTTGCTGTGTGTTCAGCTTTCTTCACTCTCGCGCAGATCAGGGTTCCCCTGCCTAGGGAATGGTGCTGCCCAAAGTGGGCTGGGTCTTCCTGTATCAGTTAAAACAATCTCCCATAGATATGTCTACAGGCAAAACCAATATGGACGATGCCTCATTGAGAGCCCCTCTTCCCAGATGGTTCTAGGTTGTGTCAAGTTCACAAAACTAAACATCACATACCCAGTCTGGGTCACGTGACAAGCCCCCCCCCCGTAGTAATAATAGGGGTGGCGGGGCTGCGTCCCCAGCACCCTGGCCGCCTCTGGCTAGCTTTACCCAAAATAATTACACGGACACTGTATTCATTTAATCACTGCTTGGCTCTTTAGCTCCAGCCCTTTTCTCGGCTAACTCTCGCA
>NC_022013.1:70929026-70938396 GCF_000317375.1 Microtus ochrogaster | reverse complement strand
AGCATCTTGGAGGAGAAAAGGTTTAGCTCACCGTTCCAGGTTGCAGTCCAGCATATGGAGAGGCGAAGGCTGCAGGTCCTTGAGGGAGCAGGTTGCACCCAAAATCAAGAGCATACCCAGTCTGGGTCACGTGACAAGCCCCCCCCGCCGACCTTTATTTTCATTTCTGTATGTTTGTGTGTGAAAGTGCCAGAAGTCGGTCGATGTCTTCCTATATAACCCTCCAGGGTTAATCTGAGGCTCACCATTTTTAATTCGCTGACAAGCCAGTGAGTCCCTGAGATCACCCGTGTCCGTTTCCTCTCCTCCCTGAGTGGAGATACAGAAGCACCTGGCTTCTCAATGTGATGTAGACATCTGAACTTAGACCCTTGTATCCCTTCCTCCAAACCCAAGGGTTCCTGCTAAATGCATAGCACTTTCTCACCATCACCAGATTAACAAGTCTGAAGCTGGACTCTTCCAAGTCAGGAACCACTTGGATTTGAGCTTCTCGAAGGTGGCGGAGGGGCTCTCGGCTGTGACCTTGACAGGACATTTAACTGGAGGGTGGTTGGTTGCAGAGCCCTGTGCTGCGTTTTCCAGAGTGGAAGCCTGAGTGTGGCGGGGGCGGGGAGGGGGTGTGGACTCTTAAAAAAGAACGCTGTGGAACAGTAATTTTGAGACCGGCGGCATGCCTCAGAGTCTTCTTCCAAGACAGAACTGCCCACCCGAAGGCTTTGGAAAGGCCTGTGTAAATGTGTGTTTGCGTTTTGTTTGGCCCTTTGAGAAATGTCATTCTGGTATCTAGGGAAACTGTGGCAGAGCTCAGGAGACCCATTCAGCTGGACTGGTGCCTTCGTGGGAAACCTGGAGGAGATAAAGGGACCCCGCTGATAGACCCTCTGCAGCCCTTGCCTCCCCACAACACCTGGCGGGGGAAGAGCCCAAGGATGCCGCGTGCTCTCTCGCCATCTGAGAACTTCATATCGATACTGCAGACCTTTAAGTCATCTGTCTATCTGTCTGTCTCTGTGTCTTGGTGTCTCTCTGTTTATACGCATATGTTTTGAAACAGGGTCTAGCAACATCTCTCAGGAAGACCTTAGACTCATCAGGCTCCAGCTTGAGACTCAACAGTGTGGGGCGAAGGGATGCTCACAGCCACACCGTGCTCCTGTTTGCTAGGAGATGCAGCTTACTTCTGTTGCTTTCTTAGACAGGGTCCAGTGAATTGTTGGTGTTTGAAGTGGACTCTCATGCAGCCAAGACTGGCCTCAAGCTTGCTACACAGCCAAGGGTGGCTGAACTTCTGACCCTCTGGCACCACCTCCTCAGGGCTAGGATTGCAGGCGTGCGGCACTACACCTAGCCGTGTGCAGTGTTGGGGATCACAGCCGGGGCCTCGTGCATGCTAGGCAAGCGCTCTACCGACCACACTACATTCACCAGCTCCGTGTTATGATAACATTGTAAATTACTTAATTTCAAACAAGAAGAGAAAAAAAAATCTCCCAGTACCACCAAGTCCTTGGAATCTATCTAATAAAAAATGTGCCTGTTGTTCCCCATCCCCCATATCACCATACCCTCCGAAGACGTGAGGCCACAGCTTGGCTACAACCCAGACCCAAGTCTGGCCAGACCAGTGGAGCTATCAGCTCCCACACTGTTACAGCTTAGAGACAGGAGTTGCCCTTGATCACAGCGTTAGTCTTCTTGGACAGCCTGTGGGTCCTGTTTCCCATCCACCTTCTCCTGAAGCCATTTTGGATGGGAGGGTCAATTTGGCTATTGAACAGTCTAAAGCATTCACCCTTGGTGGTCCTCAGCCACGTGTCTTGACCTTCACAGAGCCTACTACACTGGAACTCACGGCCTCCGATTCTTCCCCTACGTTCTCTTCTCTTCTGCTCTCCATGAATCCCTGACCTGGGTCCTCAATAGTCCGTCCCCATTGAGCCTAATGGGTTCCGGGTCAAGCCTACCTTCTCTCACCCTCTTTAGGATTTTTTTCTGAGAGTCCTGTATATAAAGTATTGTCATAATTATCCCTGATTAATATTTTTGCACCTAATAAAGTCTTGGGGCCTGGGCTGGGAAGGCTCACCTTCCAGATGGCTTCTCCAGCAATTAAAGTGACTTGTTAGCTGGAGGCCCGGGATGGCTGAGGCCAGCTGGAGAGCTGTCCTTTGGGAGCAGCTCTGGTTAACATCAACCGGGAAAGCCCTCTGTAAACACATGAATAATTGATTGTGCCGCGCTCACATAGCTACTGCAGATCTGAGCCCGGATGACTCATTTGCGAGCCATCCCTGTCGTCTGGATGCCATAACATTGGAGGAATGATGACGGTTTCTTGGAGGTTCTTCTGTGGCCGGCGTAGCCAAGACGAAGACTGTAATGGTTTGTTATGATGACCTTTGCTATTCCATTAGGCTCAATTGCTTTAAAAAATGATGTGCGCGTACTTTAGGAACATTTTTACCCTTTACGTTGACCTGACATCATAGTTTATATTAGTAAATGTATTAATGACAGAGGAGTGTTTTCATGTCCCAAGGACAAGTTTTAACAACCATAATCTGCCCTCAGTCATCATAAATATAAATGTATTGGTCAAACAGACCTCGTTAATGTGGCCAAGATAAATGCAAGCCTATATTTTAAGGCGGTGGAAGCCCTGGAGAATATGCGGAGCTTTCTGTGGGCCTGCGAGATTCTGTGTGTGTGTTATCTGCAGGCTGAGAAAATTAACATGTTCCCCCGCCTCTGGTTCTGTATCAGACAGATATAAATGTCTTAAGGATGTCGAGTGAGATTGTTCACATAGTTTCTGGACACCGCTAATGCCTGGTGGGGTGAATCTCAGTTCTTCAGGCCTGTCTCCTCGCTCCGCTCACAGGGCTTTTAGAGAAAAGGGAGAGCTCCAAGGTCCTGGCAGTGTGGCTGCTCAGCTGACGTGTCTCTGAGTTATAGCGTGTCCCAGCCTTTTCACGATGTTAGCCTCCCTCTTCCCCAGGGTCGTCTTTACTGTGAGACAGGGCCTCCTCCTGGGGATGAGTGCCTCACACTGGATGGGAAGACGCAGGTCGGCAGACAGTGTTCCGGACGTCATCTGCAGGCCGAGTGAAGGAGACAACTCTTTGTCTCTCGGCTACACCACACTCTCCAGTGCTGGACTTTATAACAGCGTCTGTGTTCCGAGCTTCTTAGATAGAAAGTAAACAGATTTTTAATGGTATTCTGTTTTGAACAGAGAAAAAAACACTCAAAGCAGGACTGTCTCAGGGCCTCTCACGGTGAAGACGGTTTTTAGGGTGAGTCTGTCTCCCCCTGATATGATCAACTCGGTGCCATCATTATCTTCTCTGTAGGTTGCGGTCATCTAACAATGAATGACGGATGGCCTCTTCAGCCAGAGACCTTGGCTCTTGAATTGCTCCGACTGACTCTGCTTTTACATTTTTTTTTTTTAAATAGCACCAAACACTGGGCTGTAGGATTTGATCTTGCCTGGATAAGTTCTCTGGGACTAGGGCCTAGATTCTTTTCTAAACTTGTGCTAAAATCATCTCTTTTAACCATTTAATGGTTTAGAAATTGAGGCATACACAATGTTTTCATGGCCGAGTTTTTCATGACACACGAGAGACAGACAATGCAAGAGTCCTTGGACAGATGGACGAGCAAACAGAGGCACTCAGTGGCATGTTATTGGGCCTTAAATTTTAGCAAGCCGGCTCCTGGCATGTCTTCCACACAGATGAAGCAGAAGCAGTCACACAGCATAAATACCACACAGTTCCACTTGTGCGGGAGCCTAGTAGTCACATTTTAAAATGCCAAGAGAAGGGAAGCGTTGAGGGTGGGGAGAGCAGGGGTGGTGACTGGCGCGCTGCTGTCTCATGGGTTCTGGGCTTCAGTCTTACAGGTTGAAGGGAGATCCAGTGCGTCATTATACAGTGACGAGGCATGGTTCCCTCGGCAAGCTTGATGCTCTGTACTGAGATCTGAACATGGTATGAAGAGGGGAGGAGGAGGAGGAAGAGGTGATGGAGATGGGGAGGAAGGGAAGGGGGAAGAGGGGAGGAGGAGAAAAGGGTCAAGCCCTGAGAGGCTTGCGGGTGGGTTTACACTTTATAAGGCTCCCCAGGAAAGCCACTGTAGGTGCCAGCCTTGAGAAAAACCCCACCCTTTCCGAACCCATGAAGGAGTCTTCTCCCAGACACTAAAGCGATGAAGTTGAGACATTAGACACCTCCACCGAGAGTGAGGTAATTACCCAAAGCCCTCCAGCTCTTTCGTCTGAACTGTGGATTTTGTTAGTGATTATTATGTGTGTGAGGGTGCCTATGTCAGAGGTCAGAGGACAGTTTTGTGGAGTTGTTTCTCTCCTTGCATGCTATAGGTCTGAAGTCGGAGCACTGGTCGCGAGGCCCACACGTTTACACAGGCCTGAAGACGGAGCTCCGGTCGCGAGGCTCACACGCTTACACAGGTCTGAAGACGGAGCTGTAGTAATATGAGTGTGGCGGACACTGGAGCTGTGTCCCCGGCACCCGGCCGCCCACATGGCTAGCTTAGCTTATGACCCGAAATAATTACACGGACACTGTATTCATTTAATCACTGCTTGGCCATTTCTATCTAGCCTAACTCTCGCACCTGGACTAGCCCATTTCTAATCATCTGTGTGTAGCACCCCAAGGTGCGCTTACCGGGAAGATTCTAGCCTACGTCCATCCTGGGTCGGAGCTTCATCGCGTGTGCCTCAGAGAGCAGAGCTCTCACCTCTGCCCGCAAGAGTGGAGCATCTTGTCTCTCTGAGGCGTCTGCCCCCGAGAGGAGAGCTGTCGAGTCTCTGAGCTCACTTCCTCTTCCGCCCAGCATTCTGCTCCTCCCACCTACGTTCTAACCTATCAGGTCAAGCAGCTTCTTTATTAAATCAACCAATGACCTTCCTCCATCACGGAGCTGCGGTCGCGAGGCTCACACGCTTACTTAGGTCTGGAGACGGAACCGCTTGCACAGTCTGTTACCTTGCATCTCCCTTGCTGTAATAGAACACTCGGATGAAGAGCAGCTCTGGAGAAAAGGGTTTGCTTGGCTAACAGATTACTGTCTATCCTCAGGGAAAGCCAATGTGGAAACTAGGCAGGACCTGAAGCAGAAACCTGGGAGGAACGCTGCCAACAGTCAGAGGGAGCAACTCCATGGCTTGCTCAGCCTTCGTTCTTATACAGTGCAGGAGCACCTGCCTAGGGTTGTTACCACCCATGGTGGGCTGCCCCCCCACATTAACCATCAGTTAAGAAAACACTGTACAGACTGCCTACAGACCAGTCTGAAGGAGACGATTCTTCAGGTGAGTTTCCCTCTTCCTAGGTAACTCTCATGTGTCAAGTTGGCAACAAGCAAACAAAAAACTGGCACAAACCGCAATCTCCTTTACCCACTGAGCCATCTCATCAGCCCCTAAGGTTGAAGGATTTGGAGCAGAGGTGGTACCTGGCTACCTGTCTTCAAACAGCTTTGGTATTATCACCATATTTCCCCTACTGTACCTGAATGGAGAGGCATGGATTAGTCTTGGTCCCTCCTGGTGATCTTACATTCTGTAATTCGTGGAAAGCAATGGGTAAAGTTGGGAGGGGCCGAGTCAGCTTTTTTCTCCTCCCAGTTCCTTCCAGGATCTGCTTACCTAGAAGGTAACTGAAGGCTCTGATGATCTTGGCTAAGAGGACCCTATTCCAGCTGGAAGGATACTAGCGTTCTCTAGGGTTGCCTGAGGCTGGCAGGATGAAATCCACACTGGGATTTGGTATCAGAATTTCTGTTGTTTACAGGCTTCTAAACCACATCTTTAGTCCCTAGCTTATCGTGTGCCATCTTTCCTCATCCCTGCTTTCTTCCTCCTTTTCTCTCTCCCTCCTTCCCTCTTTCTTTTCTTCCTCTTCTCCTTCCCTTTTTACAGTGCTGGGGATTGAGCCCAGGGCTTCCAATATGTTACGTAAGTGTCGCTGAGCTGCACCCCACCCCGTGGCCGGCCTTTATTAGTGAGAAGCAGGTAGTTTGATCTCAATGAAACAAAATGATAACAGCAAACAAAGTGTGGGCTCTCAGCTTCCCGCTCCAGCTGCTATGTCTGCCACTTGTCACAAGTCTACCCACGATGATGGGTTCTCATCCCTCTGGAACTGGAAGCTCAAATAAATTTTTCTTTCTATAAGTTGTATTGGTCATGACATTTCATCATAGCAATGGAAAATTAACATAAACAAGTAAATTAACGTATATAAATAAATACAGCCGGGCGGTGGTGGCGCTCGCCTTTAATCCCAGCACTCGGGGAGGCAGAGGCAGGAGGATCTCTGTGAGTTCAAGGCCAACCTGATCTACAAGAGCTAGTTCCAGGACAGGAACCAAACAGCTACGGAGAAACCCTGTCTCGAAAAATCCAAAAAAAAAACAAAAAAAAAAAACCAATCCTATTTTAAAAATTATACTTAACATCATCGTGTGTGTTTAAAATATATGTGTGTGGCCTCATGTGTCACAGAATGAGCATGGACACAATGCTCTCCTTCCTTTCTCACATGGATTTCCGAGATCAAAGTGAGGTGGCCAGACTTGCCTCCTCGCCGCCCCCACCCCCACCCCAGCCCTATACATTCCAGTTGTATCTTGTGTTTGTAGGGGGACCTGAAGTCTGAGGAGTGAGTGACATTTTAGTGATGGACAGAGGAAGGATTCAGGTCTCTGAGATGCTGCTAAGAGTCCCTCTGGCTTCCTGATGCCTGCTTGTGGCAGCAGATTTGAGTAGGGTGCAGTAACCTGCCCACATTATATATGAGAGGGCCAGAACCAGACTCAAGGCTTTGGCTTCTGGAAACACATGGCTACCCCCTCAAAGAGGGGAAGTGTTGTCAATTGAAAACAAGCTCCCCCCTTCTCGTTTTTTAAATGTTTGCTTGCAATTTAATGATAGACGCCAGAGCTTGGTGTCCACAAGTGACACGTGTGTTTGGATCACCCGGAACTCTTGTTTAAAGTGTTTGTGACTCTTAAGTTGTTCCCAGCTGGTGGGTCTGCATCGGGTCTTAGGAATCTCCGGACCCCAAACTTGTTAAACTCTCATCCCTTTTCTGTACACCAAGTTCCAACCCTCATCTGCTCAACTGACGTGAATGTCAACATCCTCCATAAAAAAGAGACTAGCCAGAAGGATACATTCTTGCTCTCGGCGAAAACAATGGAGCCCACTAGCGTGAATCGTGGCTCAGGAGAAGTGTGCCCATTTCCCGTGACGAGTTCACAGGGATTCAAACACCTCCCATACGCCCTCTCCCCTTGAGATGCTCCAAAACCCTATCATCTGCGCCTTCGCAAATGTGAACTGGCGAAACTCTAGAGGCCCCAGCCTCCCACAAAGTTTCCATCCAAAGTAAGGAATAGCCTATCGTGAATTAACCCTAATCATAAGGACCGGGGGCTTAACTAGCATGCACAAATTGTGTAACATGCGCTGTATGTGTGCATGCGTGTATGCGGGAGAATAAACGGGTCAGGGTGCTTTCACAAGAATGTTTGCTTAGGAGAATCAGTTGCTACCTTTCGGTGAGTCAGCGAACATTAGGCGGTTCAGAATCTGTCATGGACAGATTCACAAGCATGAGGGCCAGCAGTACAACCTTGCCTTTTTCTTCCTGTTGTTGTTGTTTTCTTTTTCCTGTTGTCTTCTCTAAGGCAAAGCCAGGATCAGGAATGCTGCTGAAGGCTGGCACATTACTCCCTGCAAGGGCGGGTGGGAGAGCGTGCCGGGCGAGTCCTGGCTTTCCTCCCCTGCCTCTGCCGCCATGCCTCGCAGAAACTGGGAAAGATGAATGTCAGGCTTTACCCAGAGCTCTAAAACCTTAAATCTTTCTAGAAAATAACCCGTCTCTTAGGAATCTGAGGTCCTAGAGAATAATAAGCCTCCTCCCCAACCTCCCCCCACGCCTGGGCAGGGGACTGGCTGGCTGCGTTATTGACTGTGATTACTTAAGTCTGAATAATAGAAGGATGTAATCAATCTGCAGGTATCTGCGCTGTCTGTGATGGGGCAGAACCACATGGCAAGAAGTCAGTTGCAGCGTATACACAAACAGGGTTGCCTTTTCCTCCAACCAGGCCATTGTGGCCTCGGGCGGGTGTCTAAAAAGTGTCAATTCTGGGGATCCACACCCGGGTCTCAATGTTTGCATGGTAGGCAAGGTCTTTATCTGCTGAGTCAAGCTCCCACCCCATCCCCGTCCCATTCCACCCCTACTTCCACCCCCACTCCTACCAGGAGAACTTTTGGATCACAGGATGAACCTACAACTGTTGGAAGAGACAGCTACATGGCCGGGCCTTGTGTTGGGCGTGTGGGTGAGCAGTCGTGCTGCGGGTGAGCAGCCGTGCTGCGGGTGAGCAGCCGTGCTGCGGGTGAGCACTCGTGCTGCGGGTGAGCACTCGTGCTGCGGGTGAGCAGTCGTGCTGTGGGTGAGCAGTCGTGCTGTGGGTGAGCACTCGTGCTGTGGGTGAGCAGTCGTGCTGCGCTTCAGTTTGACAATGCAGAGGGCATGAGAGCAACGCAGCTCACACGCTGAGTGCGGAACACGGTTAGAGTTCCCTGTGTTGTTGCTCATGTGTCATTTTTATGTGAATTATTTCCTAGGATACTTCCTTTTTGAAATGGGCTTTCGTGCAGCCCAGACTGGTCTTGAACTCACTATGTAGCTAAGGATGACTTTCCACTCCGGATCTTCCTGCCTCTACCTCCTGAGTGCTGAGATTACGAGAATGTCCCACCAACCCCCGCTTATGTGGTGCTGAGGCTAGAACCCAGGGCTTTGTGCATGCTAAGTGTGTGTGTGTGTGTGTGTGTGTGTGTGTGTGTGTGTACTTGACCCAAACTAGAGTCAGTCATCTTGAAGGAGGGAACCTTAGCTGGGGAACTGTCTCCATCATATTGTCTGTGATCATGTCTGTAGGAGATTTTCTTGATTAATGGTTGAATGTGGGAAGGACCATCCCACTGAGGTTGTGCTACCACAGGTCCTGCATTGTAGGTATAAGGAAGTGGGCTGAGCAAGACACAAGGCACAAGCCAGAAAGCAGTATCCTGCATGGCCTTTATTTCAGCTTCTGCCTCTACATTCTGGCTGTGAGCTCATGATCTGATGTCCCTCAGTGATGGAGCGAGGCCTGGATGTGTAAGCCAAATGAGCCCTTTCCTCTTCAACTAGCTTTGGGCCACAGTATTTAGCACAGCAATGCAAAGCGAATGAGGATACCAGGCAAATCAGCACAGCATTCTCCTCGGCACCAAATAAGTTACTTTTTATAATTAAGAAGATAGACTACA
>NC_022013.1:70917323-70928776 GCF_000317375.1 Microtus ochrogaster | reverse complement strand
GAAGAAGAAGAAGAAGAAGAAGAAGAAGAAGAAGAAGAAGAAGAAGAAGGACTACAAGTGAATATACAACCTTAAGGTATTTGTGTTCTTAATTTTTAAAAATATTTTAAGTAAAATGTTTG
This sequence comes from Microtus ochrogaster, assembly GCF_000317375.1. NCBI lineage: Eukaryota > Metazoa > Chordata > Mammalia > Rodentia > Cricetidae > Microtus > Microtus ochrogaster. Next base: position 70,928,654 of record NC_022013.1, on the reverse strand, counting down.
TGTAAGGGATGTGTGTGTACACACGTGTGCAGTCCCACACACCCCCATGCAGGTACATGCCACAGTGTGGGTGCAGAGTTTGAGGCCAGTTTTCAGGAGCTGATTCTTTCCTACTGTGGTTCTGAGGTTCAAATACATGCTATTTAGCTTCCATGACAAACACTTTTACTGTGAATCAGAGTAATTGGAGACTGCTTGTTCATTTCCCAGCTGCCCAGACCCAAATAATCACACAGATACTATATTAATTACAACACTGTTTGGCCTTTTAGCTCAGGCTTCTTATTAACTAACTCTTACATCTTAAACTAGCCCTTTTCTATTAATCTATGTATCACCATAAGGCTGCGACCTACCAGTAAGGTTCAGGCATTCTGGCATCTTTCTCCTTCAGCAGGTATATGGTGACCCTTTAACTACTCTGTCTCTATATCTCTGTTCGAATTCTACCCTGGGCTTTATTCTGCCTGCCATAGGCCGAAGCAGCTTCTCTATTAACCAATGGTAATAAAACATATTCACAGTGTACAGAGGGGAATCCCACCCACATCATAAGCCATCTCGCAGGCCCCAACAATCCTTTTCTAAGTGACGATTCAGGATACTGATGGCATTCCACACTGTTCAGGGCCACAAAGCCCAGTTCCATAGTCACTTGAAACATGGCTTGTTCAAATTGAGATGTGCTGAAGATATAGATTAGACAGCAGATTTCAAAGGCTTCATAGCAGCGAAGAGTGAAAGATCACTGTAATTATTTCTATTTCAATTACATGTTGAAATGTAATAACTTGAATGTGTGGCACTAGAATAAGTTATTAGAATTAATTTAATCTAGTCATTAGGGTTAATGTTTATTCTTTTAATGTGGCAGTTACTCTTTCGGTTGCATCTGTGGGTGCTATGAAGAAGGCTCAGCAGCCCTCCCCCTGACAGGACAGAGGACCCTTGAGCCTCTGTGACACCCTTGTTTGTAAGGTCTGGCCACCTCATCTCACCTTGGCTTTGAGGATGGAATTACCCAGGCCATGAGCACAGGGCTTCTCTGGGGTTGGTGGATTGCTGGGACTAAATAATATTATTGGCTGATATGGCATTATGACTGTATTAAGTGTCTCTAATAGTAATTTTTAAAAAAAACTGTAAAGATTCATTCATTTATCATGTGTGTATTTATTGGTGGGCACATGCTTGCCATGGTATGCTCGTGAAGGTCAGAGGGCACCTTTTGGGAGTAGCTTCTCTCCTTCTACCACACGGGCTCCAGGGATTGAATTTAGGTTTTAATCGTTAGGCTTGGCAACAATCTCTCTTACCTGCTGAGACATCTCTATGGCCCCTTGTGAATTTTTTAAGCCCTGTCTTACCACCAAGATTGACACGCGCCCCATTGTGCTTCTGACTTGTAATCCTTGTTCAAAGGGGTAGACGGTATGGTTTCCTGCAGACACAGTGTCTCTAGAAACGGGGGAAATAGATATGTTTGGTTTAGGATGATGGCACAGGGTTGAACTCATTCCTCTCCCTCATGAGAAATGCTAACACGTGTTTTCCATTTCCCATGGTGCCTTGCTGGAGGCCCAGCTTCTCAGGCTCCAGGCTCCTCTTGGCACCTTCGTTTCTTCTTCTTGTTTCCCTGCACCTGCCCACGCGGCATTCTGCCCACGCGGCATTCTGCCCACGCGGCATTCTGCCCACAGCTGCGTTTATCACTCGGACGATCCTTTCCCGAAAGTCCTCGCAGTTTTTGTGGAGTTAAAGAGTCAGCGATCTTGGCAAATAAAAACGAGTCAAAATCGAGAGTCAGGCTTAAGGCACTCGGCTCCCTGGTATTGGAGAGTAAGGCCAGTTGGTCTTTTATCTCCTAGGTCTCTGGAATTCTGCTTGTTTAGGTAAGTCCCAGAAGACAAAACTGATGTGTGGGTTAGGACAGTGACCCTGAGTGGTGGGTTTGGGAAGTCGGTGAGGGTGGGAGTGGGGTTGGAAAAAAGCTTCAGATGAGGAACATACTCCACGATACAGGTTTTGGCTTTTTTGAGTGTGCCCATTTGGAGGAGTGTTTTGAATGTGTGAAGCTGTGCATATTTCTGAATGCATGTTACACATCAGCTAGAAGTTAAACACCTTGCCTGTGAGTACATTTTTTGTGTGAAAAATCCTGGCGTTAATGAGATGAGAGAAATTACCACAAGGGGGCGCTGTATCCCTTTCCTGTTCACAAGAGGTCCTCCCCGGGGTTGCTTGGAGATGCAGCCCCGCAGTCCTCAGAGCAGAGATTTGTGGGTGAGTAACCCACCTTGGACAAGCCTCCTGAGTAACTTATGTCTGCACTTGAGGCATCCGCACACACAGAGACACAGACAGAGCCGACTTTTTCTTTTTAAGTCTTGATTCAGAGAGCCCACTGTGGAGGGACAGGAGCAAGGTGTTTGAGAAGCTCACTTGGTGGTCCGGTGTAGGTTAGACACCTAAGGAATGCCACATTCTTAAGAGAAATTAAGATTCCTGCCTTGCTGTAAATAGGCACCCGTAAGGAGATGGGGCAGTTCTGGACCGACCAGGACCTGCTGTTATCGACGGAAATCCTGTGTGGTGATAAATATGGCCCTGGGAAGAGCCTGCAGAAGAGATTATGGGAGCAGCGAGGGGCTGAGAATGCTAATGTAGGAGGTTATTGGCTAGATAGCGGCCAGGAAACCAGAGACTGGGGGTGGGTGAGGGGACCTGGGCTAAAGAGCACAAGAGGAAATGAGGGAGGAAGAATAAATAAATGAGATAAGCGGCTTCCTTCGCTTCCTCCCTTGCTGCCCTTCTGTTTTGCATCCAGGACTCTGGTCTTTCAGTCCTCTTCTAGGGACAATAGCCTGACTCTCAATAGCCTGACTACCGAGAAGCAGGCCTGGCTCCCACCTCTCTAACCTGTCCCCAACCTACCGAGCCTACTGTAAGAGACTTCCATATGTATAGTCAGCCATTGGTCATGCCTGGCAAAGCAGCCAAAGGGCAGTGTCTCTCCAGGCTCAGGCCTGTGCCCCCACTCTCTGGGAACTAAAGCACTGGGCTACTCTTTCCAAACATGCACACAAGGCCAGGACCAAATATTGGGTCTCAGATACTGGGGCTCAATAGAGTTTAAAAGCAGCATTAGGGGCCAGGGATGTGACTCGGGGGTAGAACTAGGCATGATCAAGGCTCTGGGTTTCATGTCCAGCACCAAAACTACACAATCAATGGACAACAAAAACCAGTGTTGCCAGGTGGAGAGCTTCCCTGTCTTGGATGGGAACAGGAAATGATGGAGTGGCCCCACACTGATGTGCAAGCTGGGCCCAACTGCCTCCTGGAAAACATCCTGTGTTCTACCAGAAACGTCCCAGATTCAGCTGGAAAACCTGTGGCTCTCTGAGGCAAATGAGGGGGACTGGAAGGTGGCAAGGAGGGCAGCTTGGCTGTGCCCCAAGTCCACTCCATAACTGTGTATCCTAATCTTTGTGGGTCCCTGTGGGCATCCGTAAGACCAATAAAGTGATCAAACCTCCCTGCAGTATTGCAGGAATCTAGCAGCCAAGTATACGGAACGCACTCTACAGTGTGTAGAGCACTTAAAGGTTAGCTCTTTGTCGGGGTCCACTAGCCTACATATGGAGCGATGTTTAGCAATGAGTTCCCACCCCAAACTGTAAGAACTCAGATTTGTAACTAGTTGGCTTTGACTTCGGAGAACCATGGAGAACTGGTACTCTGATAAAATCAGTGAACCTTAGCCACCAAGGGTCCAATGCTACAGGCTCACCCAAGACGGGAATGAGGGCACCAGAAAACCAAGCCACCCAATGCTGGGCAGCTGTCCTCGAATTGTGACTCTGGGACTCCGATCTGAGAACTCTTTATTCCATCTGTGGGACATTTCTGTGCTTCTCAGCCTTGAGGTCACATACCAGGCTCACTTCTTCAGTCAGCTCCCAGAGCGATTGTGTCTATGGATTGCTTGTTTCAAGTCATGGCGGCGAGTCCTCTGTCTCCTGGGGCTGCCTCTTAACAGGACAGCTCAGTTTGAACATGGGATGAGGAAGACAAGAGGTGTACACTCTTCACTGTTCATCTGCCTTCTGATTGATCTCCATAAGGACAGTGCCATGCTGGAGGCAGGTGACACCATCTTCAGGGCTTTGATTACATTTTCATTGGTCACCAACTATGCTCCAGCACTGTGGTAGCAGCTATTGGCAAACCAAACACAGACCAATGGAGCTTATGAGAGGTCAAGAGCAGGGGTTTAGCACTGGAATGTAGACATAGTTAACTGCCAGTTGGCTACCCGAAGCACAGGGCACCGGGAAGCTATTTCAGCTGAGCCCCGAGGAGAACCGTCCTCAGCCTGGCTGCAGTACGGTGGTGCTTGGGTCGGAAGTGGAGAAGAGTGTTCCAAATGAAGCGAACAGCCTGGAAGTGTGTCCTTGACGGAAAGGGTCAGTGGGCCATGTAGAGTCCATGTAGACCCAACTCGAGCCCACTCCCTCACCCCAACACCTTCTTCCTCTGGAATTCTGTAGAAAACGTCTTGGCTGGACATCCGGATGTGGCGAGATCTTGTCTCATGATGAGGCCATCCCTGTGTGTACCCTTCATACGTTTGTAAACCCCTCCTCCCCCCCACCCAAAAAGAGAAATGTTAAGAAAATACACACTCTGAATTTATTATAGTTGCTATGACTCAGATGGGCTGAAGGCTAGAATCTAATAGAGTTTTCCTAAGATTCCCTGGGGATTTGAAGGATTCTTTTCCCACCAGCCGTAGAAGGCAGATTATGAAAACACATTTCCTCCGGACAGGAGAAATCCCCTGAATCCTAAGTGCTGGTGATTTCTGCAGTGGAGACTCCTCCACAGATTCCCCATCCCCCACACCTGCCTCCCTCTTTATCCCCTTTCCTGTTTCTTCCTCTTGTGAAGCACTGGCCAAGTGGACAAGGAGTTGGTTGTCACTTGGGATCTTGACCTTGTCCCTTTACCAAGATGCTACCCCCTTTTTTAAATAAAATTTTTACTTTTTGAGAATTTCATACATGAGAGCTGCATCATTTTCACCTACAACTCTCCCCTTCCAACATCTCTTGCTTCGCCCTCTCCCTCTCAAATCCATGACTTCTTCTTTCATTTTTATTACATATACCTGCACACATACACACACACACACACACACACACACACACACACACGTACTACTGAGTCTATTTTATGGTGCTCATAGGCACATATACTTAGAGCTGACCACTTGGCTTGGATACCAGACAAAGAGCTCCGGATAATCAACTCAGCTTCTTCAAATGTGGAAGGAGAAACTAACACAGCTTCCTTGTGGCTTTAACATCCCTGGCTCTCATGGACGAAACTCAGCCAAGAAGCAAAGGAGATGGGTTCCCTATGAGAGGCCAGGGTTGGTTGAAAAATCTCAGAATGAAGTTGGAACAGAGCCTCCCTTCTCTTCAGATACCTTAGGCAGACCCAAATCAGAGACCAGCAGAGGATCTTCCATTTGTCTCCTGCCTAGCCCCTCTTCCACATTCTATTTCTTTCCATAAACTCTTAGAACTCAGGATCCTCCCTAGTTTCCCAGCTGAGCCTGCTGTTCCCTCCAAGAATGTCTAAGAATGTCCAGACCAAGAATTTCATCTCCAAGATCCATAACATAACCCAGAGAAGAAGTCTTGTGAGGACCCTAAGAGACAGCGAGGACCATGACCAGCTCCTAGGTTCATTTATGACCTAAGAGCACCATGTGAGTTGGGATCCCCAGAGAAAGAGAATGGATAGGCTGTGTCAAGGAGACTTGATATGGAAATTGACTTGAGCAGATATGATAGCCCAGAAGGCTCACCATGTGGTGTGTGCAAGCTAAGGACTTAAGAAGTCTGGCATTTTAGTATGGTCTGGCTCTAGAGCCCAAGAACCAAGCCAACATCTGAGGCAGAGGATAGAGAAAATGGGGAGATGGATGTCCCACCTAAAACACAATATTTCCCCTTCCTTTCTATTCCATGCAAGTTCTAGGTAGATGAGAGGATGTTGCCTGCCCTGATGGGGGTGAATCTTTATCATCCACCAACTCAAAAGACAATCTCTTCCAGGAACTCCCTCATAGACACACCCAAAGATAATGTTCTTATCAGTTTTCTGGGCATCCTTGAGTCTAGTCCAGTCAACACAAAAGAATTAATAATCTCAGCGTCTGATTTCCACTAAGCCCAAGTCAGTGTCACTCTGGAATAAGAGCACTCTTGCCATTTCCTCTACTTCCACAAGAAGATGCTGAGCGCCAGCATTTCAAAGTCAGATACAACTTAGCTTAAAAAACAAAAACACAGCCACAGCCTGGGCTGGTGCGATGACTTGGTGGGTACAGGCGCTTGCTGGCTGTGCAAGCCTGGTGGCCTGAGTCAATTCCCTGGACCCCATGTAAGGCTGGAAGGAGAAAACCTGTCCCGCAAAGTTAGCCTCTGGCGTCCACATGTGTACCGTGGTGCCTGTGTACATACACACATCATACACTAATAAATTAAATAATAAATCTAGAATCGACTTGTCTCCCATGAACCAGACACCATCTAGGACAAAAACCAAAGTCTGTGTCTCACATCTAGCCTGCAGCTGCTGTCCGTCTTCACAAATGTACAGGTCTCTGTCTGTCCCCTAGGCCGTTGTTTGCAAAGCCTGTCATGCTTGGCTCTGCATCAGTCACTGATTTCTTTGTCACCACCTACAGTGGACACTGTGGGCTGCTGTGGTGAACAGGACCCCACACACGTGTATGGAAGGAATGGCGGTGTGTTCAGATCAGTGTCTGCTGGGTAGGTGTCTGGCCTTTGTTCATCCACAGAGCCCAGATTGAACTCCATCGTGTAGGTAGCACACAAGACAGCTAGTTGTGATTTGTTATATATTTTTTTTTGAGACTAGGTCTCACTGTGCAGCCCTGGCTGGTCTGGAATTCATTTTGTTGACCAAGGTGAACTTGAACTCATAGGGATCCATCTACCTTCTCTGCCTCCCGAGTGCTGAGATTAAAGATGTGTGCAAACACGCCTGGCCTGTTCATAATTTCTTGGGCTGTGGCTTGTCACTAGCAGGCTACTAAAACCGCTTCAGTTCTACACCCCAGCATCCCACAGAGCTGACACAATATGGTGGCTTAGGAAAAGAACAATGAGAGCTAAGTGAAGCGCCCTCTAACTACATCCTTCAGGGCTGTGGCAGCAAAGGAGAGTCCCCTGGGGTTCTCAGAGCTGTCTCTCAATTCAGGTTCTATAAAACCTTCTGTCCAAATGCCAGTGACTTCAGCACTCAGAGGAGGCTGGGGCAGGAGTTCGAGATCAGCCTGTAGAAAATCTGTCACCAATAAAAACCAGGGATGGCTATAGAGATGGCTGTGTGTCATGAGAACCCAAGCTCAGATCCTTAGCACCCACATAAGAAGTCAAGCGTGGTTGTGTGTGCACACCTGTATTTCCAGTGCTGTGTGGGAAAGAGAGGGGATTTTGCTGAGGCTTGCTGGCCATCAGCCTAACTCCAGGCTCACTGTGAGACCCTGTCTCAAAGAAATAAATCAGAGAGTGTGCTAGAATAGGCCACGTGACATCATCCGCTAGACTCAGTGTGCTCACAAATGTGTGCCCCCAGATATGCTCAAACACAGCATAAAATAAAATAAACAATTTAAAAAGAAGAAGTTAGGTGCAGAACAAAAAGGGACAAAACCTATCTCTAGAAGTATGTGTGCGTTCATTAGGAAGACATGAAGATGGGTGACCTCCTGCAGGCAGGACTATGAAGAATGGACTTTAGAAATGGGCAGTTATGGAAATCTTGGTGGTGAAGAAATCATGTGTTTAAGCATCAGATTGGTGTTGAGTGGTGGTGGCGCACGCCTTTAATCCCAGCACTTGAGAAGCAGAGCAGGCAGATCTCTGTGAGCTCGAGGCCAGCCTGGTCTACAGAGCGAGTTCCAGGACAACCAGAACTACAGAGAAACCCTGTCTCAAAAGACAATTCAGATTGGCTGGTTGCTGGCCCATACTTGCTCCTGTCAGATCTTGCACAAACTACCTTCTCCACCCAGACCTCAGTTTCCCCTATTGTCAAATGAGAGGTGGGTAGACTTTCCACAGTTACTTTTGGCTTTCACAGGCTTTGCCTCCTGTCAAGAACGTGGTTCTTTGGCGATCAGGCTCCCTGTCAGGAGTAAAACATGGGTGTAAGCATGAGCGTGCCTCTCTTACATGTGTGAGCATGAGTGTGCCTCTCTTACATGTGTGTGAGCATGCGTGTACCTCTCTTACACGTGTGAGCATGAGCGTGCCTCTCTTACATGTGTGAGCACGAGCGTGCCTCTCTTACACGTGTGAGCATGAGTGTGCCTCTCTTACATGTGTGAGCATGAGTGTGCCTCTCTTACATGTGTGTGAGCATGAGTGTGCCTCTCTTACACGTGTGAGCATGCGTGTACCTCTCTTACATGTTTGAGCATGAGCGTGCCTCTCTTACATGTGTGTGAGCATGCGTGTACCTCTCTTACACGTATGAGCATGAGCGTGCCTCTCTTACACATGTGTGAGCACTAGCGTGACTCTCTTACACGTGTTTGAGCACTAGCGTGCCTCTCTTACAAGCGTAGCCAGAGCTCTGCCCATTGTGTAAAGAGGGAACAGATACCTGCACCCTCGGAAGATTCCTTCCTCCAGAACTCAGACCACACCAGAGCCAGTCAGGTTTCCACAACACTGGCTATGGCCGCATTTTTCTGCCTTTCAGGCCCTTTAGGCCCGTTAGGCTCAGCTAGGTCCCTGTCTAGTCACAGGGCAGCCGGCTCTAGCTGGAACTCTAGGCAAGGAAGACAGGAGTGGGCAAGGCGTGGGGAGAGGGTTGGAAGAGGCCTGGGAAACACTCCCTCAGGGACCAGAAATCTGGCACCGGCGATACCATTAAGTCTATAAAATCAATTTCCTCTGGGATTGAGTGCTTGCTTGATTTACTATTTTTATCACTCAGTGAGTTCTCATTAATTGACTTATTCAAAATTTTCAGTTGTTACAGTCGACTTCTCTGGGCTTGTGGCTTGTTATATTTCTTCTTTGGATGATGTATCAAATTTCATCTCTAACAACTCATTTATTTAAAGGGAATACAACCCAACCAAAGTCAACCAGCAAAGCCTGGTGTTTCCCCCTCAAGTTTCTTTTACAAGGGTAGACAACTGTCCACTGCATGTCTTTTACAGACTGGGGAATTAGACGTGTGTTCGGGTTCAGCAGAATAAAATGCTCCATCCTCGCTGAGGCTAGCTGGACAGTCTCCACTCACTGTTCCCTCACCAGAACACTCTGCAACGTTTGGGCCTTGGCAGTCATCACAGGGAAGGGTCACCTATGGACATGAGCCGTGCTGAGGTAGAGGTTCTGGACAAGGCCCAGAGGAAAAGTTTGTATAGGTGCGTTTAAAAAGCAGAATGACATCACCTTGTAGTACCTTGATACATGCCCGCTTGCCCAACTCACTTGGAGGCCATAAAAATGGGAGTAGAGGCTCTTGTCTCTCTGCCAAGGTATGCACCAGCAGTGAAGGTAGCTAGTAGTCTCCAGTGGACATGAACTCAGAAGAAACGAAACGAGAACATGAGGAACACAAGGATCATGAAAGAAAGGCCAAAAACCAGAGGAAGCAGAATTAATGGACCAAAACGAACAGGAATGTAAATTAAACTTAATAAATAGCTTCAAAGTCTGAATAAAGGATATTGGAAACATGACACAGGGACTAACTTACGACTTTGGGCCAAATGGAAATTCTGGATGTGAAAAATGCATAAGAGAAGAAATAAAGAACTCCCCGCTGAGTTGGAAAGTTCTTTTATGCCCTTCTTAATTTCTTTAAAATTTATGGCTGTTCAAAGCAAGCTATCTACTGTCTACAAGACGGATGCTTTAAGAATAAGACACAGATTGAAAACAAACAATCGACAATGATGAGCTAGAGGCATAGGAAAGCCTTATTAATTATCAGTGATTAACACGCTAATGTCAGACAAAACATACCTCAGGATCAGACATACTGCCAGAGAAAGGAAGTTTCATAATAATAAAACATGAATTCATCAGGAAACATAATAACCCTCTAAGCATGTATGCATGTAATGACAGCTACAAAATACTCGAAGAAAGTTGGCAGAATTCATGGGAGCACAAAATACTTCCACAATCGGAACTGGATGCAGCTTTTACCTCCTTCTCAGAAATTAAAACGACTAGACAATGCTCAAAACCATGAAATTACATAAGAGCTAGACGATAAATTAGCCTATCTTGACCCACAGGACATTTATAGCCTCATAGCCAAACAGCTAAAGATTACACTTTCTCTTCCAAGTACATAGGGGAAGGTGGGTTGCAGCTGAGCTGGGGTGTAGCTCAGGTGGTAGAGGGCCTTCCCGGCATGCAAATGTCTTCCGTTTAATTCCCAGTACCACATAAATCAGTGTGATGGTTTATACCTGTAACCCCTGGACTTTGGGAGGCAGAGACAGCAGCATTAGTGCACGTACATCCGCCACAAGCAGGTAGACCAGTCTACCCTTAGGCTCAGTACACCCCGGTTTGCACCTCACCCCTGCGGTGGGACCGTACAGACCAAGATTTGGAAGTCACAGAGGAATTGGCTTGGTTTTGCCTGTCACGCTCATCAGACCACGAAGAGCAGACTGAGTTAGCTATGGGAGAGGACCACCCATCTGAAGGCGTTCAGGCCTGGGTCTGGACCCCTCTTTCTGAGGCAAGGGACAACGGGTTAGGGGGCATGGAAACAGGTGGGATGAAGCTTGTTTTCGCTTTCCTGTACATCCTCACTATGGAGAGGCCCGTGACAAGCCTTGAGGTGCTAGACACACTATTGGGTCTTCCAGGTGCTGCTAAGAGAGAGATGAGGAGACAGGCTTGAAGACAGAAGAGATCAGAGGGAGTGGGGAAAGGCTGTTCCAAGCTTCTGCGGGAGATCTGAATCCGAGTGGGGTGAGTGGGTGGGAAATATTCCAGGCAGGGACGAGCCTCCCCCTTGTGCCTTCTCTGTCCACTGTCTATTAACTTCTTCATCCCCAGGATTTGGGGGTTGGGCCCCACATTCCCTCCCCTAACCTTATTCATGTGAATCTAACAATAAGATTCTCTAGCAGTAGCAACAACAACAGGAAGAAGAGGAAGAAGAGGAAAGGATGAGGAAGGAGGAGGAGGAAGAGGAATAATAATAATAGGAAGAAGAAGAAGAAGAAGAAGAAGAAGAAGAAGA
>NC_022013.1:70894570-70917223 GCF_000317375.1 Microtus ochrogaster | reverse complement strand
GAAGAGGAAGAGGAAGAGGAAGAAGAAGAAGAAGAAGAAGAAGAAGAAGAAGAAGAAGAAGAAGAAGAAGAAGAAGAAGAAGAAGGGTGCTACATAGCATGTTTGAGACCAGGAGACCAGCCTGGGTCATATGAAACCTATCTCAAAACAAAAATCAAAACAAACCAAACCAAAACCAAAATAATTCAAGGTGCCCCAGGAGCATTTTGATGGAATAGTATAGGGGGTTATGTGATAAGTCTGAATACATTTTAAAAGACTGAAACCTTTTTGCTGCAACAGCAGTAGATTAGAAATCATCATCAATAAGCTATAAAAATAAATAAAAGTCCATATAACTGTGTAGGTATTTATAGTTACAACGTGCATGTTGAGGAAGGTCCTTTATGAAGTCTAAGTTTCTAAACCCATAGTAAATACTAGGAAAGAAATTGTGGAGATAAGAAAAATTGCCGACATGGGAAAAACAATAGAGGCCATTAAGAAAACAAAAGAAATGGTTCTGAGAGACTAATGGAGATTAATGAGAGGAAGCACGCCCACAAAAAGAGTTTTACAGACATGTTTGTGAGAATGCTATTCGTAAGACCCAACAACCGAAAACAACACAACTGTTTATAGATAAGCCAAATGTGGTGTGTCAAACAATAGCATCTGATACAATAAAAGGGGAAGAATTGTCAACACGTGCAAGATCCTGGACCAAGTTCTCCATCTTGTTGAGGGACAGAAGCCAAACAGAAAGGAGCAGATCCTGAATGACTCATTTATATATTTGTATATCCATTTATATGCAAACAAAGAGACAAAAGCAGCAGTGAATATGATAATGGCTGTTGTAGGCGGAAAAATGGTTGTTCAGCAAACTCTTTGGGATGGTGATGGCGGGGATTGTTGCCTATCCTGAGACTTTGGTGAGAGATGAGTTTGTCACTGTCTGTAGAACTGTACACTTAAGATTTATGCATTCACTTCTAGAAAGTTTATAGAAAAAGAACCAGAAATGAGCATTCATTAAATTGCTTATTGGGAGAGGTATGCGTTAGCTTATGAACAACATTATCAAGAGTAGTAAGAGGTAGATTTCCCATTGTTGGAGTTACAAATCCAGCAAAAAGAAAATATAGGGTGTGCACTGTGTTACTGAGCTGATGTTAGAGATATCAGTATGAACCTCAGTATATAGATGTAACCATATACATGTATGTATAAAAATATCCCTTATATAAGCTGTGCTCCTGACCGCCTGAAATGTATATATATTCTATGTATACACACAACACCGGTATGATAATGGACATACACACATACGTATGTGTGTAATCTCAGTTGCCAGAAGACCTAGAAATCATGACATATGCTGGATCACCTTCCATTGAGCAAGTTAGAGCTCCTTGGAAGAAAGTTCCATGGTGGGGAAAAGAAATCTAAGATGAGTGTAGAAGATCCTGGGGTAAAGAACCAGGCACTGTTCCACCTACAGTGGGGACAGCCATTCCAGCTTAATATACTTTTCACTTTTATAATTAGATTAGTGATGAGAATAAAGTGATATGGGGATGGGGATGCAGAGATGGTTCAGGGGTTAGGAGCACTGGCTGCTCTTCCAGGGGACCCAAGTTTGATTCCCAGTACCCGTCCTGGGTAGCTCACAGCCATCTGTAACTCCAGCTCCAAGGAACCTGACACCTTTGGTCTCCATGGGCACGAGCACATATGTGCACATACCCACACACAGACTGACACACATGCTATGAGTCAAATTAAGATACATCTTTTTAAAAACTGCATGGATCCAAATTGAAGAACAGTCTACAATAACTAGTCTATAGTCTTCAAAAGTGTGAAAAAAATCAAAGAAAAGGCTAGAAACCATTCTAAATTAGAGGAGAAAATAGATATACCATATCTATATATACCATATATATGTGTATATATTAGAGCTAGTTTTTACATTCTATGTGCCAGCTAAAATACAATTAAAATTACACATAAATTGTTTTTATTTTTAAATTTTATAAAGACTTCTTATAAGAAATTATTTTGTTTAAAAAATAGATTTTATAGCTGGATGGTGATGGCATATGCCTTTAATTCCAGCACTTGGGAAGCAGAGGCAGGTGAACCTCTGTGAGTTTGAGGCCAGTCTGGTCTACAAAGCAAGTTCCAGGACAGCTAGGACTGTTACACAGAGAAACACCGTCTCAAAAAGGACCAAATAAACAAATAAAAAAATTGTATAAAAAATTAAAAACAAAAAGATATGTCAACACAAAATGAGACATGATTTGAACTAGCTATTGGTTTGAGAGGGCAGATTCTTTTATTCCATTACTGGGACCCGGGATGCAATTTGATGTGTACTCTGAATTAGTGAGCAGTATGTCATCAGTGTTACACAGTCCTTTTTTTTTTTTTTTCAAGACAGGGTTTCTCTGTGTAACAGTCCTAGCTGTCCTGGAACTAGCTTGGTAGACCAGGCTGGACTCAAACTCACAGAGATCCGCCTGCCTCTGCCTCCCAAGTGCTGGGACTAAAGGCATGCGCCCTGTCAATGTTCTGCATCCTTAATTTTATAATTAAATTGTGATGCATAAGAGAAAGGTTCTGCATTGTTTCATTTGAGACATGGTCCCACTATGTCACCTTGGCTGGCCTGGTACTCACTATGTAGATTAAGCTGATTTCAGACTCAAAGATCCTCCTGTCTCTGTGTCCTGAGTGCTGGGGTACATCACCACACCTGGCTTTCTTTGTTAATTTGTTTTTTAGATTTATTTATGAGTACAGATGCTTTACCTGCATGTGTGTACGTGCACCACATGTGTGCCTGCTGCCCACGGAGGGCATCGGATTCCCTGGAACTGGAATTGTGGACGGTTGTAAGCCACGCTGCGGGTGCTAGTGATCAATGGAGGATCCTCTCCAAGAACAAGTGTCTTAACCACTGACCCGTCTCTTCAGCACTGCTTTGTTTCTTCTTAAGGGACTAAGTTACTGAGATATTTAGGGCTAGAGTGGTTGATGTCTACAACTGACTCTCAAATGTTTAAAATGAATTCATATAATTAGAAATAACAACAGTGATAAAGCAAATGGCAAGAAGTCTAAGCAACTGATAAATCTGGGCTCAGTGCACCATGGGCTATTTCCATCTAGGTTTGTGTATGTGCACTCTACGATGTTCTGACATTCACAGAGTCACCTAGTGAGACATTCCTCAGAGCAGCTCTGTTGTTGAACGATGTGATGTGTGCATGTGCACATGCATGTGTGCGTGTGTATATAGCAACATGATCTAGGATCTAGGTCTTGAATGCACATTACCTTATGAACAAAGTGAAAAGTAGGGTGAGTCCATTTTGCTATAAAATGTTCCTGAGAAAAAATGAAGCTTGCAGCTTGATCAGAAAGCAGACTTGCTGTCATTTCTCATGTCTCTTGGCCCTCCATTGCTCTCTCTTCCAGGTTACCAGGGACGCTGGTTAGTGTCTCGTCCAGTCTTAAACCTACCTTCATTTCCTATATGCCTTGTCCATGTTGTCCTTTGCTGTGGTATCTGGTGGTCTCACCAAGCTTTTCCTATGACAATGTAGGCATTTTTTTTGCCTGGTTTATCATAACATTTTCCATATATCAAGTTTTATTTATTCCTAATTAATAATGATATGTAGATATGCCAAGATGAAGACTAATAATTTTGTTGAAGCATCTTGACTCTTAGTACTTACTAATGCTTGCAGTGAGATCTCTATCAGCTGCTGTTGTGTTCTATTTAGAAGAGAAAAGTATTTAAAACATTTTTTTTTGCAAAGCTTGGAATAAATTACTGTATCTTTCTGTCAGTGGTCAGCAGTTTGGGATCCAAGCAATGGGAAGTACATTTTCCCACAGATAGTTTGGGATGCAAACCACATTGTTCATACTGTTGAAAAAAAAAAGAAATGAAAAAGAAAAGAAACAATAAAAATAAGATACTGGGTGAGCTTTGAAGTGCTTGGGCACAATGGCAGGTTCCTTTGTTGAGAAGCGGATTTTCCTAATGCCACGAAGCTAGATCGTTATCATGCATTTCTGAGCAGGAGACAATGAAAACGACCCAGCTGAATAAAAGAACAGATAAGAAATATGTTGTGAGAAAGGCCAGGAGGAGGCCAGCAAATGCCCAGTCTCTCATTGAAAACAAATTGCCCGAGTGGGGAGAGAGCCTTGCCTTATCCTACAGCGTTCTTTTTATAGCTCTGATCGGAATTGTTTTCCCTTGGAAACGAATGGAGTGCCAGGAGCGCTGCGTGGCCTTGTCTGCTGGCCTCTCCATTGCTCTGTGCCACCATGCTCTGAATTATTGCACACCGTCACCCTACCCGTCCCATTACCATCATATCCTGGCTGTAGAGACAGAACTTAAGTGAGGCCAGGGCTGACGGGTGACACTAATGGGCCTTCAATATGTGAGGGTCGTGTGGCTAAGGATGGCAGGCAGCTGTCCTGGGGGGGGGGGTTCTACGTCCCTGGGGGCAGAGAGGAGGTGTGAGTGAGCTGATGCAGGGGGAGGATGACAGTAAAACATCAAGGAGTCCCAGTCTGGAAGAATGCTCCCCATGGTGTGAAGCATCCATCTTTTCCTTCACTGTAACACCATAACTGCATACGTGTCTAACACACAAATGCTCAGTTGGTTGATGGATGGGCAGTTCCTCACATAGGGGCACATCAAACATGGCCAGAGACACATTGGTGTGGGTTTACTTGATCGGCCAAAGAGAAAGGATCAAACACTTGCCCAGAGTCACTGCATTTCTGGGGTTGTACAAGTTGTGTCTATGTGATATGGATTCTTCAATTCAGACTTCAGGCAGGTCAGTTCTCGGTCATTTATGACATACAAGGGAATGGATAAGGCTCCGGGAAGATGGTAGAACTTAACCAGTCATGGCACCTGCCCTTTTAACGCTAACCATGGGCTCAGAAAGGAAGGTGTGTGCCCCTTACACCATTAGAGTCTGAGAGCATGAGAATGGCAGACTTAGAAACCCTGTCCAAGTGTGTGAGATGCCAAAAAGAATTTGTCCAAAGTCCAGTCTAAGAAATGGGACTGAAGGTACGGTAGCACTCCAGGCTGGCATGGTGACACACTAGACTGGCAATGCTGCTTTCCTTGATTTTTTTTAAAACAAATCTAATTCTTACAAAGCTTGTTGTGCTGGTCAAAAGATCATAGGTTCTTTCTTGGAACCTACTGTTGTCATTTTGGTAATAGTCATGTTGTCAAAATGCCTTATAATATTTATGTTTGTATCCTGTCTTAATTACTTTTCTGTTGCTATGATAAAACACCATGACCAAGGCAACTTATAAAAGAAAGCATTTAATTTGGGGCTCAGGGTTCTGGGGAGTTAAAGTCCATAACCATCATGGTGGGAAGCAGACAGGCAGGCGGGAGGCAGGCGGCAGGGTGCTGGGGTAGTAGCTGAGAGCTTTCATCTGATCCACAAGCATGAAGCAGAGAGATAACTGGGAGAGGCGTGGGCTTTTGAAACCTCAAAGCTCCCTGCTTGCCCCCTACCCAGTGACATGCTTCCTCCCTCAAGGTCACATCTCCTGATCCTTCACAAATAGTTCCACCAACTGGAGACCAAACATTGAAATATCTGAGCCTATGGGGACCATTCTCCTCCTGACCACCACACACCCATAGATCTGAGCTGCTCTTAGCCCTTCATCATGGCAGTTTCTTTTAGCAGTGGGCAGCAGTCAGTGCAGAATTGGTCTGAACTGGTCAAAGTGCAGATAATAAGCAACCATGAATGCTTATCCCCAAATATGGGGCATTTTTATCTACACCCACCCTCTGACAAGGCTCGGAAGATGTCATAGAAGAGGACGCAGAAAGGATGTAGAGCTGGGAACGGGGAGGAGTGTTGTGGAAAATGCTGCCCACTGGACCTGACCAGCTGTTACCTTCATAAGCTCACAGAAGCTGTGTCTATCTGCAAAGACCTGAACAAAATCAAGCCTCCCGAAGTTCCAGAAAGGATGGGAAAGGATGGGGGAAGAGCTCTCAAGGCCTCCCTTTTAAGTAGGAAACTGCTGACAGCTGATAGCTGCTGGGAAAAGGAGAGTCATTTTCTTTTGTGTGTGTGGCTACTACTGGTAAGTTGCCTATGCTTTGGTGCATGGAACTAAACCCATCCACATATGGGCAACAATCGCTGGATTAATTATAAGACATAAAATTGAGAGGGGGTGTGTTATGGGGGACCTGAGAGGGGGCTAGAGGGGGAAATAGGTAGTGGATATGATCATATTTTATTGTATACATGTTTGAAATTCTCAAATAATAGAAGTTTTAAAGCTCTACATGTGAGTAGCAATGCTATTTTCATCCTATTCATGACGGTGCAGAGGCAAAGATCAGTGAAACAGCTCATTAGTATGACCAGAGGCAGAGTGGGCGCATGTGGTCTAGTGAGCTTAGACCAGCTCCAAAACTGTGTATTTAGCAATGCTGCGTTAGTATCACCAGAGGCAGAGTGGGCATATGTGGTCTGGTGAGCTTAGACCGGCTCCAAAACTGTGTGTATTTAGCAATGCTGCGTACTGGTCACCAAGAGAGGCCTATCACATAGGTTTATTTGTTTTTCCCATTTGGTTTTGGTTTTTGAGATAGGGCTTTGCTACATAGCTCAAGACTAGTCCAGGATCCACGATCCTCTTGCCTCTGTCTTCCAAGTGCTGGGATCACTGGGATCACAGAATACATTACCCTTCCAGGTCCTTATTTTCCCCATTTTTTAAAAAACGGTATGAGTTTCAGAGATTAAATTATTTGATCAAGTTATACCCTTTATAAATTTCAAATAGGGAATTTAAGCTTAGGAATGTATGTTCTCAAGCTCACTAAGACAGGGTATTGGTTCATCGTTCTTATTGATGAGGCAAAATAGCGTGACAAAGGGGACTGAAGGGAGCAAGCGTTGATCCTGACTCACAGTTTGAGGGTACAGTCCATCATAGAGGGGAGGGCGTGGCCTCCACCACAGAGGGGAGGGCGTGGCCTCCACCACAGAGGGGAGGGCGTGGCAGCAGGAGCCTGAGACTAGTCTCAGGGTATCAACAGTCAGGAAGCATAAAGAGATGAATTCTGGAGCCCAGCTCACTTTCTTTAAAAAATGTATTTATTCATGGGTAGATGTGTGTGTGAGTGTGTGTGTTTACAAACTCGGAAGTCAGAGGCCAGCCTTCAGCAGTTCATTGTCTCTACTGTAGAGGACTGAACTCAGGTTACCAAGTGTTGACAAGTGCTTTTCCCTGATGAACCATCTCACCAGACCCTGCGTTCTCCTTTTCATTCCACCCAGGAGTCTGGCTCATGGAAGGATGCTACCCACAGTTAGTGCGGATCTTCTCACCTCTGTTAACCTGATGGAGACACTCCCTCTCAGGGACGCCCAGAGTTTTCTGTTCTAGATGGTTCTAGATCCTATCAAGTTGATGGCCACAATTAACCAGTACAGAACTGGAGAGATGGCTCAGAGGTGAAGAGCCCTGGCTGCTCTTCCAGAGGACCTGGGTTCAATTCCCAGCAACCACATGGTGGCTCACAACCATCTGTTATGAGATCTGGAGTCCTCTTCTGAAATGCAGGCATACATACAGGCAGAACACTGTATAAATAAATAAATCTTTAAAAAAATATTAACCAGTACAGTGTCTCTCTCTGAAGCTGTCCCAGGTTCCTTTACAGGTGTCCCCTTGATGAGGTCAGACCCACAGAAAATGGTCTCCCTCTGACTCAGTCGCTGACTCAGGACCTCCAGGACAGCTGAGAAATCTCTTCATCTTTGCTCCGTGATATAACCTGGACAGAGGAATTCTATCCTGCCCCATACATGGGACTCTCTTGCCTGCACTCACAGGGAATTGTGTGCAGCGTGTATTGGGAGTCTGGCATTTGGAGACTGTCTTTATAGTTCTCTATACTATGCCAAAGTTGTTCCTAGGACTAAGCCTGCCTTGGCCTCCTTCAGGTGAGAGCATGGCTCCATTATGCGGGCATGGCGGAAACAGTCTCCACCAGCTGCCTGGTCTCTGGGGTTCTGCGTTTCTTCCTCTTGTTCATGCCTCACCCAGCACCCAGCAGTGTGCTTTGGCCATGGGTCAGCAATTGCAATAAGAGATTTCATGGGAAAGGGGTGACATTCATGTCTAAAATTGACTTGGTGTCTGTCCTAAGGTATTATCTTTAATTATCGTGGCTTCCCCTTTTCCCCATTGTTGTTGACAGTCAAGACTTAATTGTAGTATTTATTGAAAGAGCTAAAGAGGAAAAGGCCAAGGTGACGCCTACCAAGTGAAAGGAAGCAACAAGCCTAAAGACATCAGAATGTCAATTGATGGAACTGGCTTCTGGACTTAAAGATGTTATCAGTAGGCGTCATGGGAAAACAGAATCTTAATTCAACCGATTCAATTCAATCTGCTAACAAAACCCTACTGCTGTTTCAATGCTCGTCCATCCAGACCCTGCCTCGGGGGTATGTTTTCCTTTGTTTTCCTCCGCTTCCATTTTCTCACATATACACTTCGGCCTCAAAGGGGCTGAACCAAAAAAGAAGGCCAGCTGGGACTCCAAAAGTATTTGTAAGAAAACTATTTAAGGCTTTCAGCCTCATCCGGGAATGCCAGGCACTTCAATATCCTACAAGAAAGATTTTATAACGGCTGTGTCTAAATAGACTACTTCAGCTCCAAAATCAAACCTGGATGGCAGTCACACTTTCATTAGCACCCCCAAACCATCGCCACTGCCATCAGAAGGTAGCCCTTGGTACGTCTTCAAGACGGAAGAGTCTCAGGAGATTTATTTCTGCCATGTCCCAATACATCAGCCAGTAACTCTGCTGGTCTCACAAAGGTTCTGCTCCTGAGGACGGGGTGAGGCAAGATTTTATTCTGTTTTTGTTTTTTGTTTTTGTTTTGTTTTGGAGACACAGTCTCCTGTAGTCTGGCCGTGCTCCCAGTGTACTGTTACCTTGAACTTGTGATCCTCCTGCCTCTACCTCCTGAATGCTGGGATTATAGGCATGGCTGCCATGTTCTGTTTATGTGATGCTGGGGAGTAAACCCAGGGCTTTGCACATGCTAGACAAGCATGCTACCAACTGAGTTACATCCCCAGCCCTGTGAGGAGCATTTTGCCTAGCTCGAAAGCCAGGGGAAATTTTGTGATCTTCATATCGTTGGTCCCATGGGGGGGGATCAGCGTGAGTCTGGAATATTCTTCCAGTGTTCCTCTGTCCACTCGCTCTTTCCAAACAGCTTCAACCCTGAAGGCCTCCAAGAGTTTAAACATCTTCCTGGATCTGTAATGAATCTGTGTAATGAAGATGCTTATAAATATTACAAGAGATTTATTGCTTTGGTGTGAATTTCTCTGATACCAGCAGGGAGTTTTTAAACAGAGCTGGCAACAAGAGCATACGGTCAGAGAGTCAAGTTACTGTTTTCTTTCTTTCTTTTCTTTTTTTAATTGTTGTCTGCCAAGGACAATATATTTTTTTCCCTTCTTCAAAATAAACTCTGTGCAGGAATGTGCCTCAGCAAATGGCTGGGGCTCTATTATATTTCATGCAGCTTTCTAAACAATATCCAAGCTTCGGCTGGCCTGGTGTCAAACAGAAGGCAACCAACAATAGCAAAATCCCATTAAAGCCAAGAAGGTTCCTTCCTGAGGTGAGCCTGGCCAGAAATAGTCATCTTGGCTCATTCTGCAGTTTGGCACCAGGGACTAATAACGCACAGTCTCCTAATGGAAATAGTCTAATTTCATCCAAGAGCTGCCCCAGAGAGAGCCGGGCTGACGCACTAACAGTCCGTATAACAACATTCTTCTTGGAGTGCTGAACAATGGGCCTTTGGGAGAGACTGTGATAAACCACGTCAGACTCCGGACAAACATGAGTGTAAAAATAGGCTTCAGAAGCATTGACACAGCCACCCAATTTCTCAGGAGGAAGGCCCTTGCAGGCAGGCTCATTCAGAAGGCTTGTTGGGAATACTTCATCAGATGCAGGGGGAGAGGAAGAGGGGGAAGAAAGAAAGGAGACAGATCAAGAGTGAGGATGGTGGAAAAGTGGAGATGATGAGAAATGAAAGAGAGGAGAGTGGTCATTGTACGGGATTAGGCAACATAAATTTCACACACACACTTGTGTGAAATTCCCGTTAACGTTCCAAGGCTGCTATCTGCAAGGGACAACCAGGAGGAATTCTGCTTAAGATATACACGCATATATTCCTGTTTTTATGCTCCCTTGGGATAATATGAGAAATATTACATGGGTATGGCAATGCATGCCCATGTTTCCTGTACTCAGGAGGCTACGGCAGAAAGATCAAAGGTTCTGTGCCAGCCTAGGCTCTGTAGTCAATTGCAGGCCAGTCCACGCTCCATAGCAAGAGGTCTTAAGAACCAGGGGGAAGGGGACATGACTCAGTACGTAAAGGTTCGCTATGAGCCCAGGTTTTCAGCACCCTCATAAAATCTGGGGGTGGCAGTGTACTTCTGTACCCCTGGAGTGAGGGTCGGAGGCAGAGACAGGCGTATTCCTGGGGTTTGTAAAGCTGAAACGAGCCTCAGGGTCAGTGAGAGACTTCATCTCAAAAAAAAAAAAAGTGGAGAGTGATAGAGAAAGACATTGCCTCTAGCCTCTATACACACAGACATACAGACACACACGTACACAGACACACACATGCACACAGACACACATATGGACACACACATGCACACAGACACACATATGCACACACATGTACACAGACACACACATACACACATACACACACGGACATACACAGACACACACATACACACACATGCACACAGACACATACATACACACATGCACACACTTCCACATGGGGAGTTTAAAACACATTCCATGTTCTTGGAATTAAAAGCAAAGCAGATCTAACTTAAAATAAACTATAAAATATCTATCAAAGCATATGGGACACAATTGAAACAACACACAAAAAGTTCTGTAACTGTAAAAACACTTCTTAGAAAATGGCAGGTTAAAAATCATCAGAGCCTTTAAGTCAAGAGTAACACTAACAATCAAAATTAATAAAGATAAAAACCAGAATAGAGAATATTAACACACATTCATTTTCTTCCACCTTAAAAGAAAAACACTGGGGTTTTTCTTCTGTAGAATACATTAAAGTGAATGTTGCCAAGTATCTATTTAGAGAAAGTATCAATAAAGATGATTTCTGGTGTGTTCTGCATAAAACATCCCTAAGATTAAGTGACATTATGTAATAAGGGCTCTGCTGCCGTAGTTGGCACCAGAATAAGTTTTCGCTATTGGCTGTTATTGTTATTAGGTATTTTTGTGCACAAGGAAGAATCATAGAGCTCCCTTTAATGGTGTTAGTTTTTTAAAATGTGTTAGCCTGGTATTTTCTTTTGACCCCCCCTCCCTTTTCTCTTTAGTTTTGCTAATGTTTAGTTCTGCTCCCTGTGTGCATTCCTCCAGTCTGAAATCTGGATCAGTGGTCTGACTGCCTTTTACAGACGATACCATTTCAAATATGTGGTCAAGCAGGGTGGCCACCCTGCCTGGGCAGCCTTGACTTGTCTTGAGGGCAAAAACATGCCCAGTTGTTTATCTTTTCCTTGCAAGAGATGGAATCCAGGTCCTCCACATTCTGTTCTCTGCCCTGAGCCTTCCATTACCTTCTGCCATACTTCCCCTTTTGTGGGAGTCATTCTGATGGCTTGGTCTTTGTGAGGTTCGTAGAATCCTTTCTTCATTTGGTATTTGTAATGCGATCAATATTTTTGTTTCTTTTTTTTTTTTGTGCCAATGCCATTGTCTATGACGTTGGTCAGACTAGTGTCTCTGGCAGTCACAGGCAAATCATTTGCTGGTCACGTCCCAGTTTGTTGGGACCAATTAAGTCCTGGTCTTCAGCTGTTCTTGCCTGTCTAGAGCCTTCTAATTGAAGTTACTAGAAGCTGTGCCTAGCTTAGAGGATCAGAGGATGGGATTTTCACCTGTTGGCCATTGACTGCAGGGTATTTAAGCCTCCATGGTGCTATTAAAGGGGGCTTTTTGGTACCAGTGTTGGAAGGTCTGTGTGTCAGTCTGTCTCTGTGTGTGTATTCTCAACCTCCAGCCCCTTGCCCGAAGCTCGCGAACTGGGTTCTAGCGCATAGAGCACAGACGGGGGCCACGGTGCACCAGTTGAGACGGGGGTAGGGGTGCGCCAGTTGAGATGGGGGTAGCGGTGCACCAGTTGAGACGGGGGTAGCGGTGCGCCAGTTGAGACGGGGGTAGCGGTGCACCAGTTGAGATGGGAGTAGCGGTGCACCAGTTGAGATGGGGGTAGCGGTGCACCAGTTGAGACGGGGGTAGCGATGCGCCAGTTGAGATGGGAGTAGCGGTGCGCCAGTTGAGACAGGGGTAGCGGTGCGCCAGTTGAGACGGGGGTAGCGGTGCGCCAGTTGTCATTCCACCTGCTGGGTGTGGGAGCCTCAGAATGGGTTGGTTTGCCCAGTGATGATGACTCTCAGCCACAAGTGTGTGTCTGTATATGTGAGATGGCAACATACATGCTAAAGGCCATCGCCAAGGTCAACATAGATACTCTGGGGTCCTGGGGAAGGAAAAATCTTGAAGAAATTAATAAAAAGTGGAAATGAAGTCAGGGGAAGTTTCCAGGAAGAAGGGAATCAAGAGATAACGCGGAAAGATGAACAGAAGTAGCCAGGATGAGTGAGGGGGGAGAGAAGACTACTTCAGAGGGGATGCTGTGCTTCAGTACAGAAAAACAAGGATGATAGTCTACTCGTTGGGGTGCTGACGAGTCGGAGTACTGTGGTTTTGCTTTTCATTTCCCTAGTGACTGATGTTGACATCTGTTTACACAGTCCTAGCTGTAGTGTATCTTCGAGAAATGCCCAATGGAATCCGTTGTTCATTTTTAAATTGTATCCTCCCACTCACTGCCTTGATGATGTTCTTTACACATTTACTATTAAAGGGAACTTTTGCATTTATTTATTTATTTTGTGTGTGCATGCGTGTGTGTTACACATATGCCTCTGTATTTGTATATGAAAGTCAGAGGAAAAGCCGTGGAAATTGGTTCTCTCTTTCCACCTTGTGGGTCTCAGAAGTCAGACTCAGGGCATCAGCCTTGGCAGCAAGCACCTGTATCCACTAAGCCTTCTCACTGGCCCTTTCCACATAATCTCTATACAAATCCTTTATGTACAGAAATTTCATAAATTTAACATATCTCTCCTATTCCATAGACTTTCTTTTTCTCTATTGATTGTTTCCTTGGAAATATAGAGGTTTAAAATTTTATTTTGGTTTGGTTTTCAAGATAGGATTTCTCTGTGTGACCCTGGATGTTCTGGAACTCACTCTGTAGACAAGGTTGGCCTCAAACTTAGAGATTCACCTGTCTCTGCTCCCCAGGTGCTGGGATTAAAGGAGTGCACCACCACTGCCCAGCTTAAGAAGTTTAATTGTTTTTGAAGTCCAGTTTATTTTTTATTGTATTTTGATGGCATATGTAAGAAACCATTGCTTAGTATAAGATCTCAAAGATACTCTTATAATACCATCTGTAGATTTTTTTTCCCTTGTTTAGGTCCATGATCTACTTTGAGCTACTTTGTATCTATGGTGTAAAGTTAGAAGAACACAGCTTCAGAATTTTGTGTGCTAATGTCCAGTTACTATATGTCATGTGCTAAAAAGAATTCTCTTTTCTCATTCAGTTTGTCTGTCACCATTCAGTCCCATTCTAGTGGCTTTTTAGCCTATGCCAATACAATCCCAGGAACTCACTAACGAGGATGGTTTTATATTCACAGAGATCCACCCATCTCTGCCTCCTGGGTGCTGGGGTTAATGATGTGCACAACTACATTCAGCCAATGTCTACTGGCTTTACATCATGGATGGTAGTCAGCCTTTGGGTGAGTTGGCCTAAAGTTAGGGATACGGTCCCTAGGGCGTCTTCCTAGACAGAATACTGAGAAGAGGAGAGGAGAGGCCAAGCAGGCTTTTAGTGAGACTCAAGTTCAGAGGATAGCTTGTTTTCCAGGAAGGAACAAAGGCAGGAGACCTGGGAGAATAACAAGAAGCCAGTCTCACAGAGTCTTTGTCCACTGAGAATTTTATTGGGGTAGGCACAAAAATGCCTTCTTCCCAGGATGATGTGACCTACTGGCTGAAAATAATTTACCACATCCCCTTACTGTTGGCTTTTAACTTTAGGCTAATTAAAGGTTGTTTTGTGTGGCCCAGACTCAGTATGTGTGTTGGAGATAGGAGATAGCTAACCAAATTTATTATCCTGAAAGTTTACCTTTGAGCTTTTGTTTGTTTGGGGCCAGGAAGGAACAAAGGACAGCATCTGCTGTTGTCGGTTTACCTTTCAGATTGGGGGACAGTTTGAAACTCCCAGGCTGCTGTTTTGGTTCATTTGGAACTAAGCTATGACAGACAAGGAGTTTGAGAATTGCTTGTTGAAATAGTAACGTTGGAAGGGTTGTAGTTGTAGTTGTTGTTGGTGTATGTTTGTTTGAGTGTGAGTGTGTGCATGTGGAGGCCTTAGATTGATATCAGGTAGCTTTCATTATTGCTCTCCATATTAGTTTGTTTATGTTTTTTCCGTTTGAGAGAGTGTCTCACGATGTACTCCTGGCTGGCCTGGAGTTGGCTATGTAGAGCAGTAGTCTATCCTGGAATTCACAGAGATCTGCCTGTCTCTGTCTCCCCAGAGTAGGTTTAAAGGCTTATACTACCATGCTCAGTCTGCCACCTTAGTTTTTGAGCAGGATCGCTCACTGAGCTCAGAGTGCAGTAATTTGGCTACAGCAGCTGATCAGCGAACTCTGACTTCAACTCCCCAGCCTGGAATTACAGGTATACACGGCCACATCCAGCTTTTATGTGGACCCTGGGGATTCAGACTTGGCAAACACAGAGAGCCATCTCTCCAACCCCCCAGAGAACCTGCCTCCTCTCTCAATTTCAGTCACTTCTTGCCTCTTCTACCATTTCCTCCACGTTGGCTACCCTGCGTGTTTGGTTTAGTGTCTGGGCAGCTCTTTCTAAACATAAGGACGAGTGTTAATCAAGTCTGGACCAGAACTAATATGGTGTGTGCTCTTGAACAACATCCAGTCAGTTACCAGCGTCAGACTGAAGAATTCAACCAGCGGACATCCCACCATGGATGACATGCACAACCAGCGGACATCCCACCGTGGATATCAAGGCTTGTGCTGGATTTGCATCGTGCAGCCACTGTCATGTGTGTTGCATATAGGAAAATGCAGCTTTTCCTCATCACACCTCTTGGTGTCTGTCCTCTGGCCCTGTTTTATTTTTGTTCCCAGCGTTTGTCACCATTAGCAATGGCACATCTGGTCACTTTTCTTCCTGTTTTGCTACGAGAACTTGTGCTGCTTGAAGGCAAGAGGTTTCTATTCTTCAGCTGGATTCCCAGTGTTTAGAAGAGTTCTTGGCTCAACATACATGTATTTATGGATGTAATGAGTGAATTCATCAACCAACTTAGTAATCTTTTTAAAAATAAGAAATGTTATTTGTTTGACATAATTTTTTCTTAAGAAAAAAATTGCTCTGCTTCGATGGACCCTACAAGCTTTTCAGAATGCAGATAAATGAGAGATACTTGATACTCTAGGCTGGAATTTCCAGGATATAATATTATATTGATAGCCTGGGGCTTAAACTTTTTTAAAATTTAGAGGTATTTTCTTTCTTTCTTTCTTTCACTTTATTTTATTTTTGGTCTCTGGGTTTTGGCCATTTTCCCATAAATTCTCCAAAATGCAGTCAACAACTGATCTAAGATTACATCAGAATTGTTTTAAGCATTTTGGAAAGGGGTGTGAATCCAAGCTGAGGGACCCAACCAATTTAAAATCATCGCTTTCATTTCCAAGGTGTGTACTCGGTTAGAACTCAAATTCGCACTAACTGTTTGAAAACTCTTCTTCCTGAAGCAGAAGACTTCAATACAAAGCCATGGGGGTTCTGATCTGTGTGCTGTTTGCTGGGTTCACATCATTTCCAGTGAGGAAGGTACCTATGCGACTCTTCTGTTCTTTTCTCACATGTAGATTCAGAAGTTCCGTTTGTTACTAGACACTTATTTTTTTATTGATAATAGATTTTTTCATGCAATATATTCTGATTAGTTTTCCACCCTCACTTCCCCCTATATCCCACCTCTCCACCTCCCCACCCACCCAAATCCACACCCTCTCTTGTTCTCATTAGAAAACAGTCATCTAAATAATAAAATAATATACAAAAAAACCAAACCAGAATAGGGCAAAACAAACAAAAACAGAAAAAAGACCCAAAAGAAATGCAAAAGAAACACTAATAGACACAGAGGAACACATTCACACACAGAGAAATCCCATAAAACCACAAAACCAGAAACCATAATATGTGAGCAAAAGAGCTGTAAGATAAAACAAAAACATTATTAGACAAAACCCTCCAAAATTACCATAAGTTCATTTTCGTTTTTGCCTTCTACTGCGAGGCATGGGACCTGCCATTAAGCGTGGTTTGCATACCCAGTGAGACTCTACTGGAAAAAGACCTAAATTTTCCATTGTAAGCAGTTGTTAATTGGAGACAACTCCTGGGTTAAGGACAGGGACTTGCTACCATTTCTCCCTCTCAGCTCTGGGCCTCATCTTTGGACCTGTGGCCTCCCCGTGCCTGCTGCCACAGTCTTGGAGTTCTTGTGTGTATAAGTCATGCTGTTTCTAGAAGGCACTGTTTCCATAGCATCTTCCATCCTCAATAGCTCTTACCATCTTCCTACTTTCTTTTCCAGAGTTCCTTGAACCCTCAGGGGAGAGATTTGACAAAGACATCCCACTTGGGACCGAGTGTTTCAAGTTTTTGAAACATTAGACACTTACTTTAGAAGGTCTGACCCTTACCTAGGTTCTAGCCATTCTGAAACCCCTTTTAAAAATATGTCTTTATTTACATATATGTATTTATTTACATATATTTATATATTTGCATATAAATAAAAATACGTATTTATATGTATGTGACTGTTTTGCTTGTATATGTATTGTGTGCATGCAGTACCTACATAAGCCAGAAGAGGGCCTCAGGTTCTTTGGCACTGGAGTCACAGATGGTTATGAGCTGTCATTTGTAGGGAAAAGAATAAATTCTTGTGCAGCGAAAGCCTAGTTAGAAGGCCTCTGTGCAGCTATTTAACTTTTTTGTTGTGTGTGGGGGGGAGTGTGTGTGTGAGGGGGAGCAGAGTCTCCTATAAATCGGGCTGGCATGAAACTACTGTCCAAATTAACAAAAATCAGGAGGGATTTCTGCACCAAATAAGCACAGCACTCACAACAAAACATACGCTGAGAATATTAAAAGAGAGCTAGAAGTAAGAACACCGTGTGTGGAGATGGTTTGGTGAGGAATGCTTGCTGGGTTTGAGTGAGGACTTGGGTTTAGGTCCTTAGTGCCCACATAAAGACCTGTGCTCGGCCCTGTGCTCCTGGAACCTGAGCAGACAGGGGCAGAGACAGAAGGATCCCTGGAGTTTCCTGGCCACGGATCAAGCTCCAGGTTCAGTGGGACAACCCACCTCAAGGGGATAAGGTGGAGAGCAACAGAGCAGGACACCCAATGTTGCATTTCTCTGAGGGCTGACAGGAGCATGCATCCATGCATACATGTTTTTATATATCACCCTCCACACCGAAATATTACAACTGAGCTTATTAAACAGTGTATTTTAAACATATATTTCAGAGAACGCTATGAGTTACAAGCACTACTGCTTGCTTGTTATAGAACTAGCCGTAGATTTTTGGTTGGAGAGAAGTTAAATGTCACTGCCCTTTCTCCCTTCCTTCCTTCCTTCCTTCCTTCCTTCCTTCCTTCCTTCCTTTCTTTCTTTCTTTCTTTCTTTCTTTCTTTCTTTCTTTCTTAATTTTGGACATGTTCAGCCCTGGTATTGTTAAATGAGAATAAAAGAGCTGGGGACAAAATCCAAGCAAAGTAAACGTTTCTGCTGTCAGGAAAGTTAGTTGACTCACAGTGGGCTCTTGCTGCAGACACTATGATCACCAGAGACCCGGGGCTGCCCAGGAAATCAGCCCGGAGAGCACTAAGGAGCAAAAGGCTGTCTTGGGAAGGGAAGGGGCATTATGACACCTATTAGAAGAGTGTGGACATTTCTACTTCCAGGCCTGAATATCAAAAGCAGTCTGTGAATTGGGAATGGGTAAGTGAGATGCACGCGTGCACGCGCACACACACACACAGTCACAATACACCTTTAATAAAACCATTCATAGTGGCTGTGTTAGCTTCTTGCTGTAACAAAATGCAGGAGGCAATCAATCTAAACAGAAGGTTTACTTTGGCTGATTTTCAGAGGTCCAGGCCCTGACTGACACGGCCTCTGCCTCGGGCCTGTGACGAGGCATGTGCAATGTCAGCACACACACCAGCACAACGGCTCACCTCAGCAGCCAGCACGCGTATGGCCTGTCTTTCAGCAGGACTTCCTGCACCGTGTTCATCCTCCTGGTGACGATGTGAGATACAATACTTATATGATGACAGGAAACGAGGGAGCAACACCGTGTGAGGCTAACAGGGGAGTGTCAGTCAATCGCAGATACTTGGGTACCCTAAGAGATGACATGGTAACGCAGGGGACTGCCGAATGACCAACAGATGGCCAATGGTGGGTCATCCATACAGTATGGATGATTTGTGCTCTGGATAGGGTGGGGCTTTGAACTGCACAAAATTTTTAACCCTATAAGCAAATAGTTCATTTCCACAATTTTCTACTTAATACTTTTCGGATTGCAGTTGGTGGTGGGTTATTGAAACCTCAGAAAGCAAAACAAAGCAAAAAAAATCCCTTGGTAGGGTCTGTTTAAGGATGGGGTCACCCAGTACCCTCTCAGCTCTCCACCTGAACACTTTGGTCCTCAACATCTCACGCATTTGATGGCATTCCCATGCTCTTGAGGACAGTTTGAAGCAAGGCAGAGCCAACAGGACAAAGCTTCACAGGAAGGCCCCTGCTGAGCATTCTGGGCCTGCCTTTCTACATCTTCTGTCTCAGATTCTGACTAGTATTACTTAACACTCAGATGTATGCACGGAGGCTATGATACGTATTGTGTGTGTGTGCATGCATGTGTGAGTGTGTGGCATGCGTGTGTGCATGCGTGTATGTGTGCATGTGATTGTGGGCCTCAGAAGGGAAAGGTTATTCACACTACAGAGTTGAAAGGCATTGAAATCTTACACAGCCACTTAGTGCTGGATGGTGTGGATGGAGGAGCTTCAGAGTGCAAGCCCCCACTCCTTGAAAACCATTTCCTAACAACCGTAACCTGGACAAGCCACTTAACCTCTCTGAGTATCAGTTTCCTACACCCAAAATGTTCTTTCTCCCCCACACCCTAGTGGTCCATTATTTTAAAGAGTAGGTGAGTGCTACCTGTGAACAAGGCAGCGCAGTGTTATTGCTGGCGGATGACCCTTACCCTGTCTGGTGACTTTTTAACACGTGAACTAAGGGCTTCCCATGCTGTCGGCAACAGGGAAGGAAATGGCTGTAGGTCAGAGCCAATTTTAGAAACCCATGTTTTTGCAAAAAAAAAAAAAAAAAAAAAAAAATGAAGAGTCAGTGTTCATCCCAACAGTGTTGCTGGTATAGGGATGGTCCAGCAGGTGTCAGCAGAGGGAAGGGAAAAATGCCTGGGTCTGCTGTGCTGAGACAGGACTGGAGGAGTCTGCTGTAATTTCACAGCTATACCATCACAGCTGCTCCAATTCAAGGGTGTGTGTGTGTGTGTGTGTTTGTGTGTGCGCACGCGCAGATTCGGAGCTCTGACAGGGAGACACAGTCCACAGAGTTCCTCTCCAGGATCCTTACCCATCACTCAGTTTCTTCCCATTCTTGTTTCGAATTTTTTTTTTTTTGTCCACAGAACTCAGAAGCAGGCACGTCCTCAGGGTCTTACTTTCTGCAGCTAGACCCTCCCCCCCTCCGAAAGTTTCTGCTACCTCTCGAAATAAGGCCACCAGGTGGGGACCACCTGTGTGACACATGACCTTATGGGGAACATTTCATAGTCATACCATAACAAAGGCAAGAGAGCAGTGTCCCCACATATGAATTAACCCCCGTCATTCAGGAATGAAGAGTGAGTTTGGGGTCCCTCTCTGCCTCAGGATAAAGCAGCTTGGAAAGTCCATTTCAATTCTCTTTGCATCGTGTGTTTCCTTAAAGAAGTTCTGCTGGGGAATGGCTGTCCTTGCTCCTGGGTGGCAGGTTTGTTTGAAACATGGAGTTATTTATGTATTATACCCAAACTTCCTTCTTTTCCCTCAGCAACAAACCATTCAGATTCAATAATTCAGGAAACAAACCCAATGTTGTGTAAATGGCTAATTCCCTGGGAGCTGGAGAGCACACCTGCCAAGGAGCAAATGGTACCCAGGGTACCAGAGGGCCTCTCAGTTTCCACCTATCCTTCTGGGATGTGTCTTCACTGCAAATGGATGTACTTCAGTGCTATAAGGTTCCGAGGTGCGGTGGGTTCTACCCTTGCTCACTTGAGGCCTGAGGCATTTCTGGGTATAAAGACAAGTTAGATAGAGAAGCCAATTTTTACATCAGGAGCAGGCTTCAAACTGCTTACACCCCATCTCTAAGGGGAGGAGGGGAGGAGAAGAGGCAGGAAGAGAGCCAAGTGACTGCTTATCTGTGAAGTGACACTTCCTAGAAACAGGAGAAAGGGAACAGGAGAGATGCCCCCCACTCCCTCCTCCAGAAAAGGGCGAATGAAATGGGACCAAAAGGGTCTTGGAGATTTGGGTGCCAGACCTATGGGGATAAATAAAATTTAAAGGGGGGAGATTATGGTGCTAGGAGAAGGTAGGTCGTCAGAGAATCTGGCACACCTGGGAAGGGGGAGGCACGTGTGGGTAAATCAAACAGTTACAGTCCTGCTGGTCCTCCCGCCTCATAGAAAGCTCAGTTTCCCCCAATGGAAGTAACCATAAGGAGCTCAGGAGGCGGGCCTACTGAGACACCCCCCCCCATGTAAATGTACTAAACTGTACTATCTAGAACCCACAAGGGAAAAACAGTCCAGCGTTCACCTCCAAACATGAGCTGGGCCTACCGTCCGTCCATAAATCAAACCTCAGCTGGTGGAGGCTAGAAGGCGGTGGAGTGATGGGCACACAAATGCTTAAATACCAGGGTACTCTGTGTCCTCCCCCCCACCGGCCCCTTTTGACTAGGGATATTTATTTCTCTGTCCATAAAAAAAATTAATACCCGGAGTAAGTATCAAGTCCGAAAGAATTTTTAAAGTGAACTGGAGAGGAGAGCTCATGTGGAGACAGGAGTAACTACACGTTACAGTCCCTGAAGTCTTCAGACAAAAACAAAAGCCCTTGGCTAGATTAAGCCCACCTGGAGTTATCTTCCTGCAATAAGGAAAGCCTGGCATACTCTCTAAAGGATCCTATAAATCCCTGGGCTTAGAGCAAGGGTTTGCCCCTTTAAGCACAAGTGAGACCCAAAGAGAGACCAGACCAGACTCATGTCTGAGTACTGCGTTTGCATCCATCGCTTTCCTGAATCTTAAATACTCATAAACCACATTGTCAGATTATAAAGAGACCCGCCTAGATCTATTTCTGGTATTGCAGAATAATATTTGGCTATGTGTCT
The DNA here is from genome assembly GCF_000317375.1 of Microtus ochrogaster. NCBI lineage: Eukaryota > Metazoa > Chordata > Mammalia > Rodentia > Cricetidae > Microtus > Microtus ochrogaster. The sequence goes on along the minus strand of NC_022013.1, from coordinate 70,895,392 downwards.
TCCCTTGAAAAGGAAAGGACCTGCTGCAGGTCATATATCCAGCAATCACAAATGAGCAGTTGCTGGGCCACAGTAGTATGGCCCAAAATTATGATGATGATGATGATCATGATAATAATAATAATAATCGAGCACTTTTAAGTGTGTGTGTGTGTGTGTGTGTGTGTGTGAACTAAGTAAATTGATTTAATCAGGCTCGTATCTATCACTGGAGGTTACAAGGTTCCTCGGGAGTCCACGCCTCTGCCCCTAGGGCCTCCCTGCTCAGGCAACAACAGCTCTGGTCTAGTTCATTTCGCCACAGCCCCAAATCGCGGAAAGCAAAGATTAAAGGCGAAAGTCACAGCTGTGTATTTATATTTTCATTGCTAGAAGGGAATTGATTTCCGTGCATTTATTTTGGAAGTTGTAATACAGAAGGGCGGATTTGCGTCACCACAGCAACTTGCCGGTGGAGATAAAGTCGCACAAATATTGAAAGGGGAAGTGCTAGGAGTCATTATAGAGTTTTTCTCCGGAAGAAATAAGGATTTCTGCTGTATCCTAAAATACTAGGACCGCTTCTATTTTGAGACCAATCTCGCAGGCATATCCGCTCATTTAGTCCAAGTTTGAGCCCATCAAAAAAACAGGAGATGACCTGAACTCCGGCGAGCCCTGGGTTTCCTGCTGCTTTCTTGGTTCTGAAGGGTAGGGGGTAAAGAGGAGGGCAGTGTGCGGGCTCCCTGCAAGGCGAGTGGCCTGCAGGGGTGGGGCTTGAGCCTGGGGCAAGAAAGACCCACCGACCCAAAGGCTTCCTTTTTCTTTCTAGCTCTCTTTTCT
>NC_022013.1:70888504-70894313 GCF_000317375.1 Microtus ochrogaster | reverse complement strand
CCACACAGACACCGAGCTTCGATTAGGCCTTGGGTAGTGGGTGAGGCTGCGGCTGGGTTGTGGAGATTGTTCTGAAGCTACCTGCAGGTCTGGGAGAACGGAGGATTACTCCCGCTCCAACACAATACAGCCCTTGCAGTCTAGCCTTTGAGCCCGGGGCACTCCTGGCTTCTAAGTGCCGCAGATCCGTTGGTGGGCGCCGCCAGATAATTAGAGCTACCGGATTCTGCACTCCTCCCGCTCAGCGGGTCTCCAATGGGCGCAAAGAGAAGAAAGGGGTAGGAGCCCTAAGTCTAAGGGAGAAGGTGAGGATGCAGGCCTCTGGGTGAAGCGTTAAACCTGTCTGAGCATGGACTTTGGTCTAGGCCGCTCACTGGACGTCCGCGGTCAAACTGGAATCGCAACGGAGAATCACAAGGCTTCTAGAAAAGAGGCTCAGGAACAGCTAGGCTAGTGACGTGCTTTCCTTAGCACCCGGTGAAATTAATGAAACTGTTCTCTTCGTCTCATCACACTAGAACCTTTAGCCAAAGTCTCAACTCCGGTGGCCTTGACACAAGTCCACCCCCTGCTAGACATGCCTTCCGGCCCCTTTCGTCCCAGGCACCGCTGCCTTCAACTGTCTATACCCCAAAGTCTCTCGATATAGTACCCCTGTCCCTGATGCTGGGACTTAGGGCCCCAGGAGCCATTCTGTGAGAGAGAAGTGGGGGGGGTGGGGGAGCAGGGTGGAAAGCGAGGAAAGACCGGGGAGGTGGGGAGGAAAGAGAGGAAGAATCTCAGTGGCTGCCGATCCTGTGATTGATTAGCCATTAATTGCGGTCCAGGAGAAAGGCAACCGCTAACGGTGACAACATCGCTAAGGGAGGCCACGAAGATGCAAGACTTTAACTCGGGAGCCCACTCCAACCCTGAACTAATAATAGCCTGGTACCTTCCCTTGCATTTTCGGGTTTAACTGGCATCTTAGAGCTGAGGGGAAATAAGCGTGCTTTGGAATCTCATTTAAGAGACTCTTATTTGGACAATCGAAAACAAAAAATTTGATGGTTTCGTTATTGTCGTTATTTTATTTTCTTCCTGAAAATGTGCAAGAACAGCTCATCCGGGTGGCCTGTGGTCGGTTTGGGAGCGGGGCGGGGAAATCCATTCTGACTATAATTTAAAAGAGAACGAATTCTTAAAATAGAGATGTTAATGCAACAGAAAACCCCCACTCACACCTCCCCTAAGTTCTAAAGACCCTAGCTAGAATGGAAGACGCTGGTTATGGCGGCTAGGGCAGCGCCTCCTGCCAATAGGCTAAAGCGGATCCTGGAAAAACTGCCACCGAATTGAAAGTGGGTATTTTTTCTCAAAAGCAACCGCTCCCTGGCACTTGCAAAATATCGGACCACGTGACCTGGGTTGTGGTGGCCGCAAAGAGTGGCACTTCCTACAAGGTGCAGGGAGGGGACGCGCGTGCTGCTCTCCTGGGCCTGGCGAGAAAGCCCGTTTTGTTGTTTCCAAGTCTCAGGGCAAAAGTTTGGATGTGTCGGAGATGTTTGGAGCCATCTATCTTATTTTGTTTGAAAACTCACTCTTTCAAGTTGTCACTGGAATGACATCTCAGAATAAAACTAATTTGCGGCCGGCCCGCCTTCTGCCTTCTCTTGAGCTCCTATGAGCTCAGTGGCAGACCGATTGCAGATTTGGACCGGGGTTCTGGGCTACAGGGGCCCGGAAAAGATGGGGCCTTTGTCTAGGACACTAGCACTTGGGATAAAATCAGAGAGAAGAAGAATCGCGTAAAAGTAGGATATAGAAGGGACAGCCTATGGGCGTTCCGCGCGGTCTGCTCAGGAGGTGAGAGAAGTTGTTCACTACAGCCGAGCATGGGAGCCCCAGAGCTCCCCTCCTTCTCGGCAGCTCCAGAAAAACTCCTGAGACAGACTCCATTCTCCCGGTGGCAGGTCCCCGAGCCGCAGGGGGATAGAGGACAGCCAGAGGCCGGAGGAGCCGACTCTCCGCCCCTAAGCGGCACCGAGGGACTCACAGTACTGGGCTCAGCCCACGCGGCCGCAGAAAACACTTTGGTGTGGCCAGGGCGTGGCTAAGGGCGGGGCACGCCCCTTCTTTCCCAATTCCCCTCCACTCCTGAGTCCCATTGGTCACAAAGACGTCCAATGAGCGCACGGATCAAGGTCCTACCCCGGGTCTGACTCGAAAGCTCCTGCCAAAACTTTGGGAGTTTTTAGAGAGGCGTTTTTTTTTTTTTTTCTCTTTTTTTCCTTCTTATTTTTTTTTAAACTAACGGATCATTATTGTTGTTTTAAATTTAGTTCTTAGAGATTAGCTGTTTGGGTTTTTCTTTCGGTGTCGGGCCCCAGTCTCCCCGGCTTCTCCGGAGTAGCAGAGCGAGGCCGCACCCGCCTCGCCGCTCCAGTACCCGGCGATCGCCTCCATCCCACGGGGAGCGCGCTCGCCGCGCCGCCTTTCAAGCCAGGCCAGGGGCCCAGGGGGTGGCGGGAGGCGACCGGGCCCTCGCCTCCTCTCTCGGTGGCGCTAGGGCTCCCCGCTGGCCCTGGGCTTCAGTGCGGGCGGAGAACCGAAAGCAGACCGAGTTTGGCTGGGACACCGCCTCTCCCCGGGCACCCACCCACTTACCCACTCACCCAGGACCCCGCCAGGATCCTGCCAGGATGTTCGCGGCCGGCCTGGCTCCCTTCTACGCTTCCAACTTTAGTCTCTGGTCAGCCGCGTACTGTTCCTCTGCCGGCGGCCCGGGCGGCTGCTCCTTCCCCTTGGACCCAGCGGCTGTCAAGAAGCCCTCTTTCTGCATCGCGGACATCCTGCACGCCGGCGTCGGGGAGCCGGGGCCCGCTGCAGAGGGACTCGTGGGGGCCTCGGCCGCCCTCACCGCGCACTTGGGTTCCGTGCACCCGCACGCCTCCTTCCAAGCTGCCACCAGATCCCCGCTGCGTCCCACCCCGGTGGTGGCGCCCTCAGAAGTGCCGACTGGCTTCCCTCAGCGGCTGTCCCCGCTCTCGGCTGCCTACCACCAGCATCTCCCGCAGCAACAACCGACGCAGCAGCAACAGTCACAGCCACAGCCTCCGCCTCCACCCCGGGCGGGCTCCATGCAGCCACCGGCTTCAGGGACCCGAGTGGTCCCCCACCATAGCGGCTCCGCCCCTGCCCCCTCCAGCAAAGACCTCAAATTTGGAATCGACCGAATTTTGTCTGCAGAATTTGACCCAAAAGTCAAGGAAGGCAACACGTTGAGAGGTACGTCCTGGCTGACAGGCTTCAGGCCTCATAACCACTCACGAGGGCCCTGATCCCGTGCGGGTTTTGGGTGCTTTTTACATTTAAGGACAAATCAATAGAATGAGGGGGAAAAAACGAATTGTAAAAAAACTGTGTGACATTTAAAACTCAACTACCCTATGTAAAAAGTGATTCTCGGATGCTTACACAGCACACAACGGGTATCAACACTGATTCCTGTAAACTTTTGCAAAAGTGGGTGGGTATAATCTATCTTTTGAATGACGTGTCTACAGAAAGACATAGGCCTTTCTCACGGGGAAATCTCAGCGTGGGGACATTTTGCTTTAATTTGATTTCCAGTAAAATTCTTCCTAAGAATTGTGGGGAAGTAAAACTGCTGGTCTAAGCTCCTGAGGGAAGACGGCAGACTGAGGGGCCTACCGCCTTATGACCATTTTATGAAAAGCTTTTTCTTGCTGTGGGGTGGACTGGACGTGACTGACACACACAGGGGCAGTTCAGGCTCCACCCTTGGCGGCTGTCAAGGAAAGTGCTTTCTGTGCATACGGGGTCTTTCTTGACTTCGCTTGCCTAAAACTGGAGCAAAGGAGAAGGGAAGGGTGGAAGAACTCTGCCAGGAGGATGTGAGTTTGTCCACGGTGTAACCAAACTTTCTTCCCCCCTCCCCAGATCTCACGTCGCTGCTAACTGGTGGGCGGCCTGCAGGGGTGCACCTCGCTGGCCTGCAACCTTCGGCCGGACAGTTCTTCGCATCTCTAGATCCCATTAATGAGGCATCTGCTATCCTCAGCCCTTTAAGCTCCAACCCAAGAAATTCTGTTCAGCATCAATTCCAAGACACGTTTCCAGGTAGAAAACTTCCCGAGTTCAATCCATGAGCCTCTGAGCCTGGTGGCTAGTGACCTTACAAAGGTCAGCAGCAGCACCAAAACCCCATAGTTGGGGTAGAAGCCTCCTTAGTCCTAGGAGAGACTGAGACACTGTCCTAGCGGGACACTTGGAGAAGAGAGGAGAATCAAGATATATCGGCGTGGGTCCCTGTCCCTATTCTTTTCGCCCAGAGAGGGTGATTTGAAGACACCCCCCCACACACACACACACAGGGGAGGGAAAAGTTTTGCTTGACTGGTTACATCTTCTCTGAAAGACAAATGCGTGGAGTATAGGGCTGTCACTAGCAGGTAATTCAGACCCCAGGTACAGTTCCAACTATTTTAACATGTCTGGTGCCTGTGCATTTAGTTTATGAATTTCTCTTGAGCAAATCCACGGATCTCCGGTTCTTCCTGGCTTTAGGCCTAAAGCGGTTCTGCGAAAAATCTGTTTTTAAAAGAAGTCCTTAGGCTATTCTCGCACAAGCAAAAGGAGCTGGGAGGCCAATGTGAACTCAAAACACCTTTAAATACCTAGGAGAACCAGAGGCACGCAGGCTGCGGCCCTAACACTAACTAGGCCCTAAACCTCTTTCTCTCTTCCTACTGGTTGGCAGGTCCCTATGCTGTGCTCACCAAGGACACCATGCCGCAGACGTACAAGCGGAAGCGCTCCTGGTCCCGCGCGGTCTTTTCCAATCTGCAAAGGAAAGGCCTGGAGAAGAGGTTTGAGATTCAGAAGTACGTGACGAAGCCAGACCGAAAGCAGCTGGCAGCGATGCTGGGACTCACCGACGCTCAGGTAAGCCACTGGCAGGGTGTCCCCCGCAGGCAGTAAAAGGTAAACAAGGCGGGACCCGCAGGCCTCCTCCTCCACGACTACTCACCTTCAGCAATCAACTTCTCGAGACTTTGTGGTGTTGCAACTCATAGCCAGAGGAGAGGCGGGTAGGGGTGGAGGTGGAGGAGGCGGACGGACGGAGAGAATAGCCCATTCCTGAAGATGTATGTCAACAAGCACCGAGTGTTTATTTTGGCCAAGAGGCCAAAGAACCGCGGAGAAAGCGAAAAGGAGATGGCAATTATACACTCGACTGGAGTGCGCCTCGCTGTCGGAGGCAGGTTGTTTCAGAAGAGAAAAACCCAAAGTCGATAGATTACTGTTGGTCCCTGCCTTCCTTCACAGGATTGTGAAATCCCACTTGTGAGGAACTGAAAATATAATTTCAAACGGAATGACTTCGGAGTTGCTTTAAGACAGGGTTTGAGCTTGGAGCAGCCACAGTCCCACTTTCTAACTAACAGCCCAGTCTCTGAAGATAGTATCTGTCGGCAACGGGGCTGACTGAGAGAAAGAAGAAAGATTTTCTTACAATGTCCAAGAACGTTTTTTTAAGTAGGTCCTGCCCACTTGATTTAAAAAAAGAAAGGAAGGAAAGAAGGAAGGAAGGAAGGAAGGAAGGAAGGAAAGAGAAAGAGACAATAGGAATCTTTTGTCCTGGAACTTTTTTTTTTCTTTCTCAGTTTCAGGAATTAGAGTTTCATTTTGCTTCCTCCGACTACACTCTTCTTCTGCTCTCTTGTTGCTTCAGTGCGGACTCCCACAGAGCAGAAGCTCTCTCTCTCTCTCTCTCTCTCTCTCTCTCTCTCTCTCTCTCTCTCTC
>NC_022013.1:70877772-70888404 GCF_000317375.1 Microtus ochrogaster | reverse complement strand
CTCTCTCTCTCTCTCTCTCTCTCTCTCTCTCTCTCTCTCTCCCTCCCTCCCTCCCTCTCTCCCTCCCTGGTTCGGACTTCTGTCCTTGTGTCTTTCTGTTCTCCATTACACAACACGCTTCCTCAGCACACACAGACGGACTGGAAAGCCCGGCCGCTTTCTACCAGCTGTGCACGTTATTTTTAAAGGGGAAGCTGGAACTTGTGTGAATGTGTTGGGTCCCCCAGAGGATCATGGATTTATATAGATTCTCCATCCATCTCTTCCCCATTCCTATAAGCTGCGTATTTAATTCCAATATTTTCTGAGCCCCAGGAGAATATGGTTGTCTCTCACAAAAACAGGGTCTATGTCAATTCTTAGGTTAAAATGTGCTCAGGCGATTCTCCTTTACTTAAAGCCCAGCAGGTGCCCATTCGAGTGGGATTAATTCTTTGAGTCCCTTGCCCCTTTGTTCACTTCCTTCTTAAAACAGCCAAGGGCTGTGATCTGAGTACTCAGGAGGCAGAGGAAGGAGGATCTCAAGTTCAAAGCCAGCCTGGTTCAAAAGAAACCCCCGTCTCAAAAATCCTAAGGGATTGGGGTGGTACAGTTAGTTTTTGTGGTGAATTACTTTGCGTAGGGAATGCCTAGGGATGAGAGGGATCTCAGAAGTTCTTAAAATTGGCTCTCACCAGAACCTTGGCATTGGGGGTCAGAACTCCTTAATTTTAATCAGTTCTACAGGAGTCCTGAGTTTGGTGAGATTACAAAGCAATTTGCAAGAAACCGGTCCTTCACTTGTACCCAGGGCATTTCAGTCTTGTGATACAAGGGTCATATTTAAAGAATAGTCCCTAGTGCCTTGGGCGGGTTTCACCCCTTACATAGCTCCTGGATATTTATGTTTAGTTAAGCTGTCTGCGTTCTGGAGGCATAATAAGTGTCCGCCGCGCTATCTTGCCGTAGTGGGCGAACTCCAGGTACATCGAGCTGGTTATTTATCTCGCATCTCTTTTGATGTTGCACATAGGTGAAGGTGTGGTTCCAGAACCGGAGGATGAAGTGGCGACACTCTAAGGAGGCTCAGGCGCAGAAGGACAAGGACAAGGAAGTCAGCGAAAAGCCTTCTGGGGGAGCCCCCGCAGAGGGCGAACTGGAAGAGAGAAGCCCCAGCCGTTCCGAAGGCGAGGCCGAGAGCGAGAGCAGTGACTCGGAGTCCCTGGACATGGCCCCCAGCGACACGGAACGGACTGAGGGGACTGAGCGGTCCCTGCACCAAACTACGGTCATCAAGGCCTCCGCCGCTGGCGCCCTTCTCACAACCAGCAGCAGTGTGAGCGGTGGCAGCTTCAGCTTCAGCAGCGTCAGCAGCCTGGGTAGCAACAACACCGGCACGGGGAGTGCCAACAGCCTTGGCGGGAGCAGCTCGGAGCTGCTCCCGGCGCACCAGCCCTCAGTCACCAGCAATCCCCAGAGTCCGGAGCCTGCCCAAGCCCCGCTTGCAGGCTTATAGACTGAACCGAGGGTGCTTATGGCATGGCATGGCGTGCAACTTCCCCATCACTGGCTGGAGTTTGTGTCTACTTTAGTTGGTGGCAAGGGTCGCCGAGATGGGAGTAGCCAAGGGCAGCTTCTTGGGGTTCACACCCTTTCTTTTGCTGCCTAGGCTGCCTGAGGCCTACAGCTCCCAAAAGAGAGGAAAGTTTTGAGGTTCCCCTGCCAAAGAATGCAACTGTTCCCCCTACCCAAGCAGCCCACACTGTGAAGTGTTTGATGGAACTGTTGCTCTGAGCACCAGGGGTCTTGGCATAAGGACGTGCTGCACTTAGAAGGCCTTTAACTTGTAAATAAAATGTTTACTACAGTTTGTAAAAGGCCGTTTGCCTTGCTGGCTTGTTGGGGTATGAAGGTTGTTAAGTACCAAAGATGGGGGGGACCAGTACTTTATCCCTGAGACACAGCAGATGGCAACATCTGGAGGAGGGAAAAGCAGCCCCAGAGTCAAAGATGGAGACCCCCACAGAGACCCCCAGGGGTGGTAGAGGTTTCACCCAGCATCGAAGTCCTTGACAGCCCCCACCTATGACTGCCTGGGTGCGAGTCCCGCTAAGAAACAGAATGTAGAATCTTAGGCCTGTTCTGCAGATGGCTTTCCTAAGCAGGGTCGAGATGCCTTGAGCGCATGCCTGTGTTCCCCGCGGCTACGGAGAGCTCCGGAGTTAGAGTGGAATCCGCTCTGCTGTGGAGCTGGAATCCAACCAGGCCCATCCGTGCTCACCAGGCCTTTGCTAGGCTTCCAGTCAGGAGGCTGGGGGCTGTCCCAGTACAACTGCACAGTGGGGAGGTAGGGAAACCCAAGGTGACTTCTGGTAAGAAAAGGGCAGAAGGGCCACAAGAGTTAGGGACTGGAGACCAGGTCTTCCAAGTGCCAAGGCTCTGCTTTTAAAGAGGCTCACGTAATTGGGCAGTAATGAGGTGACTTTGAATTTTAGACAGAGGTGAAGCCAGCTGTGGAGCTCCTGGCCCACGTTTGTTGAGAGGATCTAGGCAATATACATAGCACTCCTCCCCCTGAACCCAGATAAAATCTTTCTTTGCCTTTCTTCCCCTGAAGGCACCCACTACAGGCCTTGGGGAGTTAGGCCTTAGTGTCCGTTACAGTAGGGCGCGTTAATGCAGCCGGGAGGAGGCTGAATACTGGAAGGGCCTTTCTTTTAAACCATGAAGCCTTTTTCTACAACCTGTGTCCTTCCCACCGCCTTCGCGGGGAAACGGTGTGAGAACGTTAAGATAGTAACCATCTTTGGGAGGAAACTGGAGCAGTGGTAACAAGGACAGCAACAGAAACAGATGTCCCAGGCAGTTTTTGGCACAGAGCAGTGCCAGGGCACAAGTCCTCTTAGAAATACAGCATCTAATTCGGGAATTCCTCCTGCCCAAGGAAGGGAGGGAAAGTGCTGCGGCCAGGGATCCTGGGAGGCAACTCTTCTCCTGAAGGAACGGCAAGCTTGCCGCTGCTCAGCCTGAGTGTCGCTCATCTTCTTCTCTGCTTTCATTCGTCATTCCCTGGAGCTAGTTCCTGGATTTTTTTGCTCTGGACCTGTGTGACCCAGGACCGGAATGAAGAAGGGAGATTTTTTTTTTTTTGAAAGACCGTAGAGAAAGTAGTTGGGGGAGGGAGAGCAAGAATAAATCAAGATAGAACACCTTCACTAGGGACCCGATTTAAAGGGGAACGCGAGCTAGCTATTATCCTTAGCTAATCACAAGAGTTGGGGGGGCCACAGGCAGCCTCTATGACAGCCGGGTTTCAGTTGGGGGTGTTTCAGTGTCTCTACGTCTCCCATTGGGCTTTGCTTTTCAGACTTTAGTATTGCCCCGTACCCCAAGCTTGCAGTCATTGCCTAGATTACTCTACTCTGACTTAACATATGTTTAAAACCTGGAATCCAAACATTCAAAAGACACGGAATTAGGTAGGACACACCACACTTAAACCCAATTCTGATATTAAAGAGAGCGGAGCCGGGGTCTACCCACCTAAGCAAGGAGGAGCCTGTCTGGGGAAAGACTGGGAGGGGCCGGTGCTTTACGCAAACTTTCCGATGCCTCTGGTTCACCGTGCCTCCTCCCCTGCTCTCTTCTAACCCCGACGGCAGCAGTTTTTCTGCTTGACTTTTAGACTTAGTAATGGAAGGAAAGGAACCATTGCAGGGGTACGGTAATGGTCTGCCTTTTCATGTAGACTCTCGGCCCCTTTTTCTGCCAGGTTGGGCAAGGCCAGGGACCCGTAGGACCTGAGGACGAAATTACCCAGGCGCCGGCCACCTGCAGCAGGTAGTGTGCAAGTCGATTGTGACCCACCCGGAATGGGTAGTCTGAAAGTCGGGTGGTGCCCTCGCATGACCTGATGCACTTTTCTCTTTGCTACCCTCTCCCCCTAATTTCTGACCATTTATCTCGTGAAACTCTCCCTCCCACCAGCATCCAGAATGCCACAAGCCCTGTGCAGTTTCGTTTACGTGGAGAAAAGGGCAGCTGCAGAGAGAAGCCCCCCATTCCTACTCCACCCCCACCCCTGGCAGACCTCTGGACATAAGGCTGCCTTTTGGGTGCGGTGTGTATGTGTTGGAGGCTGCTTTGCTGGGCCACTGGGATCTTTCTGGAAGCGTTTGATCCCAGCCTGGGCAGGTTAGGGCTGAGATTTCTGAGGCTCAGAGAAGGCTAAGTGTGGAAGATTAGGACACCTGACCTCTGGACTGGTTGGAGTCTGGTGGAGGTGGGCGTGCGAGGGTCCGAAGCCCCCAAGAGCCAAAAGTAGCCGCTGAGCGAGCCAGCCTAGACCCGCGTCCCTCTTCTATGGCTTGCGGTGCGGGATTCAGCTTTCCTCCAAGCAGTAGTTACTCTTGGAGAAGAGGCAGGCGTTTCCTTACGGCTTGCAGGAGTCCCCTCAATGAGGAGTCCATTCAACTACCATACCAAGGCCTCCAAAAAACATAAGCAGAAGTGAATTTCACTAGGCAGGAGTAGGGTCTGACACACAACCTCCACTCTTGCACACACACACACACACACATACACACACATACACACACACTCTCTCTCTCACTCACCAGGGACAGAAACAGACGCTCAGAGAAACACTATTGTCTGTTTTTAACTCTCTCTCTGTGTCTCTGTCTCTGTGTCTCTGTCTGTCTCTGTCTCTCTCTCTCTCTCTCTCTCTCTCTCTCATTAGCTCCAATATCTGTATGGCAAAAGAAGGCAAGAATCCTCACACTGTCCTTTTCTGCCTCTGTGGGTGGGACGCTTGTCTCCGTAGCATTTGTCTGGCGCCACATTCCCACATTCCGCAGACCAAAACCACTGAAAACCAGATCCACCTTCTGCATTTGCTGTCCTCTGCAGAAAGCAGGGAGGAACCTGGATTCGAAGAGTGTGCCACCCCACTTTCCAGCCCCACTGGGGCCAAACACATCAGGTTATGGGCAACTTCAAGGCCAAGTATTTAAGGAAGATTCTAGTAGACTCAGCCAAGGAAATCACTCCCTATCTTCTCCCACTCCTCACCCCTCCAAGGATTGGAGGAAGCCTTAGCTCCAGCCCTCACAAATCTCTGATCCCCTTCAAACTTCAGAGGGGACCAAAAGAAAACCCTGGAACTCTGCAATTTTTTTCTCTGACTGTTGTCCCTCTCCAGGCCCTGGCAGGGATGGTGGCTGAAGCAGACTGCACCAACAGAAAAGGCAAGATAATATCCCGGGCAGGCTTTCTTTTTCTAAATACCAGAGAGCCAATAACCCTGAAACTGGGCCCAGGTTCCTCTGCAGAGGCTCGCACAGGCTCGCAGTTGTCTATTGAGGCTGGAGAGTCCTTGAGGTAAGAATGTCAGTCTTCAGCAGGGGATTTAAATTGAATTGAATTTGAATTGAATTATGACACTTAACCAGTTCAGGAACACGGCCTCTTCTTTCCAAACTATGGAAAAAAAAAAAAAAAGCAGACTGCCTGGTCCTGGTTAGGCTTGGGGCAAACAACAAAAGAGGCCAGAAGCTTATGTGGATGCGGACACGCCCTCTTTCCATCAAGTTCCTTTCTAGCCCCTCCCCCTTTCTTTAAAGAACAGGTAAGTGATACCATGAGTTCAGTCTTTTCCCTACCATATAGTGACACTGCCTTGAAGAAGGCCCAGGGGCCCCTAAACATACAAGGCATTGCCTTCTCTCTTTTTCCACCTCTGGGAGGTAGAGTAGCAACACATCCCACACCCAATGGTCTTTGTGGAGAACAGGAGCTGGGTTCTTAGAACTCTACCTGAAGGTGCTATGTTAGGGAGGGGAGATAAAAACCTGGATTTAACAGATCTTGAACACCATGGCATTTTCAAATGTCTTGATATCGTTCATGGTCTCCAAGGCAGATGGAAGCTCCTCTATGGCATGTTCTCATCCTGCAGAGAGTTTCCCCTGATTTCCCTGAGTGGGATGCTCTTGGTAATCCTCCAACCTGGGTTCTCACAGAGCTGCAGGGATTCCTGCTCTCTCTCTCTGTCACCTTACAGCAAGCTCAGGACTGTTGGACCTTGGAGCTCTTTGCTTCCTCACCCTCCACCATTTTAGAAAGCACGAATAGACATTTCTATACCACAATTACTCCTGATGCCCTCATTCTAGAGATGAGGCAGGTGGCAGGAAGAAAAGGAAGGGCATTTGTTCAAGATCACCTGGTGAATGAATGAAAAGATCCATGTGAACCTTGGGGTCCATGCCTTCCGAAGAATGCAAGACTATGAGCGCTTCCTTTTGATATGCTTGTCCTGTAGGCTCTGATCAGGATCAAAGCTCATTGCGTTTTCACAGAGGAGAATAAAAGTCTCAGAACCATAGGCTTGGGTCTCCGCCCCCCCCCCCCCCGTGTTAAGCAGGGATGGAGATGGTGGAGTCTGTGTCCCTGAGAGGTTGTCTTTCCAGAGGTGGCAGGGTGTCAGCTGGTTGACACCCTGGTCCCCAGCTTGCAATGTCTCTGGCTGTGCAGCAGCTGGGCTCCAAGGATCCCTGCACTATCTGTGGTGCTTTTCAGCCCATGTTGGTCATCTCTGTTATTCTGGGCAGGAAGCAGAACTGCAAAGGTACTTGGGGGTACCGAGGTACCAATGCTCTCCCCCCCCCCGCCTAATCTAATCTCAGACTTAACTTTGGTGATGACAGATAACCCGGCATCACCTGTCTTGGACCTCAGGGTTGTTCTACCAGTGTCTTCACCACCTGGTGGTTGGTATGGCAAGTGGTTAGTGCACATAGCTGGGAGCCAGTGCTCTCGATCCTAGGCCAGCAAAGGAGGATCCGAATTAGCCCCAGCAGCATTCATTCACTCATTCACTAGCAGGGTCAACGACTAGCTGCACTGACCTTGAGAAATTCATCTAACCCTTTAGCTTTGCATTCCCCCAGCTCTGTACAATACAAGTAAATGAACCTAAACCGTAAACTACCATGAAGGTCACTTGCATTAAAAAAAAAAAGCGAACCTTTCCAAGAGGGAAGTAGCCGGTATACAGCTAGACAAGATATGTTCTTTTACTTATTTATTCTTAACAGAGTTTGTCAAGATCTCTGTTAGTGTTCACACGGTAGGGGGGAAAAAAGGGAAGCCCAGTAATTCTCACTCACCAAGAAACCAAATCATCTGGAGCTAATGAAGCTCACGAATATGAGGCCACTTTGTCCTGTGTTCCCAGAGAAGATGTCAGGGTCACCTGTCCCCACGGACAGTATCAGATGGAGGAACCGCACCTGGTGCTGCACATACAACAGGCATTCGGCACGACCCTTGGAGGTGTGATTGGGCACTTGAAGGAGAAGATGCTAGAGTTTTCTGACACAGGATAGTGTGGGGTCCCTTCAGGGAAAAGTATGTGCCTGCTGTTGAAATATGTCAGGACAAATGGCGCTTTGGGAGTTTTAAGGTCTTAACTAATAGTGACGACAGGGTCAACACAGAAAGCAAGAAATTAATTATGTATCTTTCAGGGGCGAAACCCCTGAAAACCCTGATGGTTATGACAATGATGGTGATGAGTTGTGGTGCTAGGATTTGAACCATGAACCTAACGCTTGTTAAGCATGTGCTCTACCCCAGATACCATCATGGAGTCTCTGCTAAGTGGTTGAAGAGTCTAGCACTTAACACAGTACTTGGTGGCCTCAAAGTATTTACTGGAGAAATTAATATAATTATTGTGGCTTTTGTGTTTATTATGGATGAGTTGCACACACAAGAGGAAGCCAAGCGGCTTAGCAAGGAGCTCTTTGAAACCCTGCAAGGGAGTTGGAGCAGTACAACCTAAGGGCTCTGGGGATGCTGAGACCATCGTGGTGCGGTGCAGCCGTGGAGAGTACACAAACAGGGCTTAGGGTACTCTGGGCTGGCTCACCTGAGCTGAGTGCCTGCAGGCCTCCTTGGCCTCACCCTGTGGGTGGACACGGACTAAGGTGGTATTAAATGACGTCTGAGGCCAATCTTCCTCTAGACTCAAAATAAGAGCCAGGATGGAAGTGTAAAAAAGCCTTGGTTCTTCCTCCGGAGTCGGAGGGAGAACTCTCTTCCTCCGGACTCGGAGGGAGAACTCTGTCTTCGAACGGGGAAGCACAGCATAGAGCCTGACTTGAGAGCTGAGACTGCCTGCTCCCGAGCCTTTTTGGTCACTCTCAAGACCGCAAGGACAGTATTCAGGAGGTAGGGGGATGGGGAGGAGGAGCAGAAGTTCAAGGTCGGGCCGGGCTAAACGCAGGCGATTCTGTCACACTCGTCCCCCGCCCCCTTTCTGGTCTAGAAGTTTTAGCCTCTCTTTGATTTGACAGGGCTGTTTATTTTTGTTTCTCCAAATCTGCGAGAGGTGCTAGGCTCCCAGCCAGCACAATTCTCAGCATGGGATGGCGGCTGGAGAAACCGAGCGCGCGAACTAACTGGGCTCTTCATCTAGCATTGCCCACGTGCGTCTGTCTGCTTTTCAGGCCATTTCCTAAACAACAGCACCGAGAGCCCGGCAGCCTCAAGCAGTCTCCAAAGAGGTGCGGGAGGCTCCCAGTAGGCACACCTTCCGGGCCGGGGCGTAGATCACTCTCAGAAGACTTCATTACTGCACAAGGTTTTTGCCTGGTTTGTCACGAGTTGGAGTCTAGCGAATAGTCCTAGACCATCCTGGATCCTCAACTCCGGGGCAAGGCTAGTAGTCCTTAGCAATCGCCCAGTCCGAGGCTCCTCCCTGCAGTGAGGAAGTTAGACCCTGTGCACCCAACCTTGGGTGTGCTCAACACTCAATCCTGTCCCTTCTTGCTCCTCTTCAGTCCGTAGGGTTAGTCTGCCCTCTTTGAGGCAGTCTAGGTGGTGCTTGATAATTCGATCCTCCCCGCCTCAAGAAGGTCCTGCAGCTTCTCGGACAGCTCTCCTGGGTCTAGATTCTCCTTTCAGGCTGGGGTGGGGGTGGGGGTCCCTTAACAAACAAACAAAGCAGCAGGTTGACTAAAGACTCATTTCGTGCTATTTTGAAATCAAATGCAGCACAATTCAGATGACCCTCCTTTCTTCCCTCTTTGTTTTCAGTGATGCTCATGTCCCCAGCTCTTCCCCCCATCTTCCTGGATCTATTCCTTATCTGTTCACAACATTCTGGTCTTCCTTCCCTTCTGAAATGGTCCAAAGCCCCTACTGAGATTTTAGGAGGCGCACTCACTTCCTTCTCCTGTGTTCTGGAATGACCATAGAGAAGGATTCTGAGTGATGGAGCATCCAGGCATCAGGATACTCCCGGAGTGATGGAGCATCCAGGCATCTGGATACTCCCAGAGTGATGGAGTGATAGAACATCCAGACATTGGGATACTCCCAGAGTGATGGAGTGATGGAGCATCCAGACATTGGGATACTCCCAGGGTGGTGGAGCATCCAGGCATCGGGATACTCCCAGAGTGATGCAGGGTAGCCTGCAGCCAACAGGCAGCGAATGGCAGCAGTTTCAGAAAGCTTATTTCAAAACTAATGGGTGTTTTCTAAGGAAGGAAGACCCTTCCCCAGAATTCCAGTCTCCCCAGAGGCATTGCTCCAAAGCCTGTGGCCAAACCTATACACCTGAGCAACCTTTAAATGTACCAGCTACTCGAGCTGTGGTGTGTGCTCCTACTACAACAGACCAAGTCCTTTTGGGTTGAGAGCACTTGGTGTCTGGGAATGGACAGATATGTGAATGTTTGAGGTCTCAGCTCAAGCTTTTACCAGTTAGTAACTGGAAGTTTCTTACCCATTTCCCTGCATCCTGGTCTCCTGCCTTTTCCCAGTGAAAGAAATGTCACAAGGAAAGCAATCTCACCTTTCCCTACCCATGCTCTCCCATTAACCTTCCTGCTCCATTTCCATCCTCCAAATTGACCCTGCAACCTGAAGAGAGATGGATGAGAGATTCGAACCAGATACCAAACAGGAGCATAAACCACACACAGCTATGGTGTCAACTGGAGGGCACGGAATCTGTAAACTGTTTAATTAAACTATTATCCCTAATACACCATTGTACTGACTGTTTGAAATCACCAGTGGGGTATATGTGTAAAGAACAGGGGAAAGAGGCAAGCTCGCAATTCTAGCAATGATTGGTGATGAGACAGGGAAATTTGGAAATGGAGGCTAGCCTGGGCTACATTGTAAGAGTGTCCCTGCTTCCAGTGTCAACAGCAAGAAGACAAAGACAAACTCCCCCAGTTTCTTGTTTCTTGTCCCAATTCCAGAACCAAGGAACTTGAAGATTCTTCCCTCAGAGGAGGGGAGGAAAAGACCCAAATGAAGCTTTGTTTTCTCTTTTTGAAATTATTTTGGCCCTTATTTCAAAACTCACCTTATAATTGCAGAGTCAATGCAACTAACTAGAGGAAAACTTTTCTTTTTGATGGCGTTCGCGCTCATGCGCTTGCGTGTTTGTGTGTGTGTGTGTGTGTGTGTGTGTGTGTGTATGTGTAACCCAGAGCCACTTAGGCTTGCTCTCCATCACTAAGCAACATTCCCTGAGAAATCCTTAGTAAACGGCGAGCTGTGGCATCTCCCGACAAAGTGATCTCTCGATGTGTCCAGTACGACGAGTGAGGAAAGAGCCTACAGCAA
>NC_022013.1:70876363-70877657 GCF_000317375.1 Microtus ochrogaster | reverse complement strand
CACACACATTGTATGTAAAAACAACAGACCTTCCAGGCTTTTTTGCTCTCTCCACCCTCATCTGGTCTTCACTCCCTCCTTCCCACCTCCTTCCTACTCTATTAAACTCTTCAAATCTTCCTTCCTGGGTAGATAGTTGACTGGGAGCTTCCTGCATTGATACCCTAAGTCCTAACGCTGCTGCTATGGTGTTCTTGCAACGGAGAGAAAGTTGCCCGGCGGCCCTGCAGAGGGTTGCTGCGAGGAAGCGTCCGGCTGGCCGCGGGTTGCAGTTTCTAGTGCCGGAGGGAGGAGGGGGTTGGAACTGAGAGCCCGCGCCAGGCCGGGTGGGGCGGGGAAATTTATGGTGTGTATACACTTTCTGGCTCCAGAGCCCTGAGCACCAGAAAGCCAAGGCCCTGGGAGACCCATGCCATAAGCTGGGGCGGCAGGCGCCACCGCCACCTACGGTGTCCAACTAGAGCTCTCTATTCTGTCTCTCTGCAATCACTCTCTTCGAGGGAGCGGCTGAAAACTACATTCCAGGCAGAGCCCTGCTGCAGCTGCAGGACGTGCCCTAGGGAGTCGGAAGAGTGGTTCTCTCCGGGAGAGGGGCTAGCCTGTGCTGTAGTTCGACAGCGCCGCGTGTCAGGGTGGAACTCTAGGCCCAGAGACTGGTCGCGTGGCCCAAAGTGAAGACTGATTACCAGGCCTGGAGTGCAAGGCCTTCCCTGTTTTCCTGTGAGGATCATGTTAAGACCTCGACTTCAGAGGCTATCTGGACCGCACAGACGTGATACCCATTCCTGGCTCCAGTAAAAGACTCCCTAAAAAATCAGGGAGGGTGCGAAAAATCTGTGGGCCCTCGGTGATAGAGGCTGAAGAATCAGATTTAGGACAGACACCCATTTGAGACCAGAGAGGCCCCATTCGGTCAGGTTGGCACTGAAATGCCAGCCCTGTGTGGTTCCCGCTCGCTGGTGCCAAGCCACACCCAAGCGCAGGAGCTGCATTAAGTTGGTCTGCAAGCTCCGTGTAGCCTTCTTTATCCATACTGCCACGAAGGTGGTGTGACGGGACTGAAGCCCCGCACCATCCGGTTGAATTTACAATACCAGCCACGACTTTAATTGTACTCGGTAAATTGTTGCGTGCCTATGTGCTGGGCACTGTTCTAAACCCATTTGCTCACACTCTTTGTTAAATCAAATTTCTCAATATGTTATTACTTCCATTATCCTCGTTTTTACGGATAGGTAAATTAGGCTAAGGCAGTTAAATAAACTTGCGACGTAAGTGGAATTGGGAAGAGATC
>NC_022013.1:70874872-70876263 GCF_000317375.1 Microtus ochrogaster | reverse complement strand
CTCTCTCTCTCTCTCTCTCTCTCTCTCTCTCTCTCTCTCTCTCTCTCTCCCTCGAGCCCAGGTTACCACAGTAATAACGAAACAACTACTTCTGCCAACTCTTCCTAAGATTCCTGCAGGCGACAAAGCTGAGTTAAAGGAGCGCTAGGGTCGCTTAAACCACTCAAGTTACTCAGTTTAGCGGGCATCGAGCTCCTTGGCCCTGGCGCTGGGGGATCGGAGCTTAGCGGGTCAGCCAACGCAGGTGGTCCCGCAGATAAAGCAGAGCTGTTTAGCAATTACCCCCGGGGCGTGCTAATTGAGTCTGCTTGACACCAGCTTTTCTCTCTCCTCTGGCTTTGATTTACTGTTGGGGTCAGGTCTTTGCGCCCAAATCACTGCAGCAACCTGGCTTGTTTGAAGCGCGCGCTCTGGATGCCCGTGGCCACACAGTCCTCAAAACCACACCCGAGTTTTCTATCTTTTCTCGGATGTCATTTAATTTTTTTTTCATGTAGCCCAGGGTGGGCTCTGATTTGCTATGCATCCAAGGACTGGCATAGGACTTTTGATCTTCCTGTCTCCACCCTAGCGCTGGAATTTCAGGCAAATCAGGTTTTATGTAGGGCTGGAGGTGGAACCCTGGGCTTTGCTCGCGAACACCGACTATGCTTAATTTCTTAATACCTTTACTTTGCTTGAGGAGGTTGAGAGTCGCCTTCCTGTTTGGCTGCTCCTGGGAATTTTTCCTAGGGTAATGCGGTGCAACTAGGAGAGTTGGCGATTTATTTGGGGGCAAGTGCTGGGGGAGTAGGGTGAGGCATGCCAAGGAACGGTGGAAAGAGGGGGGAAGAGAAATTAGGGAGGAGGAAATCATAACAATAGGTGGGATTCTGAAGCGTTTCTTACAGAGTGGGCGGAGTTGATGCAACTGTTTGACTGGGTCATATATTAATAGATTTATCCCTCAATCAGGGAGAAGCCATTACGGTTTTCTTGTCTTTGTCTGTGGGAAAATAATTGCTTTGATTAAGTTGCCCCAGAAGACCCCGTGAAACCCTCACTCCATGGCCTTGAGAGGCCTCCCCTTTCCTGCCTGCAGGAAGGAGGAGAGCAAAGACAACTCTAGGGAGAAGAGCCCAGCAGTTTGGATTTCTATTTTTCAGTTTGATCTCCTCCCACAGGGATTCGGGGACTCAGTGGCCTGAGTCTCCCCGTGGCCAGCCCAGCCCCTATCACTGCTTTCCCTCCCACCAGCAGACTGCAAGGACCCAGAGTGAGCCCTTGGTCTCTGTGTCCCAGCATGCCAAGCAGCTGACACTGGTGAACCAGGGCAGTGTGGCAAAAGTAGAAAAAGTGGAAGAAGGCTTCTGCTACAGGTAGCGTGACAGACTCCTCCAGAGCTTGCGGGG
>NC_022013.1:70873889-70874772 GCF_000317375.1 Microtus ochrogaster | reverse complement strand
GGGGTGGGTGGGGGGCGGGAAAGCTCTGTCAGGCTCCCTAAGACTCACAGTGTGGTCCCTGGCCCCTGGCCCCAGAAGTATCCTTTCAGAAGATCCCTGAGGTCAACACTAATTTCACAATAAAAGGTTATTGCCTTCTTCATAAGTCTCCCAGAGGCCACATTTGTAGCGATGACATCATAATATGTGCATTTAAAATGTTTTACAAATGTTTCAGTTTTTTTATTTTACATCAGTAAAATGCTTTCTAAAAATATGTTTCCATGTTGCCCTGTTGTAGGACTGTTTACATTCACTTTAACACGAAATGAAAAATAGATTTTTGTCGACTGTGGCTGCCATATTTGAATTACTCCACAGCCTGGTGCTGTTAGATGTGTGTGTGGGGGGGTGGGGAGACACACATAGACTTTGCTATCACAGAGTTCTACTGTTCACAGCTAATGTATGAAAGTAGATATAGTCACACAGACAAACACACTAGGTACAATCTTATACTGGGAGGCAGAGGCAGGAGGGTGAAGACTTTGTGATCTGGGCTACATTGTTAAGTCTGAGACTAATCTGGGCTACCTGAGACTCTGTTTCAAACAAGCATATCATGATAACAATGACAGAAACAAGCTCCTCTTAGCAGCCACTGTAACTTTTGAGATCAGGGTAATCTGAGACCCCCCAATTGAGAGCCTCCTTCCTGCATGGGAAAGGCTGTGTGGATGGTTCTACACTTCCCATCTCTGTAATCCTGGACTGTTCCGTTACTTTGCATTCTATGCTTCAGTCCAATTTTGTTATTGTCTTGCTTCTAAATTTTTTTATAAATATACATTTTTTAAAGATTTATTTATTTATTGTGTATACAGTGTTCTGTCTGTCTCCTTGC
>NC_022013.1:70870535-70873617 GCF_000317375.1 Microtus ochrogaster | reverse complement strand
AAAAAAAAACAAACAAAGAAAATAAACAATGTAGAAAAAATACGAGAAACCCATACATGCAGAGATAAATGTCCACACAGAAAACCCATACAAACATAACATCTGAACCATATATAAACAAAAAACTAGTAAGGTTAAAAAAAATTCTCCAAAAATAGCATTGATGTTTGTTTGTTTGTTTGTTTGTTTGTTTTGGAGGGGGTTGGCCATCTATTGCTGGGCATAGGGCCTACCCTTGAGCGTGGTTTGTGTACCCAGTGAGATGCCATTGGAGAAAGCCAATTTCTCCTTTTCCAGAGTTTGGCAGTTGGGGATAACCAAGCTTTGGTAAATATGAGAAAAATAGGTGGCTAAAAAAAGAGCTTAGTGGTTAAGAGCCCTTACTTCTTACTTCTCTTCTCAAGGACCCAAGTGTAGTGCCCAGAACCCATGTCAGCTAATCTACAGCTCCAGGCTCCCCATGTTCTCTTCTGGCCCCCAGGGCATTGCACCCATACCTACACATAAACTCATCACAGAATTATAAAACCTCTAAAAAAATGAGAAAGTAGGAATGGTATTAACAACAATACTGTCTTCTTTAGGGTTGTTGTGAGGGACACATTACATAATAAGGACAGCAGTAACTACCCCTTTGTTAAACAGTAACCAGTTCTTTGAAACCCTTCCTCTATTCACATTGGCTGTCACTACACACATAAAGGGTGACAATAAGGTGTAAGCCTGTAGTTCATTGCTGTTAGTGTTATAGTGTAGTAATATGAAGAACATTTTTTTTCTTTTCTTTTTTGTTTTTCAAGACAGGATTTCTCAGAAGCTATGGAAGCAGTCCAGGAATTCCCTCCTTAGACCAGGCTGGCCTCAGACTC
The DNA here is from genome assembly GCF_000317375.1 of Microtus ochrogaster. Lineage (NCBI taxonomy): Eukaryota > Metazoa > Chordata > Mammalia > Rodentia > Cricetidae > Microtus > Microtus ochrogaster. Next base: position 70,872,748 of record NC_022013.1, on the reverse strand, counting down.
ACAGAGATCCACTTGCCTCTGCCTCATGAGTTCTGGGATTAAGGGCCCGCACACCACCGCCCAGCTCAGAACATTTTTATTTGACAAAGCTGGAACTCTCTATCATTAAAAACCTCCCCACGAGCCAGGTGTGGTGCCATGGTGTGGTGTGGTGGTGCACAGAGGCAGGCAGATGTTTGCCAGCTTGGTCTATAAAGTGAGTTCCAGGACAGCCAGCTCTGTTACATAGAAAAATTCTGTCTCAAAAACAAAAACAAAAAACCAAAACCAGTCAACCAATCAAACAAGACTACCCATAACTGAGGCTCATGAGGCCCCACTTCTCACCGAGGGACCATGAGTGGTTGATGGGTGCTGGGGGAGGAGGAGTGATTCTCTTGAGTAGCCAAGGAGAAGTTGCTGGTAAATAGTTCCCCATTCATAGCCACATCAGCAGTCAGCAGCCACAATTAAACTCAATGGGGGGGGGCATCAAAATCGAGTCTTCTTGAGAAGAAGGGCTTGAGAGAGAGTGGGGGGGGGGAAGAGAGGGAGGAAGAGGGTAATGGAGGTGAAAATGCTTCTAATTCAGAATACAGGTGAATACAATTGTCAAAGAATGAAAAAGCAAAACAACAACCTCCCCACAAATAATATTTCTATATCAATGGGAATCAACCCCAGGCTTTGGATCACTAACTATCTTGCCAGGTGGTGGTGTTGCACGCCTTTAATCCCAGCACTTGGGAGGCAGAGACAGGTGGATCTCTGTGAGTTTGAGACCAGCTTGTTCTATAAGAGTTAGTTCCAGAACAGGCACCAAAGCTATTCAGAGAAACCCTGTCTTGAAAAAAACCAAAACTCAAAACCAACAAACCAAAAAATCAAAAAACCAAAAACAACAACAAAAAACCTAACCACATGGCAGCTCACAACCGGCTCTAACTCCAGTGTCAGGGGATCCGACACCCACATAACATTGTACATTGAATAAAATTTAAAAAATTAAAAAAGAATCAAAGTCATTCTCTCAAAGTAGCTGGAGTAGCTGGGAAAGGACATTCGGATGCTGCTGATACAATCAGCTCTCACCCCTTCCCTGAAGCATGGGGCAGACCCTTGGAGGCTCCTCAATGGTCCCTAATCCTGGGTCTAGGGAGGAAATGATGGTTTATGAGATGGGTCACTGTGTGGTGCACAAATGCCTGTAACTCCTGCTCAAGGGCATTCTCCACCCTCTTCCGGCTTCTAAGGCACGTATATGCCTGTGCATATAATCCCCTCCCCCACATACGCAAAATTAAAAATTAAATAAAAATATTAGAAAAATACAATGGCCGTTGTGCTTTTAGATGCAACTTAAGAGGGTGCATCCAGCAAAGGAAAGTTATTAGGTCACATGACTGGAGACTCATAGTGGTGAAGGGTCTTACCCCACGCTTCTCCCTGCATCTTTCCACACTTAGTCTAGTCTCCGTACTGCTACCAAGCCTCCATTCCTGTGTGCGCTACACCAGCTAAAATACAAACCAGCTGTTACTGGAGTCCCCAGTAAGAGGTTTGATTATACTGATGAAGGCCACTCCTTGCTTTAGTGTTAGCTGAATTTGCTTCTTCACCCCTGTCCACAGAGATTCCCAAAAAAAAACCACCAAGGGAATTTGGAAAGAGGTAAAGGGGATGGAACAGAAGATGAAGCTCAGGAACCTATTCCTGTACATTTCTTCAATTAGGGCATGGGTGTATTATTCTATTTTCCCTGATGAACACCCTTGCCAATTTACCAGAAAGCTGTATGCTGAATGAACAGTGATAACCATCCTGGATCCCATCTGGATGGGCATGTGGTCGATGACATCCATCCAGTCTGGAGATGGGTCTTAATTTTATGCCATAGACTCTGTTCCTCTTACATGCCATATTCATCTTGGGTGTTTGTTAGAATCCAGGTCTTATTACTCTCCTACTAGATTCTGATTTTATAGATCTTGGAGGAAGTGGGGACTGGCTTGCAAGCATCCGAGTCAGCAGCCATAATTCAATTCAGTGGGGGGGGCATCAAAATGGGGGTTTTGTTGAGAAGAATGACTTGAGAGAGACAGAGAGAGAAGAGAGAATGGAGGGAGAGAGAGGGAGGGAGGGACTAGTTTAGGAGATAGTAAAGTAGCTGTGGGAGGGACTAGTTTAGGAGATAGTAAAGTAGCAGTGGGAGGGACTAGTTTAGTGGAGGGGGA
>NC_022013.1:70869595-70870435 GCF_000317375.1 Microtus ochrogaster | reverse complement strand
ACTAGTTTAGTGGAGGGGGACTAGTTTAGAAGATAGTAAAGTAGCAGTGGGAGGGACTAGTTTAGTGGAGGGGGACTAGTTTAGGAGATAGTAAAGTAGCTGTGGGAGGGACTAGTTTAGTAGGAGGGACTAGTTTAGGAGATAGTAAAGTAGCTGTGGTTGTAAATGAGAAAAGTCCCCACAGGCTCAGGCATTTGAACATGTGGTTCCAGTAGGTGGTGCTGTTTGGGGAGGTTATGGAACTTTTGGGTGGTACAGCCTGGCTGGAGGAAATACATCACTGAGGATGGGCTTTGAGGGTTCAGAGCCCCACTGCACTGTCGGCTCTCTCTGCTGTGTGTTGTTTGTAGTTAAAGATCAGATTCCACTCAGCTTTCTGCTTCCTGGTCCTGGGTACCATGTGTTGTCACGGCAACAGAGAACTAACACTAACTCCTCTGCTGTGGAGAGAGATTGAGGACCCTCACTGCTGGGTGAAGCCCTGCACATGTCCACGGGTAAGGCATGGATTTGGGGCCCTAATATCAATTCTGACTTTGCATTCTCTTTCTACCTTCTTCCCACCCTTCTTCCTTCCTTCCTTCCTTGCTCCCACCTCTCTTTTGTTTTATCATGCATCTTTGTGTCCTCCTGTGAGACCCACTGAGGCCAGAAGAGGCCTTCCAGTCACCTGGAACTGTGGCTACAGGTGGCTGTGAGCTGTCTGATGTGGGCGTAGAGAACTGAACTCAGGTCCTCTGTAGAAGCAGTGTTTGCTTTTTTAAAAGAAAGATTTATTTATTTATTATATATACAACGCTATGCCTCCATGTATGCCCGCATTCCAGAAGAGGGCACCAG
>NC_022013.1:70860081-70869310 GCF_000317375.1 Microtus ochrogaster | reverse complement strand
TTTCTTTCTGTTTCTGTGGTACAGGGTCTTCTATAGCTCAGGCTGGCTTGGAACTCACTTTGTAGCCAAGGCTGGTCTTGAATTCTATATCCTAAAGGCTGGGCTTGAAGGCATGCACCACCATGCTCAATTTCTCGTTTTCTTCTCCTCACTGGGCACATTTTATTGTACCATATAAGCATTAGGTCACAAATTCAGTCTGTAAACAAAGTAGAATGTAATAGATACAATTCTGGAAGGAAGCAGAGATGCATTCTGTGGGTCATTGTGAAGAAACTTTGATGGACTATTTCTGGAAGTGCAGAATCCACCAAGAGATGTTTCCAGTAGTAGTAGCAGGCTGGGGAGGGGTATTGGTTTCTTTCTTAGACTACTGTCCTAAATTAGCATCGACCTAGTGACTTAAAACTTTGTAACTTTATTTGCTCAGCATTTGGGAGGCCAGAAGTCTGAAATGAGTTCCTCAGGGTGAAGACACGGTGTTGACAGGGACAGAGCCTTCTGAATGTCCCAAGGGGAGAAAGGTACTGTGTAGCTTCAGATTGCTGCTGGAATTCCTTGGTTTATGTTCTTGTCATTCTAATCTTGGTTTCTCTGGTGACTTCTGTTCTGCATCAAAGCTCCTTCTGTTTTCTTCTTTTCTCTGTGTGTACATACATGCACATACATGTATATATGTGCACACAGAGGCCAGAAGTGAACCTTGGGTATTAGCTTTAGGGACAATTTACCTTAAATTATAATTTATTATTAATTTTTGCTATGGATGTGGTATATGTGTGCATGGCATCTGCTTGTGTGTGTGTCTGTGTGCATGCACACATGAGTGTGTTCTTGCAGGTGTCAGAGGAAGCCTTTGGTGTGTTGTTTAGTTACTCTCTATAGGATTCTCTTGAGACAGGGTGTCTCACTGAACCCAGAGATCCAATGGCAGCCAGTAAACTGCAGTGACCCTACTGCCTCCATGCCTCAGAGAGCTGTGGCTATAGCCACCACATCTAGATTTTTAATTTTTATTTTTTAATGTGGATACTTGGGATCTAAATTCAAGTACTTAGGTTTGCATAGCAACTTATCTTACTTGCTGAGCCATATTTCCAGCTTTCTTGTTATGGAGACAAGGTCTCTCATTGACCTGGGGTTTGCCAATTAGGACAGGCTGGCCAGCCAACAAGTCTCAAAGACCCTCTGCATCTGCTTCCCCAGCGCTGGGGTTACAGGCGTGTGACAGCACACTTAGTTTTCTAACATGGATTCTGAGACCCAAACTTAGGCCCTCCTGCTTGCGTAGTGGGCATTTTGCCCACTATCTCACCTCCCCAGTCCCATGTCGTCTTTAAGTAGATTTGTGGTTTCATTTAGCACTGACACACTCATCCAGCATCAGCTCCCATCTCAGGCTATTTAAATTAATTACATCCACACCCACTATCCTTTGCTGTAGAAGATTACTGGGATGAGGAATGTGCTAATTAGCTTTGTCAACTTGATCCAAACTAGAGACACTTCAGAAGGGGGAATCTCAGTTGAGAAGTTGCCTCCATCGGGTGCTTGTGAGTAAGCCTGTGGGGCATTTTCTTAATTGTTGATTGATGGGAGAGGGCCCAGCCTATTGTGGGTGGTGCCATGCCTGTGCAGGTGGACTTGAATTCTATAAAGAGGTAGCTGAACAGGCCAGAGGGGGGATCAGAAAGCAGCATTTTCCATGGTCTCTGCTTCAGTTCCTGTCTCCAGGTTCCTGCTTGAGTTCCTGACCTAGCTGTCCTTGGAGATGGCCTGTAACCTGCAGGCCAAGCATACTCTGCTGTGGGATAATGCTCTTGTGCACTGTAAAGATTTGTCACTTGTATTGGTTTAATAAAATGCTGATTGGCCACTAGCTAGGCAGGAAGTATAGGTGGGTTAACCAGACTAGGAGAATTCTGGGAAGAGGAAAGGCAGAGACACAGTCGCCAACCAGAAGCAGAGGAAACAAGATGAGAACGCTGTACTGAGAAACAGTACTAAGCCATGTGACTAAGCATAGACAAGAATTATGGTGGTGCACGCCTTTAATCCCAGCACTCGGGAGGCAGAGACTGGAAGATCTTTGTGAGTTCGAGGCTAGCCTGGTCTACAAGAGCTAGTTCCAGAACGGGCTCCAAAGCTACAGAGAAACCATGTCTCAAAAACCCCCCAAAAATTATGGGTTAATTTAAGTTGTAAGAGCTAGTTAACAATAAGCCTGAGCTAATAGGCCAAGCACTTTATAATTAATATAAGCCTCTGTGTTTCTTTGGGACTGAATGGCTGCCAAGACCGGATGACAGAAACCTCAAGCCATTTTTGGTCAGTGTTTACCACAGCAACAGACAGCAAACTGGGACAATAGATGCTCTCTTTGGGGACTGTTACTCAGCTTGCCATTCAAAGTATAGGGCTGTAGTAGCCCACAGTTGTGGGTAGAGGGCAACGGTCATAATGCAGAGGAAAGAGGGAAAATCCCCGATCTCTTGCTCCAGTCTCCCGCCAGCGAATCTCAACAACTACAGATGAAGACAAGGCCTATTGACGTCATTCTTCTGGGTACCAAGCAAGGTAGAAAAGAGCAGAGAATGGATGTGGGGGAAATCAGTGAGCAGGCAGGCATCAATGCCAGCTGCTGCTAAGCACTGGGCATAATTGCAGCCCATGATGTAAGCAGCACTTCTCAAGGTAGGTTCTGTGCTCCAGTTGCATCCGGTTTTCATGCATCCTTAGCCTTCAGTTCTTCCAGTTAAGAAGAGATGGGAGGAGAGACGGAGACACATTTGAGTCCAGGCTTTGGATTTCCCTCTATTATCCTCGATGGCCTAGCCTAAAGTGGAGAAGAGCATCTTGGCTGGCTTGAAAGGGACTAAAGAGTGAGTGGTCCCTAAGTGATGCAGCGATCTGCATCCGAAATCAACACCAGCCCTGGGTCCCCATGCAAAAGTTACAGTTTCAGGCAATTTCACCCTCCCTGACTCCCATCTCATCTTCAGCCGCCCCACGCTGTTCTGTGCTTGAGACTTGCATTGGAATTTCCGTACCTCGCACAGCCTAGCTGTCATTTCTACAGCGACAGTTAAGACCACGCCTGGATCAACAAGAGACAGGAACCTGGCTGGGTTAGGTGAGTGAGCTTCCTGGGCTGCTGTACCTTCAGCAGTCCACAATGCCTCAGCCTTTCTTCCTTCTTACCAGGTGTCCCTCTTTCCCCATCCCCAGGGCCACCTATCAGCCAGGCCCACGGCTCTTCATCCCTCCCACTCCCTCTCCCCGGCTTCTCTCTTTAGTTGAGTCTTGAGTGTCTTTTCCTAGCGAAATGGCTGAGCTTGACCTCAGGTGTTTTGGGAAATACCCGTGTCCAAATTCTTACCTTCTAATGATGGCTCCGACATATTATTTTATTGACATTTGAAACTAAAGACAAAACCAGCTGCTTCTGGAGGGAGGTGGGAAGCGAAACATGAAAAGAATCTTCCATATAACCGCTGCTTTCACCCCGCCCAAACCCAAACCAATAAAACTAGTCTAGCCAATAATTCACCCTCTGTGCCTCCTGTTGCCTGTGCCTAAAGACTGCAGAGGCCGCTCAGCGGGGACTCCTCATTGCTGAGGAATTTATCATCAGGAGTTTTTATTAGTTTTAATGTAGCCAACAGGGGCTTCTGAGAGTCTTCTTTCTTCCTGAGGGCCATTTTCCCTCTGAGGAAAATGATCTACAGAACTGACGCCTAACTGCCTTTGGAAATCAGTGTGGTTTGGTTGCATGGCCATACCTTGCACAAATGCCTTCATGGGAGAAGGATCCCACAGTCTGCAGGAATTTGTCACTTGTACCTTTCTTTGAGAAATGCCTTGGGGCTTAAAGTATAGCGACTCTAATTATTGTAATAATCCCCCAAAGGGGGAGACTCATTTGTCATGGTTGAAATGATTTCTTCTTTTTTTTTCTTTTTTAGTGGGAAAGCTTTAAAAATGTCTTGTTTGGACCCAGATTGTCATCCATTAATTGGTAATTTAAGCATGTTACTTAAAGCCAGGCAATTAGGTTAATGAGAGCCCCAGCCGTTTGAAGTTGAGCAGGCACGGAGATGAGCTCAGTGCTCTTTGGAAAGACATTCGATCAATTTGGTGTGAAAGGCAGAGGGGCATAGCCTTCTCCTACAGTTTCAGGCAAAGATCATGTACAGTCAGATTTCTCTTGAAGCATGGAAATTACAATGGTGGGCCCCTCAGGCATCCTGGCAGCCACCCTACCATCGAGGAAGAAGCAACAGCTGTCCCGGCTCCATCACTGGGAAAGATGACAGGCCTGGATTAGGCCTTGCACAGAGGCCAGGGACTCTTGAAGAAGCCAGGCAGACACAACAGACGCACAGACACACAGACCACGTTGAACAGGGACAGATGGGATGGCTGATGAGTGGGTTGAAATGGTAGAGACCCCTACAGGGTGAACCTGCTGGGCTTACCTGGAGCTGTTCCATGCGGGGGGGCCAATTTCAGAGTAGCCAGACTGCCTTTAGACGTTAGTCAGAGGTATTCATAGTGCTGCCAGTCACCCTTCAAAGGCCAGTGTCAAATGTCTCCATGAAATAGTTTCCTGCTTACCCAGACACGGGCATCAGCCATCTTGTTGATAAATGACTCGCGTTGAATTGATAGAGTGGGGATTAGGCTTGGCCAGACCTGTATTCACAGGGCAAGAGTAAGTATATCATATGTGGGCTGTGCAGCAGAGCCTGTATGCACAGACTAGCATGGTCAAGGTCTATTTTTGAAGACAGTTATCTGGAAATGGGGCCTGGAGGTGGCAAAGGATGGAGGCAAATGGTGATAGGCTCCACAGGACTGAGCTCTGTCATGTAGACCAGCCTTAGTCAAATTCACTTATGGAAGACATCTGGCCACTACTTATGGATGTAACATATCAGAAACTGTAGATCTGGTGGTGATACGCAAGGGACAAATGATCTAACTATTTGGGATGGCTCCTAGCGAAACAAGTTGCTTTGGTCAAGCAGGCTTGGAGGTAAAATTATGTCCCACTGAGCAATGAATAGCGAGTGTACACATCCTTGTTTAAGGGAACTATTGTCGCTATTCAAAACAAGCTTGATTTTAAAGTCTGTTGTTGGGATGCTGTTGAGTCTGTGCACCTGTTGATGACAGCTCTCTTCATTTCAGAATAGATGTCTTCCCTGGAAGACTGCTTCATATACTGTCTAGATGTGGGGGCATAGAATTCTCTCCCGTCATGCAGCTAGGAGGAGGGGCAGAGAGAAATTTTGATTTTTAGCATGTTTCTAGAGTTCCATCAAAAGAGCCTCATGCTGGGCTTCTGCTTAGGGGGAATCTTAGCCCTGCTTATAGACTGTACTAGAAATGCTCTACAGACCAAACCTGCCTTGCTGGGTACTGCCCCCTCCCTCCTCAAACTGCATGTGTTTTTTTTTCTTTTGTATTCCTGTTTTTTTTTTTTTTTATTTTTGGGTGTCCCAATGGGTACCTGCATTCTGAGAAGGGTTAGTTAATCATGCCCTTTTGTTGTTGTTGGTGTTAGAAAAAAATCAATGAGTTGTCCCTTTCATTTCAAGTTACTGAGTTTATTATATAATCGTGTGCTATCTTGGTCTGTCCTGGAATGCTTGCTATTTACAGCACCCGGTTGAGTTGTGGAAACTGTCATCACACAGTCACACACTCAGAGTGGGTGTGGTGTATGCCATATCTAGGGGGTTCTATAATTCCAGAGCAGGTACAGATGGAATGGCCACAGTTAGCCTTGAGCAACACCCTATCGGGTAGCATTGTATTCAACAATTGGCCTGGCCAGGGACAAAGACATACCAGAGCCAAGAGAGATACCTCTTCTTTCAAGTTCCTTCATTTCTAGGCCACTTAGAACCATTTGAACTAGAATTTGGGCTATTTCACTATGTTTATATTATGGACCATTCATACATGTTGATTACATGCAGTCTCAAGGAAACAAAAGTGGATAAAATAGTTTGTGTGACCTCAGAGAACATGACCAGACCCTGAGGCAGGTAAGGGACAGGAAGTCATGATATAAAGTACCAGCACATCCCAGGAGCTTGAGGAAGTCATCAGGTGGTGTGGTAGGTGACAGAGAAGGTCTACTGGAGGATGTCTTAACCCACTTAGGATCTGTGCAGTGTTTTCTAGGTAGGAGAAGCATCTTCAAGGATCTGGAAGAAAGAGGTCATGGTACACCCTATAATGTGGAGTAAGGAGGGGGTGTAGATGGGTGTTTGAGCTAGAAACCATCACATTAGACCTCTCCCACAAGGTGGAAAGTTGACTTAACAGTGAAGCACACTTCTGATTTAGGTATTGTGTGGGCCATCAAGATGGACCACACAAAACCTCTTCCTTCAAGGAAGCCCCTCCTAGGACTCATGTGCCTAAGGAGATGTAGTTCTACGCTTTGTAGGCTGGACAATGAGGGTGCACTCATTGTTAGCATGGCCCCACTCCTCTGTGTTTTCTCTTCTAGCCCTTCTGTGAGCACAAGACCCCAAAACTTAACAGACTGTGCTTGGGTTCAGATTGCAGTTGACATTATTGTTGAGATTTTCAAGACCTTCCTTCTTTGGTACCCCAGCTTTCCCCCAGCTCTTCCTCCTTTCCTGTAAGCTCACATCTTTTTGTCTTGCACATTGAGATGCACTTCTCACAGGAAGTTAGTCTTGAGTATTTGTACCTATCATCTTGGATTCTTTACCACCCCTGCCCCTGGCCATGGATGTGGTTTATGTCTGGGGCTTCCTGTCACTACTGACTTTGTTTTGATGCACCGCACAGCTGAGGGTATATGTTTACCCTGCCTGCCTCTTAACGCAGTTGTGAGACCCCTACACCAGGTGGTGATTATTTCCCCACATCTGACTATACATTCTGAGTAGGCCATGGAGGAGGAAAAGTAAGAAGAGTTGGCTTTTCTTTAGGTATCCTGGGGCAGTAGCTGATTTAGTCATCAGCTGTCACCTATAGGAGACAGATGTCATAGTGTCCAGTTGTCAACTTGACACATCTGGGAAGAAGAGCCCCTCTGCCCATTGAGGAACTGCCTCCATCAGATTGGCTTGTGGGCATATCTGTGGGACATTTTCTTGATTGCTAATTTAGAGTGTGTGTGTGGCGGGGCCAGCTCACTGTGAGCAGGTGGGTGCGAAGAAGCTCAGAAGCCCGAGGGAGCAAGCTAGTGTGCAGCTTTCTTCAGTGCTCTGTGTTTTAGGTCCTCCAGCTTCCTGCTTTGGCATCACTGAGGTCTTGGATGATGGCCTGCAACCTGCAAACTAAATAAACCCTTTCTTCCTGAAGCTGTTCTTGGTCACAGTGTTTTGACACAGCAAGTGAGAAGCAAGCGAACACACAAATGCCTCTGTTTTCATTTTATCATTGAGGAAGCTGAATGTGGACTGTGGGAAATAAATCCCAAACTTACCAATCTTCATGACAAAGCTGGAGTTGCAATCAGCCCCAAGCCCCTTAGATTTGTGTTGAAGAGGAAGGCAGAGCATATTATTGTATGTGACTAAAGACAGTAAAGAACTCGGCCATCATTTCAGAGCCACGGCCCTAGCCCCATCTCAGCCATAAGTTAGTATCCGCCTCACTGACTATTGGCTTGTAATAATTAAGAGATTTGTATATTTGAAAATCCATACCAGAAAGCTCCTGAAAGAAAAAAATGACATTTTAAGCATCATGCATTCTACAATATATCTATATTTTCCAACTTGCAAGTTCTCCACAATTCCTATGTTTGGCTAATTTTCCATATTGATTTACTTTGAGGCAGAAATTAGTTTTTTTTTCTTCCAGTGGCTTGGGATCTTGGATCTGGGATATCTAGCTAGCCTGTTTCTGGATATTTTTTTTAAAGTGTGTCATTTCTCTCCTCTAATGTCCCATATGGGACACTGACGTGGAGATTGTTTGCCCCCTCTTCTACACTCTATCTGGATACTTGGCAATTGAGTGACTCCACTCAGCTCATTCAACAAACATGAAGATGGGTAAACTTGGGGTTCTGCCCTGTTGGGGGTTTGCTTATGCCATTGCTTCCTCCATCAGTATGCTCAAGCATAGTGTACTGGCGCTCACTTCTTTACAGATAATTGTGTGGATATTTTACACGGGTTTCCCTCACCCTGTTTGTTTGACTTTGTTTCCAAGGACACACTATTTCTCTTGGGAAGTCTGCCCGCCCTCAAATCTGGGGTCCTAATGAAAACAGGGAGGTGAGGTGTGCATACTGCACCCCCTTGTAGCCACGTTCTTCACCTTGCAGCGGAGTTTGTTGTCCGATTGTTTTCGTCTTTTGGGGGGTGGCAAGTCTTTGGCTTTTTTCATAGAGACTTCTGAGAGGATCAAGAAGAATCAATAGCCACACTTAAGCACTGTACTGACTACCTGCCAGGAGCCTGATCTTCATTCTCCAGGGACTCCACACAGTGGAGTGGAGAAGGCAGAAGCAGAGAGCCAATCATGACACTGTCGGTGGGTGAGCGCCATGAGATGGGGGCCATGGGTGAATGCTGTGTCATAAAACATGGTGGCTTCTCCCTGGGCTGCAGGGAAGCAGGCAGGACAATGGTAGCCTGAGGGAGAAACGTGAGTGCTAGACCTCCGAGGATGGGGAACATTACTGACAAGGTACATAAAACAAGGGAAGGGTTTTAGGCTGCTTGGGAAGTTTGAATAAAACCTGGGGGTTGGCCTGGGTCTATTTGTCATGAGAGAGGGTGGGGCAAAAGTAGATGTAGATTATAAATTTGTTTTATTTTCTCTCAAAAGGAGTTAGACCATTCTGCACTAAGACATCAATCAGAAAGGAAATATTGAGCATGAAGTACCTGGGGTTTCAGGTCCCCCTGGTTGATTCTTGGCACAACGTCAAGGGGAACAATTTCAGCCCATGAAACACTGGAGACTAATTTGGCAGTTCTGACTGAGCTACAACTTCCTTCTTGACGAAAATTCTCCCCAAGACTCGTGTCTGACTGTCCTCAGCCGTGATAGGTTCTTACTGCTCTCTTAGGAAAGATGCGGAAAGTGCCAGCAAGAGAACCATTCTGTAGCTGAGGGGAAACGGAGGGTACCACTGTCCTTCGGCAAGAGCACAGAACTTCCCTAGAGACATCAGAGCTAGGGCTTGGGGCTGTGAGGGTCCCCGAGAACCAGGGTGCAAAAA
>NC_022013.1:70853052-70859417 GCF_000317375.1 Microtus ochrogaster | reverse complement strand
TATATATATATATGATGTTATAATGTATGTGAGTGGCATGGACCCATGCCGTGGACTGTATGTGGAAGTCAGAGGACATCTCTCAGGAGTTATTTTCCTTCCACCTCCTTGAAGGAGGGTCCCTCTTATTTTTGTTCCCATGCGTTTCCTTGGCTAGCTAGCCTGTGTGTTTCTGGTGACTCTGTAGTCTCCCATCTTGAGGTAGGAATGTTGGGATTACAGATGTGTGCTGCCATAGTTGACGTTATGAGACCATTTATTTATTTATTTGTGTGTATCATCATGTACAAGTGGGGGGTCAGATAACAATGTGTGGGAATTATTTATCTCCTCCCAGTACTCTTGGGGTTAAACTCAGGTCATCAAGCTTGGCAACATGTATCTTATTTATTCACCGAGCCTCTTCCTGGCCAATCTGGCTTTTTTACATGAGGTCTGGCTCTTGAACTCAAGTGGACGAACTTGCAAGGCAGGCGCTTTCACTCACTGAGCCACCTAGTCAGCCGGAGCATTGCTGACAGCTCTCCGAGGAGTACGTGAGGAGGTACCAATGCTGTAACATGACTGGAAGTCCTCTTACATCACCAGGCTTATGACACTCAGACAAGAGAAAGTCTGGTTATTTTTTTTTTCGGACACAAAATAGTTGGTTTTGATTATAAAAACTCTGCATGTACTGATGGGAATGTTGGAGAGCACAGAGTGGAATTTATAATGCTGTGTTTGAATTACTTCCTGCCTCGTTTGTGTTGCTTCTTCATATCCACCACAGGGGGGCGTTTGCTGGGAGATTTGCTCTGTGAGAGCGTTGGGCAGATAAGCTGTTATTGGCAACCAAAGGTTAAGTTAATTCCTTTATTTATTTTTTTTAAGGTGGAGTGTTAGGGATCAAACCCAGGACCTTGAGTATGGCACACAGATGCCTTATCACTGGGCTGTATCTCCGTCCAATAGTTTTCTGAGACAAGGCCATACTCCATAGTCCAGACTGGCCTGAACCTCACAATCCCTCCAGTCCTGTGAAATTCCTAAATGCTGAGATAATAACTGTGAGCTACCATGCCTGGCTGGGTTAATTTGTTCTGCAGTTCTCCTTCGTAGTGTCACAATAGGCACATTTACAGGTAAATCTTTGTATTCCTCTTAGAAGTGCAGCCTTAGGGTGGATTCTCCAAAATAAGATGATGTGTTGGCTCAAAGGTTTCTTTGGGTGTCTGTGAACTCCTCTTCTTTCACTGGATTTATGTTGATTGTCAGTTTTCTGGGGTTGAGAAGCACCCAGCAGATGTGAAACTGGTTTCTGGGTACATCTGTGAAAACCTTCCCTAGAGGACCCTTTAAGGGGAGGAGACCCATGGGCTGTGGTTGTTCCTCTGATAGGCTGGATGGAGTGGAGGGGAGAAGGACAAAGTCATGGGGCCAGGCATCTGTTTGCTCCTTCCATCCTGGCTGCCACAGTATGAAGTGCCCTGCTCCATCTGGAGCTCACCCCCTATGAACTGTAAAAGGGGGCACCCAGTACTCCCCTTTCCTTTGGATGGTTTCTTCTGAGTGTGTGGTCAGGTGCTGGGAAAGCTAGCGAGCACAAAGGAAACCCCATCTTCATTCTTCCTGTGGTTGGCACTGGGGATTAATCTCAGACCCTCACCAGCATCCTCTCTGTCACTGAGCTACACGCCCAGCTTCCTCGTTTTAGTTTGTCTGTCATCAGCAAGGTTTCTGTATTTTTGTGTTGACTAATTGCTCAGTAATTTCTTTCTTGGGTGAATGAAAAAGTTTTAAATGTATTTCTTTGTGTGTGTGTGTGTGTGTGTGTGTGTGTGTGTATGCATAGTTGCCAGTGTGTGGAGGTCAAAGGGCAACTTGTGGGAATTGTTTCACTCTATCCATTATGTGGGTCCTGGGGACTGAACTCAGGTTGAGAGGCTTGGCAGCAGGCCCCCTTACTGGCTAAGCCATAATATTTCTGGCCCCCTTTAGTCAGTTTTGAACTAAAATGTTTTCCTCATTCTAGAAAAGATTTATTAATTTTTTATTCTGTGTGTATGAGTATTTTGCCTACATGTATGTCTGTGTGATATGTGAGTATCTCCAGGGTGTTTGTAAGCCTCCATGTAGATGCTGGGAACTGAACTCAGGTCCTCTGTAAGACCAACAAAAGCTCTTGACCACTGAGTCATTTCAATCATCCCCCCTTGCTATTTTTAAAATTTTATTTATTTTATCAGGCTCTTCCCCCACCCCATCCCCCCTTTCTCTAAGGTTCCTTTATGGAGGATTGCTGCAGGATCAGCAGTGACATGGCTTGCTGTTTCCTGTTCTTCTCTGAGAAGCTCAGAATGCCAGGGACTCCCCCTGCTTCAGGTCAGCTAGCTTCACCAGGAAAACCCAATGCGATGGCTGCAGGTGTCGCTCAGTGGCAGAGGCCTTGGCAGGTGTAAGGCTCTGGGTTCCATCTTAAACACTGCAAAGTATCTCAATATGGTAATGACTTAATTCACAGTAAGGCCCAGGCACTTGGAGAAACTTTGTTTCAGCAGGATGGGCAGGAAGAGATCCTCAACCTGCAGGCACTAAACTTGATGATGCAGCTGCAACAAACCTAGGCACCCGCAGCTCCTTCCCTGATCTGTGAACTACAGTCTGCAATAAAACAGAATGGTCTAGAAAGGAAAAGGAGCTCTTTTAAAAGCTTTAGTAGAGTGAGGGTCAATGAGTCTAGAGTCATGAGCACGTGTGGGCGATCTGGCGCCATCTTTCCTTGGTTGTCTAGGTCATCGTCATTGGCGAGGAGCCAGTGCTGGCTCGGTCTTGTCACTCTCGTTTACTGGAGGGAGGATCTATTCCAGACTGGGTAGTGCTGTGGGTCAGAGGGGTATTATGCTCTGCTGTTCTGTTTGTCTCTTTTCCTCCCAGACCATACTGTTTTAATCACCATGGGTTTGTAATGTGGTTTGAAACCAGGGTATATGATGGCTCTAGCGTTGCTCTTTCCTGAGATTATTTTGATTATTTCAGCTCATTTGTGGTTTCTCATGAATTGCAGGATGCATTTTTTCCCCACTCTTGTTAAAACAAATTAGAATTTTGATAGAAATACATTTTGTCTGTGGACTGCTTTGGCTACAATGGCTGTTTTTATTAATATTAAGTCCTTCAATGTATGAATAGATTTATCACTTAAAATTAATTTCAGTAATATGTTTTAGATTTCAGTTTATATTTTCTTTTCTTTTCTGGGATGTTTATTCCTGGGGAACCATTATTCTTTCTTTTTTCTCTTTCTTTCTTTCTTTCTTTCTTTCTTTCTTTCTTTCTTCTTTTGTTCCTTTTTTTCAGTGCTGGGGGTTGAATCCAGGTCACCATGCTTTAGGCAAGCTCTCTGTCACTGAGTTACATCTCCAGCCCCCTTGTACTGTTCTGATTTTGAGACAGGGTGTCTCTAGGTTGCCTGGCCTTGAACTTTTTATCTTTATACCCCAGTCTTCCTGGTAGCTGTGATCACAGGTGTGCACGCCACACACAGCTCTGTTTATCCCTGGGTGCTTTTTCTGCTGCATTTTTTTCCCTGAACAATAGTTTGTATTTTAACTTTTAAATTTTATGCGTATGGTGTTTTGTCTGCACATTTGTCTCTACACCATGTGCATGCCTGGTGTTTATGGAGGCCAGAGGAGGTCATGGATCTGGTTATAGGCAACTGTGGGCTGCCATGTGGACACCAGGAACCATATCCTGATTCTCTGCAAGAGTATTAAGTGCTCTTAGCCTTCAGCCATCTCTCCAGGCCTTCTTTACACTTTAAAAGACTTCCATAATCATTCACTTTGTTATATAGTTGCATGCCATTTATCTGGAACTTAAGTGATTAGAACTCTTATTTCATTGTTTCAAATGATTATCTGAATATTCCTTTGTTT
Organism: Microtus ochrogaster; assembly: GCF_000317375.1. Lineage (NCBI taxonomy): Eukaryota > Metazoa > Chordata > Mammalia > Rodentia > Cricetidae > Microtus > Microtus ochrogaster. The sequence goes on along the minus strand of NC_022013.1, from coordinate 70,855,497 downwards.
ATGGAGAAATTGTCTCCTCCTCGTTGATTGCAGATGTCACTCTCAGTGACTTTTTTTTTTGTAAGTAGAAGGATACTTTTATGTCAACATACATTGCTGACTAATTTAACTTTATGAATAAAATTACTGTTGGCGAGGTTTATAGCACAGGAGACAGAAATCAGACAATAGACAGAACCAAGCTGCAGATCAAGTGTTAAGAAGCACAAACTTGTTGTGGGTGTCCTTCTGTATATGTGTTGCTTTTATTGGTTAATGAATAAAGCTGTTTTGGCCAATGACTTAGTCAGACAGAAAATCTGAACAGAGATAGAGAGAGAGAGCATGTGGAGTCAGAGAGACGCCATGTAGCTGCTGAAGGAGACAGATGCCAAACCTTACTGGTAGGTCACAAACTCTTGGTAAAATATAAAATAGTAGAAATGGGTTAATTTTAACATGTAAGAGTTAGTTAATAAGAAGCCTGAGCTAATAGGCCAAATGGTATTGTAATTGATATAGTTTCTGTGTGATTATTTGGGTCTGGGCAGCTGGGAAATGAACAAGCAGTCTCAGCCTGCACAAACGCTTGTTTACTTTCCTGCTTTTGAGATGTTTGCACTGAGCTCTATCTGTTAGGAGTATATTCTTTTTTCTTTGTTTACTCTAGAAATTATTCATTTATTTATTTTTGGCACAGGAACTGAACCCAGGCCCTGTGTATGCTCAGCCAGTCCTTTGCTATGGAGCTATATTCTCAGTTCCTGGCAAATATTTATTCAGAGCTTTTTCTGATCCAGATCCCAGAAGGGACTCACACATAAATAAGGTATGGTGTCTGCCCTTGGGTTTTTCAGTAACCGGGGAAAAATATTAGTTTGGAATGATTGAGCTTCAGCAACGCCTTGGATAACTGGTTTCACCTATAAGTATGTTGATTGTCAGTTACAGGACTAATTCAGCAGCTTAAAGATTACAAGGCTTTTGGCGGTAATTGTCATTCTTTTTCATTGCTGCAGAAAAACTTCATTTGCTACAGTGTTCACACCTTCAGATACACACATACACAGATATACACACAGATATATACATACAGATACACACACACACACACATTCACATGATAGCTAAAGCAAAGGGCAGCGGTCAATGCAATGAGAGAGAGTTTCTTCTCACGGTGTCTTCCTTTTATCATGGAGGAAAATCTTCCCGGAAACTATTTACAGACCTCATCTCTCATTGCATAGATCAGAAATGAGTCACATGCTTATCTTTAGATCAGATGTTGGACCCATTTCCAGAGACTGAGGCACCTCTGATTCACACTAACCAAAATAATGGTTTGTGAATAAGGAAAGGGGGTCTGTAACTTTTAATTTTAGCTAATTTATATGTGTATATTTATCTCTATCTGTGTGTGCACATTGCTCTATCTGTGTATCAGTGTATATTTGTATCTCTCTCTGTGTATCTTTCTCTGTGTGTCTATCTCTCTGTATCTATCTCTATATCTGTGTATCTCCCTCTCCCTTTCTGCATATGTTTCTGTATGTGTCTATCTCTATGAATCTCTCTCTGTGTATCTTCTGTATGTGCATGTATGTGTATATATCTGTATGTGTATATATCTGTGTGTATGCATCTGTGTATATGTATCTCTGTGTGTATGTATCTGTGTATTATGTATCTCCGTGTGTATCTATCTATCTGTGTATGTATGTATCTGTGTGTGTATGTATCTGTGTATTATGTATCTGTGTGTGTGTATCTGTATGTGTGTGTATTTGTATGTGTGTATCTGTGCGTGTGTATCTGGGTGTGTATGTATCTATGTATGTATGTGTATGCATCTGTATATGTATGTATCTGTATGTATCTACGTGTGCATGTATTTGTATGTGTATCTATCTGTGCATTATGTATCTCTGTGTGTATGTATCTGTGTGTTTATGTATCTGTGTGTACGTGTATCTGTATGTGTATCTATTTGTGTGTATGTATCTGTATATGTATGTATCTGTGTATGTATGTATCTATGTGTGTATGTATTTGTATGTGTATGTATCTGTGCATGTATGAATCTGTGTGTTTATGTGTCTGTGTATATCTGTATGTGTATCTGTGTGTGTATGTATCAGTATATGTGTGTATCTGTGTGGCAGTCAGAAGCCAGCCTTAGGTATCTTTCCAGACCACTCACTGCTCGCTTACTTTTTGAGATTAGGTCTCACACTGACCTGGAATTTGTGAATTTGGTTAGTCCGGCTGGCCAGTGTGCCCCAGTGTTTCTGTCTCTTGTGCTTGGGTAGCAACCATGAGCTACCAAGCTCAGCCTTTAGATATTTAAGGTGAGTTCTGAAGGTTAAACTCAGATCCCCACACTTGCATGACTTTGCCAACTGAACTAGCTCCCTGGGTTGATCGGTGACTTTTGAGCAGGCATGCTACAGATCTCTTACTAAGAGA
>NC_022013.1:70828665-70852068 GCF_000317375.1 Microtus ochrogaster | reverse complement strand
GGGAGGAGGCAGAAATCCTTAATAAATGAATTAACTAAAAAAAATGAATCAAGTTCTTACAGAGGGACTCTAGTGTCTGTCCTGCTTCCTATGGCCTTAGCAGGGACCAACCCTTGCCAGTCTCTGGGTTTCTCTATTGTAAAATGGAGATCTTAAAACTTGCTCTGTCCCCACCGAGAGTTCAAAGAATGACTTGCGAAACTCAAGGCATCAAACCCTGATACCTCTCAGTCTTACTTATCGTGTTTGGGATGGTTCCCGAACTAAATGTTCCCCAGCTCAAATGTTGGGCATGGGGCTGGGTCACAGGGATAGAAACAGAGTCCTTCTGGCATGAAGTAGGCCACTGAAAGCACACGGAGTCCTGTGCATGAGTGCTGAATCAGACCAGCTGTGGGGACAGTGGTGGCTCTTTTCTTACTGTGGTCTGTGTCAGTGGAGGCAGAGCTTTCTTTTGTCTTGATTGCTTGGTCCCAAAGAAACTTACACTGATTTCAGAATGTTTGGCCAATAGCTCAGGCTTATTATTAAATAGCTTTTATGACTTACATCGACGCATTTCTGTTAATCTACATTCCGCCCCGTGGCTTTGTGTTCTCTAGTACATCTTATTCCTCTGGCAACTGCTCATGTCTCTCTTCTCTCCACCCTTTTTCCTTCCTGTATTTTCAGTTTGGCTTTCCCACCTAGCATTAGTCTGCCCTGTTATAGGCCAAATCACCCTTATTATTAACCAGTGAGAGCAAGATATATTCACAGCATACAGGAAGATTATCCCACAGCCAGTCTGTGCCTGGGAACAAGACTTTTTCACTGTTGGAGTTTGTCAAATCAATTTTCCTTTGTTTATTAGCATGTGTGTGGGGGAATATACATGCCATGGCTTCCCTGTGGGGGTCAGAGGACAACTTTTGGGACTTGGTTATTCTCCTTTCACCTTGTTTGAGGCAGACTCTCTCACTTCTGTCTGTCTCTGCGCTGCATACTTCTGTCTGCATGGCCGGGGGAGCTTCCAGATGATTTTCAGGCTTCTTCCCCCTCTAGGAGAGCTAGAATTATGTATGCTTGTTTCCAAAATCCGACCTTGCCTGGATTCCAGGGACTGAACTCAGGTCATCAGGCTTGCAAGGCAAGTGTTTTTCCTGCCTAGCCACCTCACTGACACGGCTGTTGGAATTTCTCACGCAGGTACCTAGGTCCCACCAAGAGCGTCTCTGAGAGATGCTGGCAACCAAGAATGGTGAATTCTCATCTTTTACTTGATGGTTTTGTGTTTTCTGGGGGTGTCGGTGGATACCCTGGAGGTTCCCGTAGAGTATGAGGTAGGTACCCAGTTCTTCCTCAGATTTGTGAGGTAGAGGTGGAGGACTTTCTTCCCTTCAAAGCAAAGATCTGTATCTGACTTTGCAAACGAGTGGGATAGGAGGGAAAGCTGACTTTGTTGGAATGGGAGGTAGGCTGCCGAGAGCAACACTCAAAAGGGAGACCTCTGTGATTAAGTTCAACTGTTTCCTTTTTGTGGGCATAGAAGAGAAGTATTTCTGGCTTCGCCCTGACCTTTTCAACTTTGCCCTGCTTGCTTAGCTGGTCTCAGCGCCAGTTCCTCTTCTACCCACAGAAGTTCCTTTGCTTTTCCCTGGAAATGCAGAGCCCTACCATCACCCATTTCGGGCAGAAACCCCTCCGTAAGCCTTGCTTGAGCCTAGGTCCACGCTGACCCAACTTTTTTTTCCATGCACGCGGCAGCTTGGCAAGCAGCTGGCTCTGGGTACCGTTACTAAACTTGTCATTTGTACCTTGTGGTCTTTTCTGTTTGCCTCACCCATCCATTTGAATTAAATCTCCACCAGCCTCTTCCCCACTGGGGGAAGATTAATGAGCCTTCCTCTGTCCTCTTCGAGCCCACACAGTCGTCACATCCTGAAGAGAGAAGTGTTGGCAAATAAATTATGGGATGTCATCATAGAGGGTGATGGGGCAGCCGTCGAGTTCCTCTCTAGTCATGGGCTCTGAGCTGGGCAGGTGTAGGGTCCGTGTTCACGGATGTGATGCCTCTGAGAGGGGTCTGGGAGGCTGGGACCATGGGAAATGTGGAATTAGTTAGTCTCAAGAGAGTCTGCTTGCAGAATGCCTCTGACTCAGCTCAATTATCTTGTCTCTCACTCACAAATCCATAAGTAGCATCCTAATGCCATAGAAGTTTAGATAGAGTGTGCACAGTACTATGTTCTGAGGGGTGTGAGATTTTTAATCAGTCATTTCATTTGCTTTGACCTCTTGTTTGTTTTTTATATCTAAAATAAAGATACAAAGGATTCTCCAGATTCCTTCTTAGGAGACTGGCCACTGTTTGTTCTTATCTCAGTGTCTGGGGGTACAGGTACAGGGGTATTAAAGACTTGTGTTCTGATTCCCTGAAGGTTCTTCCCCTCTATTCTCTTCATGGAAATTTCTAGACCATATTAAGTGGGTCTTTGGGGTCAGTGAGAGAACTCAGTGGGTAAAGGTGCTTGCTGCTAAGCCCAATGACCTGAGTTCAAACCCCGGGACCCACATGGAATGAGAGAACTGACTCCTGAAAATTGTACTCTGACTGCACACATGGGCTGTGGCATATGGACCCATGCACACACACACAAATTAATAAAAAAATAAATAAAACATATTAAAAAAAGCATCTTGGGTTTGTAACATCTTGGGGTTTCTAGGACTTTGCAAAAGAGCATCATGTCATGTGTTCCTCCCGAGTTCACAGAACGTAAGGGGTCCCGATATCCATGTCCCGACAATACTCACACACCTCTCTCCTTCTGGCTTGTCTTGGGAGAGTATGCAAAGTCATCAGTGGAAATAAACTCAGTTCTATTTTCACAGAACAGATTCTCTTCGTCGTGATTCATTTTCCTATGGACGGATTAAATTCTAAAACAATATAAGATGTTTTAAAATAGGAATTTTAGTGATATCAATAAAATTTCCTCTGAAGTCTCTGAGCAGTAAAACCAAGAGCACAGTTGGTAATGCGAGTCCCTGAGTCCAGCCTCTGCCCTCAAGCGCTTTTCCTTGCCTCTGTCCTTGGTAGCCAAGTCTCAGGGAATCACTGCTGTGAGCTCTCTTGGGAACTGTTTTCCCGCCGTTGATTCCTCTGAAGGGAAACTGTTCCTCCAGGGAAGTAGCCTGTACACACTGCAAGAACCACTGGCGAGCCTTTTATCCCTCACTCACCAATCCACAAATAACAGCCTGGAGCTATAGGATTTTCGTTAGCAGGAACATCATATTATATGAGATGTTTGGGACTGTGATTACAACATTTCCTTTTTTAACCATCAGTTTTGTGCACAAGAATATGTGTGATGTGAGCACATGTGTGCGTGTGTGAGTGTGTGTGTGTGTGTGTGTGTGTGTGTGTGTGTGTAGGGGGATGGAGAACACCAAAGAAACAAGGCCTGCTAGTCACAATAGCTAGCGTTGATGCACATAAGAACTCCAAGACTGTGGCGGCATGCACGGGGCCTGCACAGGTCCAAACATGATGAGGTCTGAGCCCTGAGAAGGGGAAGTGGATACAGGCTTCCAACTCTATCAGAGATGCTATCTCCAATCGGCCACTGCTTGCACAGGAAAATTTAGTTCCTCCAATGGAGTCTTACTGGGCGTACAAGCCACACTCACGGGCTAGCCCCATGCCCAGCAGTAGATGGCAAACACAAAACAAACTCCTAGTGCTTTGCTTGGGCATTTTGTATCCTACTCATCTTTGGTTTATACATCATGGTTTCTGATTTTGTGGGTTTGTATGTGTACGTCTCATGCTTTTTCCTTTTTTAAAAATTCTGCTTCATTTTTGTAATTTTAAATTTGTCTGTTTGTTTTCTAAGAAAGAAAGAAGGCACAAAGTTAGATGGATGGGAAGGTAGGGATCTGGGAGCAGATGAAGAAGGGAAAACCATAACCAGAATAGTTTATATGAAGAACTTATTTAAACATTATGAAAAACTAGTGAGTTTTTATTGAGTTCAGTTTTGATGATATATATGGAGACCTTGGGAAGCTGTCTTTAGTTCAGTGGCTGATTAGCATATGGCCTGCCACACTAGACCGGGGACTTTCTATGCATTGTCTAATGTCAATTACTGCACTATCTAATTGTTGAAGCTGTAATAATTGTAGGAATACTTTTTCTGTGTGCCAAGCTTTATATTTTAGTTCACTGACTGATCATGCCAACATTACAAAATACCTTTCTTATGCCATTTCACAGGAACGGTACCAAGGCCCAGAGGGTTTAAGCATTTTGCCCATAATGCAAAAGCAAATAAGAACAACAGTTCGCCACCCCACAAAGGGTGTTTGGCTCCTGAGTTCTCAGCCATAAGTTGCTAAATTGTAGAATTATGCTAGCCCAACCAGTGTGTGTAGAGCTTAGGTCTTATCTTCCATCCTAAGCCTTTCCCCTCTACCTGCACCGCCTTGTTTACCCACTATCCAGGCATTTATAAATAGTCTTAGAAATCATTATGGAAACTATACGTCCCCCTTGGTACATAAACACACACTTATCTCTGGGTATTTAGACAATGTCCCTCAAATATGTTTGCAGTGAGTGCCCAGCAGACACTCCCCATTCTGATTAGACCTGGAGATCCGTGATAAAGTACTGTCAACCGGAGACCTCGCCATCCTGACAGTTACATTTACGCTGAAGGGTATGCTGTTTTCTGCAAGAAGTATGGGTGCCATTTTCAAAGGTCAAATAAATCACCTTTAAAGTCGTGAAAAGGTAAACAGACCGATGCCTGGGCAGCCTTCCTGGGTTTATGAGGTCTTCTGGCAGTAGGGAAACACAGCCTCATCCATCACCCCGCCCCCAGCTCCCAGGCACTTATTCCTCGGAGCGATCACTCCGTCACCCAGGGTCATTTCCCCTCAACCGTTATTAGGAGATATGCAGGCACATGCAACGAACCCTACCCGTCAGCCGTCCCTTTTCCAAGGTGTGCTTTCTCTCTAGGTAGGATGGCAAGTTGCTGCCATGACATGAAGCAGGCTAGGAGGGTGATCCAGGACTGGAAGCCAGGAGAAGAGCAAGTAGGAGAGCCTAGCAGGAGAAGTGACAGGGAGATAGTAGGGCAGGCCAGCATGACATGGCCTAAACAACATAGTTGTCACTGATGAAGAATAATTCCACGGTGCCTGGGGAGGGTGAATGCCTGCCAGTCACAGCCTCCCCTGCTCAGGCCACTTTTTAAAGCCCACAGAAGGGGCTTCACACACCTTCCTTCGGCATCTTCTTAAGTTATATGTCTATAGTGAGCCTCTAGGTCATCTTTGAAATGGCTATTCTACACAAGAAAATAGATGACTTCTAAAGACAATTTCTTCAAAGCACTTCGAATCTGCTATTATTTCACCGTCCCCTACAGAGAACTGGACTGGTGTAGACAAAGACCCTTAAAGAAGGGTTGCAAACGGCGCCATGGCTCCTCAACTTCGGAGCTGCCCTGCACTTGGGGTCACAGGCTCATGGTGATGTGAAAAAAATGCCTCTGGATTTCCTTCTGCATGTCATAAAAGCACAGGTTAGACCCTTCTTACTAGGGTCTAACGAGGATGTCTCCAAACTCAGACATCCGGTAATATTTTGCACCATTGTGGATTTTACAATGGTGAGAGTCCACACAGAAGGCTTTTTCATGACCTCTTTGTTTTGAAAGCATCTGACTTCAGTCTTTTGTTTCCTTACACTGTTTTAGACAGCAGAAGGGGAAGGGAAGAGGGAACAGAGACGAGACCATTTATCTCTTCATTTGAAAGCAGTGGTATTCTATTGAACCCATCTCATGTAAATTTTATTTTTGTTGCTTTAAATTTTTTTTTTCCAGCCCAAGCTAGCCTGGGATTTGTCTCAACTAGACTGCAGAGACCACCGAGTGTTCTCATCAACCAGAGACCTAATTGCGGTCATTTATTATAGTCACTTATCTGATAGTGGCTTCATTATCTGTGATAGTTTTACAGGGACAAAATCCACCAGGCATTCAGTGGAATATATAAACATGTTATCCTCTGACAGGGTGTCTGTTACTTACTGTCAACACTAACTGGCCCTTGCCACATATCTACAGCTTATATGAAGTACCGATGAATTTAATAAACCCCAGTGAAAGCTGCAGTGTAAACAGCAGATCAGGAGTGTCACCCTCTTAAACAAACAGAGGTGATGGAGAAGTACAAACAGAACCGGAGAGGAGCCTACGGAGACGAGCATCAGGTGGGGAGAGAAATTCCACTGGTGATTCCCCGACTGGATTATGACCACAGAACAAGCGTTTATATATAAGGGTGACACCCACACGACCCTTTCTACTGAAACACCACAAATACTGATTTTTTTTTTTTTGGTTAACCATTGGAGAGGAGAAATAGGTGAAAAATCGATGCTAATTTCTTATAATTATTATCTTCAAAAATATCTAGTAAATAATTTAGTTTTGAGAGATATCATATGGGGTATTATACAGCTAGCATCATGTGGATATAGATCATGTGTGTGGTGGATGGTGATTTTTTTCTCAGTCTCATTGAAAAAAAATCATAAACCAAGCTTCTAACACAGAGAAAAGTATGTGAACTAGATAGACCAGAGTACTGAAATATATACATGGGTAGCTTGTACTTACATTAAATAGGAATCCATTTGTGTATGATGGAGAATGATGGGAATTTTGTTTGCCCAGGCAGGAAGAGCTCTCCTTGCATCCTCAGGGAGGCCCAAGTGAGATCTGGGACACCGAAAGGAGAAGCCATCTTCCTACATTCTCTCTTCCATGGCTTCTTCCACATCCTCCATGATTCCTGTTACTAATGATTCATTTCATTCTTCTGGGATGAAGATTTTTTTTTCTCTCCTCTTTGACTTGAAAATGTAAACTACTCTGGAAAGAGAAACCTTTATTGACAGAATGGTTAGCATCAAAGTAGTCATAAAGACCTGGGCTCAAATCCCCAGTGAATACCCGTAGGAAAAACTTCTTTGACTATAAAACGAGAATGCCGTTGCCTCTCCTCCAGCATCTTAGAGAGTGGAAATGAACAGGAAGCAGATTACCCTGAAGTCATGGTGGCCATTGCCTCAGAAGGTCATGCATCAGGGTTATTTCAGTTATGCCTGTAGCCTGCAGGGTCGAGCCACGGGATGGGGAAGATTGGAGCAGAAGGAATGAGAGAGGTTTGCTGCAAAGGTTTTCAGCATCAGAAATAATTATCCTGTCTGCTTTTGCTAGCTGCTGTTTCACAAGAAGGTTCTGTCAAATGCACTTAAGAAGGTAAGGGTTGTCAAATTTCTCTAGCACAGGATTTCTCAAAGACCTTTCCCAAGGCAGCATGTGACACGAATATCTCAGGACAGCTGGGTGCGCTGGTGCACAACCGAGGCAGGAGGATCACCATCCAGGTCCATCTGTCTACAAACAAATAGACTGGACAAACAATCCTGTCAAGCAGAAACCAGAAAACAAATTGGAAAACCTCACGAAGAGGATCAAATCTGAATTATGGAAAGATATCCACCAGCCAGGCAGTGGTGGCGCATGCCTTTAGTGCCAACACTCGGGAGACAGAGGCAGATGGATCTCTGGGAGTTTGAGGCCAACCTGGTCTACAAGAGCTAGTTCCAGGACAGGCTCCAAAGCTACAGAGAAACCCTGTCTCAAAAAAAACCCAAAAAACAACCAAAAGAAAAGGTATCCACCTCTGAACATTTTGACGTTCTTGGGTTTGTTCTCCCTTTGAGCTATCTCTGTCTCTTTAACACAGCTATGGTGTCAAGGATTTCTGAGAGTCCATGGTATGAAGCTCACACTTGGATGGATTTGCTTTGTTTGGGAAGCAGAGGGCCTGGTGGTCAGCAGGGTACTCATGGTCGTGGAGAAGGGGGCAAGGGGTGGGCGGGGATAGAGTTGGTATGTAGTGGATACTAAAAGTGAGGATAAGTACCAAGAAGGTTAGATAAGAGACCCTGAGGGCAGACACTCTCTTCCTTAGACTTATAGTGAAGGCACCCCCGTGATCTGACTGAGTCTTTGGTAAAGATCGGCTGCCACTAGATGCCACCCACCTTGTTATGGTCCACTTCAGAAGAGAACTGCCTAGGGGACAAAACGAGATTGGATGAGTTTCTTGGTTGCTGGCTTTCGTGCCTCTATGGATGGTGACTCTCCAAGTCAGGCCTATGTGAACCTGTAAGGCACAAGAAGGTGAGGGACACCTCAGGGAGGAAACAGGAAGAGACAGAGGAGGAAACACAAAGCATGTGACCTGGAAATGATGGAGAACATGACACGCTCCAGAGTCACCATTCCCACCTTATGCCCTGATTGCACTCTGCCACCGGGATGTGAGCTTTGTTTAGCTATTCCATACAGCTGGCCTCAGTGGGGCTCCGTGGCTACATTGTTTCCTCTGATCATTGCAAAAACTCCTTGACAAAAGCCATGTGAGCACAGAAGGGTTATTTTGACTCACAGTTTGCAGGTCACTGTATCACAATTGGGAAGGCATGGTGGCAGATGCTTGAGGTAGCAGAGAGATGGTTGCTGGTGCTGGCTTGCTTCCTTCTTTTTATGTGGTCTGGGACCCCAGCCCATTGGGGTCAGGCTGCTCACATTAAAACCCAATCTGAAAACCTTTGGATGTGCCAAGAGGCATGTCTCCTAGGTGATTCCAGATCTTGTCAAGTCCACAATAAACGTTAGACACCACATGAACAACAGGACATAAGAATAAAACCAGATCGAAACAGTAACAATAATAAAAGCAGAGAACATCTGTGACCAAAGGGAAGGGGAGGGAAGGAAAAAATTTGAGTGACTGATTTTTATTGTCCTGGAGCCTGGGTCACTGTATCTTGGAGCATCTAAGTGCTAATAAGGATGTCTTTTGCAGGTTTGTTCAACTCACTGTCTGCAGGTTGCATGTGTCCAAGGATAGCTCTGAATGCAGTCCAACAGAGAATTATAAATGTGCTTTAAATATAACAGCTTTTAAAAGTTTTTTTAGTAGCTCTATTGTGAGGGTCTTTTTACTAGATTTTGCTTGTGAGCCTGGGCTTTAATGGCTGAGCCATGTGTCTAGCACAAGGGATTTTTTTCCCTTAAGATTTGTCTGTCTATCTATCTATCTATCTATCTATCTATCTATCTATCTATCTATCTATCTATCATCTATCTATCTATCTAGTGTGTGTGTATGTGTGTGTGTGTGTGTGCATGCACACACGTGCATGCATATGCATGCTCCACACACACTTGAATGTCTGCCACGTGTGTTTGAGTGCTCTCAGAGCAGAAGAAAGCATTTGGTCCCCTGGAGCTGGAGTTGAACTCAAGAGCTGCCTGAGGTGGTGCTAGTCACCCAGCTTGGGTCCTCTGAAAGAGAAACAAGTCTCGCTGGGCGGTGGTGGTGCATGCCTTTAATCCCAGCACTCAGGAGGCAGAGGCAGGTGGATCTCTGTGAGTTCGAGGCCAGCCTGGTCTACAAGAGCTAGTTCCAGGACAGGCACCAAAGCTACAGAGAAACCCTGTCTCGAAAAACAAAACAAAACAAAAAACAAAACAAAACAAAACAAAACAAAAAAAACAAAAAACAAAAAACAAAAAACAGAGAGAGAGAGAGAAACAAGTCTCCAAACCACTGAGGTCTCTGCTTAGCCTCTGATGGTGAGCTTTTAGAGAATGGACTTTGTACACACGAACATTGATGTAGGAGTGATTTCTTTCTAATCTGTTGCTTTCATTGGTTAATTAATAAAGAAACTGCCTAGGCCCATTTGATAGGCCAACCCTTAGGTAGGCAGAGAAAACAGAACAGAATGCTGGGAGAAAGAAGCTGAATCAGAGAGTCGCCATGATTCTCCCACTCCAGTCAGACGCAGGTTAAGATCTTTTCTGGTAAGCCAGCTCATGGGCTACACAGATTATTAGAAATGGGTTAGATCAATATGTAAGAGCTAGCCAATAAGAGGCTGGAACTAATGGGCCAAGCAGTGTTTAAAAGAATACAGTTTCTGTATAATTATTTCTGGGGTAAAGCCAGCCGGGTGGAGGGGTGCAGCAGCCCACCGCTCATATTACAACAGAACATTGCACCACAATGTCAATCGATAGTTTGAACACACCCTGTGGGCGTGGGAAGGGCTTTCAGATGAGGCAGCTATGGCCCCTGCAGAGTCAGTTGATGGAGCACTGATCTCCATAAAGACGACATTAGGGTGGAGGAGGTTGAAAGACTAGGCCTTCACATGATAGGATGAGTGTCCTTAGAAGAGAAGATACTGGAGAGGGAGCTGTGCTGAGTTCCTTCCTGCCTGCCATGGAGAGACATAGAAAGGCAGAGGAAGGCACAGAACAGGTGCTGAGCTAGCCACTGCTCCTATCTCGGATGCCCCTGTCTCCAGGAATCTGTGGCTCTTTGCTCTAACAGCCTACATTGAATGAGACAATGCAAACTTGGAGCAGGCTTCTGGAGTTCAGCATGAAACCATTGACTTTGGGGAAACCTCTGCCCATCCATGCTGGTTCTGAGTGACAATGGGCAGTGCCAGGCTACTCTCTGCTCAAATGTTTTTCTTTCCCCAGGTAAGAAGATGTATCACTTGCTGGAGAAATGGCTGTGTTGATACAGAGCTTTCTGTGCAAACACAAGTCCCCCAGAACCCACATGTAAAAGATCGGTGAGACAATGCACAGCTGTAACCCCAGCACTGGGGCCGCAGGGACTGGAGGGTCTCTAGATCTTACTGATCTCCTTGAATCTGTGGGTCTCAGGTTGTCGAGATGCAGCGTCTCAAAGAACGAGGTAGAGTGTGATCAGAAGACACCTGACATCAACCTCTGGTCACCACATCTGTACATGCATGTGTGTGTATGTCCCCACTCCTGCCTGTAAGGTTAGCACAGACACACACACACACGCATGCACATGCACACACACGTGCAAATGCACAGATATACACACATGCATGCATACACACAGACACACACATGTGTGCGCACACAAACACAGATATACACACGTATACACATACACATGTGCACACACATGCAGGCACACTCACGCACACACACACACACACACACACATACAGAGTTCCATGCGAAATGTACTGTTTTTAAGTTGTGAGGGGAATGTTTCTCTCTCCCTTAGATTCCCTGCATCTTAGGCTGCGTCTTTCCCATGGCTCCAGGCCCCATCTATTAGACCCACAGGTGTATCGGTGTTTTGTTCACTGTGTGGCTAGCATGCTCTGACTTTCGACTGGAAAAATAAAAAATATGTGCTGTGGCTCTTCGGAGACAAGTGTCACACTAGTCCCATTTCCTAGCAGGAAGCCCAGGCCCAGGTTGTGGTTTAATTCAGGAAGGACATCTGTGATGACAGAACTCGGGAAGGCAGATGGCTTTCATGAGTTGCTGCCACAGCTACTTATTTAGAAGTACAAAACATAGCATATGTTTATGTGTATCGGAAAGCTCAGCTACTAGAGATATCTATTTTTAAAATATTTACTTCATTTTAATTTACCTATGGATATGTGTCTATGTGCACATGCGTGTGAGCACTGTTGGAGATGTGCCAGAAGAGGGTGTCAGAGCCCCTGGGGTTGGAACTACAGGCAGTCATGAACCAGGGATGCAGAGATCAGAACTCAGACCCTCACAAGACCAGCAAGTGCTCTTTCTCATTGGCCATCTCTTCAGCCCTTAAAGCACCCACTGAGTCACAGCAGCATGTCTTTGCTTTACTGTGTAACATGAATTAATAATCAAGTTTTATATTTAATTAATTAATTAGAGCTCACCATATATTAGAGGAGGAACATGGGCTCTAGATCTTCCTGCCTCCACCTCTCACCTGCAGGGTTTACAGGTGTGCATCACCACACTGTTTTATGTGGTACTGGGGATCGAACCCAGGACTTCATATATGGTGGGAAGAAGCGCTAGCAACTGAGCTATACCCTAGCCCTTTGTTTATATGAAAATTTCTGACTATTTTGAGATAGAGTCTTGACATGTATCTCAAACTTGCAATTCTCCTTTTTCAGTCTCCTGGCCAAAGACATGAATCACTACATCTGGTGTAAATGTGACTTCTTAAAATTTTTTTTGTGAGGTTCATCATGTTTTGTCATGCCCTCCTGTCACCTTCTGACTGCTCAGGGAGTTGTCTGGGTGAAAAATAAAATGTTGGAAAGATGGGAAAACTGTCAGATTTGCTGTAGATTTTCAAAATTATTGTCATTTTAATGTTTGGTTAGCATAAAGAAATAAAAGATGGTACTGGGAACATTCTTTCTTCACACCAGTGTCAGATGATGGTCAGGATGAATTATTTTTAACAGCACAAACTGCTGATCTGCCTCCAGAGAAGCAGGGTTCTCCTTGGAAATTCTCAGGAATGGGGCTTGGTCAGGCAGAGAGGGGTGGCAGGCTGGTGCCCTTGGCAGCTGGCCTCCCACACCAATTTAGATTTGGAAGGCTCCAGCAATTAGCAGATCACATGACATCTACAGCTTCAATCGGCCATCCAGCCACCTGCTGCCAAGGTCTTGCTCTATTTGACAAATGGTCGGTGAGAGCCGAAGGTTAAAGAGCAGGGGAGGCTATGGGGAGCTTCTGTTCCAGTGTCTACCACAGGCCACATGTCTGTCCCATGTAAACTTCTACCTCCTTACTGTAGTATTACAGAACAGTAGTGTCATTGTCGTCACACCCATTTTCAGACACACACACACTGAGGGGAAGCAACTGGACCAAGACTATGTGACTAGTTGGTAGCCTAGGTCAGTTCATGATGAGAAATTTTCTCTCACTTTTAAAAATTAAAGCAAAAGCTATTTTGGTGTGTGTGTATGTGTATATGTGTGTGTGTGTGTGTGTGTGTGTGTTTATGTGCACGTGTTTATATGCATGTGTAGGCATGAACATCTGCAAGCATACTTGTGAATCCAGCGGAGGAGATTAGGTATTTCCTGTATTACTCTCTGTCTCATTTGATTAAGAAGAAGTCAATTACTGAATTTGAAGCTCACCGTTTTGGTGCAGTCTGATTGGTCAGTGAAGTCCCACTGGCCAGTGCTATGGTTACAGGCACATGCCACCCAGCTTGCTTTCATGTGGGTCCTGGGGACTCTGATGTGGGTCTATATGTTTACACAGCGGCTGTTCTTACCCATTGAGCTCTCTCTGAAACCCCCTATATATACAAAGCAGCATATATGCTTTGTACAAAACAGTGGGTTCTATTAGCATATTATCATACAAATATATCATATATGTTAGCATACTTCCATAAAAATATATCATGTATGTTATCTACATTTATCTTCCTTCTGCATTCCCCTCTCTTACCCGCCTCTGGCATGTGGCGGTCCTCAAGTGACTGAGTGACTTCCATGTTGTTAGGTATTTTAAGAGAGGAGAAAATAGCAGGGCGTCTCATTTATCTTGTTCTTCAAAAATTTCAGGCATGATGGAGACAATCTTGTATCTACAAAAGAGTCAGTTTTCTAATAATAATAAAAACAATTTTCCACAGCAGTCAGTATTTAAATAGTTATGAGGGGCTGGGAAGAGTTTGGCCAGGAAAGTCGAAGAGGAAGGCCGAGTTCAGTCCCCCAGAACCTCTGTGAAAATGTAGGTGCAGTGGTATGTGCTTTAATCCCAGCACTCCAGAGGCAGAGAAAGGAGGGTTCCCTGGGACTTCTAGCCAGCTGGCCTAGCCTACTTGGTGAATTTAGGTCAGTGAGAGATTTTGTCTTAGGGAAAGGTGGGCAGCACCTTAGGACTAGCCCCTGGGAAGTGATGCTCAAGACTGTCCTCCGGCCTTCACACACACACACATGCACGCATGGACTGTGTGCACACACCTGTGCATACATGTGCACCTGTTCATACATGCACATCGCACGCAAATAACTAAGGAAAAATACAAGCTCTAGGTGTGATTTCTGAGTGGAAGATAGGAGGGTCTACCAGAACAGGATTAGCAAAACTGAAGCCTGTGAAAGTAGGATCATTGGGTGTTGGGAGTTAAAGCTGTGTGTGTGTGTGTGTATGTATGCACACCCACAAAATTTAAGCCGTATGTGACAAGGGGCCTTGCTTTGGTCATGACTGCAAATGGTGTGGGAAGTGAATGCATGTATCCTTGCACTGGTCATGACTGCAAATGGTGTGGGAAGTGAATGCATGGATGAGTGCAACTGCTGGCATCCACAGCATCTCCTTTACATGGTTAGCAATTATTACAGTGTAGTGAACTCAGATGCAGTATTCCTGTGTTTGTGGTCCATTTTGAAATATCACCCTGTTTGATTGCCTAGAATCAAACACTTTAAAAATACATTTGATGAATTAATAATAATCATCACATATTTACTGCTCCAATACAGCAAAGCTTACTGTTTAGCTAAACATTTCTTTCTAGATACTTCATTTAGTCACTCTGTAGACAATGGTTATGCATTTTTCTTGTGCAGCTTATCTCCCAGCACAGAGTATAAAATATCATAGACTTGCCTTTCCCAGTGCCTGTTGCTGCTAGGGCATGACCATGTGGTTCAATATAGACAATTAGTCTTTTTGGGGCATTGCCTGTAAGCAAAGACCCAGGGGAAATTCTTTGTTTAGCATTATCATGTTTACCTGGGAAGACTGTAATTGAGCAACCATTCCGCGATCGCTTGCATGCACATAGATGCTTCGAAACTACGAGCTTAGATTTGAAGGCTAGAAGGATGGGATGAACCTGAGGTTTAACCATATGCTCGGCCTCCCCTGTGAACCTGCCTTGTTCTAGACTTTGTTATGCAAGATAACAAGTCTCCTATCTTATACATTTCAGAGGGTTTTTCTGTTAAGGACAGGCAAAAGGTACCCCTAGTCAGTCACTCTTCCTGTTTGCAGTCCACTAAGTTTATGATGGGCTTCCAAAAGCATTCCTTACATTTTCTAGAAGAATGTGATTTTTCCTTCCCGTAAGCTTCACCTTGTTCCCCTTAATCAGTATTGTTCCCGAGACAGACTGCGCCAGCCGTTCTGTCTGCAGTGAAACAATGTATCTGGCCAGGAGGTGGTGGCACACGCCTTTAATCCCAGCACTCGGGAGGCAGAGGCAGGCGAATCTCTGTGAGTTCGAGGCCAGCCTGGTCCACAAGAGCTAGTTCCAGGACAGGCTCCAAAGCTCCAAAGCCACAGAGAAACCCTGTCTCGAAAAACCAAACCAAACCAAACCAAACCAAACCAAAACAAAACCAAAAAAAACAAAACAAAGCTTCAGAGAAACCCTGTCTCGGAAAAACCAAAAATGTATTTATCGGGGAAGAGCTGGAGGTGTATCAGGTTGATAAGTAGAGGTCACCACTGTGTTAAAGGTCCTCCCTCTTTTTTTTTAAAAAAAATATATTAACACATATTGACTACACACAATAATGGGTTTTATTGTGACATTTCCGTTCCTATTGATCATATTCACCCTCGCTAGTCTCTCTTACCTTCCTACACACATTAATCACCCGACTTTCCTGTCTTTTTTGTAGTGTGATCCATTAAGTTTCATTAGGGTTGTAAACAGGCACACACAGATACACGGGGAAAGGGGTATTTACAGGAACACAGCCAATTTACCAGTGGCTAGACCATTGAAAAAAAATTTCTCCTTTCCCCACCTGCCATTAGCTGCTTACTAATGCAGTGTCTCCTCTTTCCTAGAGGGCTGAAATAAGTTACTGATCATTGGGTCTAGCCAAGAGCCCACCCTATGATCACAAAAATGACTAATATCTGCTAAGTGATTCATCATGTGTCTGACACAGTTTTGAATTATATTGGGTATGTTAGCTCATTAACTTTGCGAACCCACAGTTGACAGTGACCCAGGCTGTAAACTCATCTTGAACCCGTGTGCCCCACCTATCACTAATTAAAGCTCCCAGCGAAGCCTTTGGTGAGTTGGACAGAACTGAAATGGATCTGTGATATCATGCTCTCCCTGTAATAGGCCCTCGGTAAATATTTGCTGAGCGGAGTCCAGCGCCTGCTCAGTTACGCAAGATAAGCAGGGACGGTGTCTCTGGAGAGGCCCTGGGCTGCGTTCGGAGGAGACAGCTGCTTCTGGGGCCTTGCAGCTGGGATCCTCCAGGGTCATCAGCTCAGGTTCAGCCCAGGTCCTGACTCAGCAGGCAAGGATATTTGTAGCAGGCCAAGGGAATAAGTAGTGACCTTAGCCTAGAGCCTAGTAAAAAAAAAGGGGGGGGGGGACTTTGGCATGTCTAATGTCTTTGCTGTTCTTCTGAAGTCACTTTTCCTGATTGTGTCAGGAGGCGTGAGGCAGGTAGCTTGCCAGTGTGCCCTGTTCATAAAATTGCTGGGGGAAGGTGGCAGAATAGATGATGGGCTGAGCTGGGGATAAAGGAGTGCAGGTTTCACTAATTTAGTAGGAAGTGGTATATATAATTACAAAATAGATATATTAATTGACAATGCTATACATATACATATATATATAATGTATCATGAGCAGCTACTCTCTCTGAGCTTCCTCAACAAGTCTACCTTCATGCCTCCTTATTTATTTATTTATTTATTTGTTTGTTTGTTTGTTTATTTATTTATTAATGCATTCATTTACTTTTTGAGACTAGGTGGCCTGGAACTCACTGTGTAGACTATACTGGCCTCAAACTCACAGAGCTCCATCTCTCTCTGCCTCCCATTCCTGAGATTAGAGTCACGTGCCAGCACAGCTAGCTTTATTCTTTTTTTGGCATGACTCACTGAGTCTAGTTAGTGCTGCCCGCATGCACACGGGTGTGAGGATGTATGTCCACTAGAGTATGTCACCCTACCGGTGGCCATACCCTTGAAGAACACCGAGTCTCCCTTCCCCTGCAGCCATCCACTGCCGAAACCCCTCAGCTAGTGGCTGAGCCTCCTGAGCTCCTGCAGGGGAGGTACATATTTTATGTAATATTTACAAGTGCCATATGTAGGTGCCGGCTTTTATGACTTCATAACTCAGGGCACATAATGATGCATGGGGGATATATATTGTTTGTTTACAGGAAAGAGTGCTATCTATTTAGCTGGGGAGCTCTATGAATTGGATGTGTCCCTGAAAATAACTGCACTGGAAACTTAATTCCCAACACAACAATGTCGAGAGGCTAGACACATAAGAGTCACTTGCAGGGGCTCTGTCCTCAGAAATGCATGCTTTTCTCCTGGGAACAAAGTTATCAAGAAAGTACAGTCCTCATAAAGCAGAGCAAGAAGCCCTTCTCTGTTGCCTGTGCCATGTCTCTGTCATGAAATAACACAGAAAGGAGCCCCCCTCCCCCAGAGTGGCTGGACATGGCCCCTCCATTATAGACTTACAAAGGAACCATGAGTCAAACACTAATTTTTTGTTTTTAATTTTTTCTTTTTGGTTTTCTTGAGACAAGGATTCCTTAGTCCCTCCTGGACTCAAACTAGTCACATCACGGAAGATGATTTTGACCTTCTGATTTGTTTGTTTGCCTCCCCATATCCTGAGTGCTAAGATTGTAGGTCCTGAAGAAAGGTGAGACCTGATTGGTCACAGTTGCCCAATCAAGGCAAATGCCTTAACCAAAATTTTGTTACATTTATGTACTATGAGAATGTTTGTACATTCTCTCTTTCTCTCTCTCTGTGATATATATATATATATATATATATATATATATATATATGTATGTATATATATGTGTGTGTGTGTGTGTGTGTGTGTGTGTGTGCATGTGAAGTCAGAGAACAGCTTATGGGTGGTAGTAACCTCTTCTACCATATGCATCCCAGACAGCCAACTTAGGCTGTCAAGCTTAGCACCAAGAGCCTTCCCTCACTGAGCCATCTTGCTGACCCATTGGCTAACACATTTCTAGTTATTATGAACTGCTCACTGTGGACCAAGAAGGGGGTATTCGTTAGACATGAGGGTGACTGACAACAGTAGCAAACACGGCAGGGGATAGACTGAGTTGGAAGAACTCAATGGTTGCTATAATAGTGAGACTTTTGCATTCTTCCCATGAGTGACAAATAGAAATTGTCTTATAATATTTCATTTTGTCCTCAGTGGGGCATGCGTCACATGGCCAGACAAGCCAACAGGACGCTCCTTTTTTGGTTTGAATATAAGTATGAGTACGCTCTGAAGGGTCCCTGTTTGTCCCTATCTCTTTTTGTTTATTTGTTTTGTTTTGTTTTTGAGACAGGGTTTCTCTGTGTAGCTTTGGTTCCTGTCCTGGAACTAACTCTTATAGACCAGGCTGGCCTCAAACTCACAGAGATCTGCTTGCCTCTGCCTCCCAAGTGCTGGAATTAAAGGTGTGCACCACCCTAGGCTGTTCCTTTCTCCTTATCAAGACCTCTTTAGTTCCTAACAGCTGTGCTGGGTCTTCCACACACCACTGTAGTAATTTCATATCCCTGAAATATGTGATATAGAATGAATTCAGCCTTGAGTGACAGATCTGAGTCAGTAAGTGATGGGACTCAGGCAGTCAGAATGGATAGTACTGATTTCACAGAATATTGTTCTTTCTGTCACCCAGTCCTGTCCACTCAAGAAGGGGGTCTGTGGGCACAGGTGGCTCCAGGTACTGGGTTTGGGCTCTGCTGGTGGCCCTCCTTGCTGGGCTATTACTTCCTCCCTGCTGTGTGACCACAGCCTCTGGCTGTCTGGGGTTGATAACAGAACCATAAATCTCCCTTCTGGCTGCCCCGTGGCACCTGAAACCTCAGCCCAGGCTTGATGTGAGAAAACAAGATAAGACATTGTGGCTGGTATTTTGAAGCCATCCAAGGAGATGCTGGGAAGTCTCAGTGGGTGGGTCACAGGCTGCTGGAGGTCTAGGCAGCAGCAGGGGCAGCCTGCCTCCAGGCACTGTCTATCCTGCCAAGTGAGATGAATGGTATCACCTGTAGATAGCATCTACAGGGCTCTGCACCGGCTTCCAAAGTTGTCAACAGCACAGAGGCTGTGAATCCCTGAAATAAAATGGTATTAGGCAGAAACTGAGAGCATGGTTGGGTTGCAGCCAGCCCTGAAGGTGGGTGGTGAGGGACTAGGAGTTAGGCGGATCTTCAATAGGCAGACAGAAAGAGGAGACATAGACAGATTATAAAGATGGGAAACTCTCCCTTCTTCTGTATACTCTTGACCCAAGACAAAGGCTTGCTGGTCTTTGTGTTCCAACAGTAGCATCCATATTCCCACTCTATGGTAGATTGCTCTGATAAACAAAAGGCTAGGACCAGGACGCGTTTCCCCCCAAGTTGTGGGCCTCCTAGGCTCCCCATCTTTGTTCAAACTGACCAACCCTAAATTATGGAGGGTGATACTTCGAAGACTGTTGGAAGCCCCAACCCTCAAGGAGAGACTGGGTTTGGGGCTCTGAAGTCTTCTCCTGCTTTGCAGGCAGTGTTTTTCTTGTGTGTGTGTGTGTGTGTGTCCACTTCCTCACCTCTAATAAAAGCCTTTCTCCACTGGCTGATTCTGTTTGCTGTGCCTGAGATTTTCCCTGCAGCTGTGTGATGCACTTGAGGTTTGTTTTTCTGTTTTTTAATTCTTTAGCATGTCTAGAAAATCGACTCAGTCAAGACTCCCAGACGCTAACAGTGGGACTCAGTGGGTTGCGACTCTCTAGACGATGAAAGCAAACGTCTCAATACGCACTTTAGAATCCCACACCCTGGTCCTTTCCTACCATTTTCAGAGCGAGAACTTGTAACACCGAGGGCTTATTGAATGGCATTTGCTGCTTTGACAGCTGAGTTATTCAAGTGTGCACTGGTTAGCTGCCTTCCAGAGCATCTCTGGGAGTTCACACTTAGGAAGGTGATGTGGAACTAAATAGATTGCGAGGGATTTTGTGTTATGAGATGTTAGACCTAATTTTATATCTATATCTATATGCCTTAACGAGCCCTTCTCATACGGCTGCAGGGACGAGACCCTCATGTAAAAGACACCAGTTGCCTGGAACAACAGACCTTCTTGCCTATGTATCTGCCTCAGTGCTTGTTATGCCCCATCTTTGGGAGAGAGAAAGAGCCCCTCAAAACATTTTCTGTGTCCCATGATCTGGTAGAGGGGCATAATTGGAAATGCCATGCATTAAGGGAAAAGCACCTTTCTTTCAGAGGAGGAGATGCTACCAAGGGCTGAGCTGCTATAAATCACCTTATAGATAGCATCTATAGCTGAGGTCCTGGCTGCTCTGTGTGGAGAAGCGCTCTCTGAAACACAAACATGTACGTGTAGTTGTGGGTACGGTTGAATTTGGTGATCTTGTTCAGAAACAAAGTGGGGCTCCCCGTGGCTCTCGAGGCTGCTGCTGAAGTTGGTGAATTTAGATGTGACCGGCACAACAGGTTTGGGAGACTCCGGCTCACTCTGCCTTCTCACATAACTATGGATTCCTTCTTTCCCATGACAGATCTAGCTCACCACAGCAGATGGTGTAGTGACCTTGAAGGAATCAAGTAAGCTGCACCTTGAGATTTTGATGTCTTCATCTTAACCAAGTTAAACCTACAAGCGCTGTCAGGGAGAGCATACCCAGCATGCTTTGGGAAGTCATGATAACTACTCCTGGTGCTTTGCTCATTTTATCTCACACAGGACATCAATGCCTAGTAAAGAATTCTCATCATGGTTGTCTTACATTTTTGCAGTGGGACAGTGTGTGATGGCCTCATCAATCCATGCTGACACTGCCCTATAAAGGGACCATCGTCTGTGTATTTCACAATAAAATTTTATGATGCTTGTGTTCCTGAGGACAGCATCTCCTCTGCTGCACCAGTTAGATGCTGCCCCACCTGGGTCTTATTTTGTTTCCTCACCGGCTTTCTATAAATGATAATGAAAACTAATTGTCCCACAGCTCCCAGGAGATAAAATGAAGGGATGTCATCTAAAGGGACAATTTAATTTTCTTAGACATGGAGAGGCTGTCCCATGGCACCCGGTAGACATTAGAGTTAATTGCAACATCCAGAAGTATTTTGCAAAGAGCCACCAACCAACCCCTTTGGTGAGCATGAAACACCCGATCCATTTCCAGGGGGCAGAGTCCCCTTAAGTTTCTCTTACAGCACAGCATTGTGGGTAAGAGAGTAACTTTGACAGGAGCCAGGCAGAACTTCATGTTTCAGCTCACTATTAATTCTGAGCTTATTTTTCCCCCCCTAGAATAGAAGTAACTCTAGTGTCTTCAGGGTCATCACTGGTGGAGGAGGCTGAGTATTATTCACTAAGAGCAACTCTGGGCACGTGACAAAAGGTTGGCAGATTGTGACCATCGCTGCTACAAATTTGACTTATTAAACCATATTTTAGAATTGCACACTTGGGACTGGAGATGTGGTTCTGTGGTTCAGAGAACTGGTTGTTCTCCCAGAGGACCCAACGTTTAATTCCAGCTCCCACATGGCAGCTCACAGCCACGTGATACTCCTGTTCCATGGCATTTGTTGCCTTCTTCTGGTCTCCACTGCTACCAGGGATGCAAGTGATACACAGATGTGCATGCAGGCAAAGTACCCATCCACATGTATAAAAAGTAATTGCACACTGAGGTTATAGACCCCCACTTTATCTCATGCAGGACATCAATGCCTAGTGAAGAATTCTCATGGTGGCAGTCTTATGCTTTTGCAATGGGACAATGTGTAGTGGTCTTATCAACCCAATCTAACAGTGCCCTACCCCTCGGATCATTTCCCCTTTCACCAACTCCAACATCTAGTAGCTTATCTTCCCCTGAGGAAGCACAAGCTGGTCTATAACTCTCCATCCTCCTGCCTCAGCATCCAGACTTCTCAGACTACAAGTGTATACCAGCACCAAACCCAGCTAATTATTTAATTATTTTGCCTTTAAAAAAACTGCAATGATATAAAATCCACATTGTTGCATATCCAGTATGTGCTTGGTGATGTTCTGTATATAAGCTAATTTTACCTTTGCAACTACCGTGCAAAAAGGAACTATTATTTAACATGTTTGTGGTTGCAGAAACTGAGAGTCAGGGGCTTAGTGCCTGTGCTGTTACCCTAAGAGTTCAGTGAGGGGATGAATAGGAAGGGCTCATGCACTGTGGGTACCCCAGAGATGTGAGATGTGTGTTTCATCTGTGAACACCATGCTGGGGAGCCAGGGACAGGAAAAGAGAGTTCTGACCACAGGCACACTTGCTTTCTCAACAGACTTGTAAACCAGGAGGAAGGTCCAGTTCCGTGCTCTATTTTTCCTTATATATTTTTCCCATAGGAGTAAAAAAGTTAGTTATTCTGTATTTTATGTGTGTGTTCCTGAGGATTTGTACACTACCCATGTGCTTGATATCTGGAGATCAGAAGAGGTCTTCAAATCCACATGTGGGTGCTGGGAATCAAGCTCAGATCCTCTGCATGAGAAGTTGATTCTCTTTTGAACTATCTCTCCAGCCCCTGCTCTTACATTTTAATTGCCTAAGAGCACACAAGCTTTCTGATTTTGTTGCTCCATTCCCTATTTGGCCTAGTGCAGGATGGTTCTTATGATGTTTACCCTGTTCTCTAGATAAGCCTGGGTTTTGGTTTCCAGTAAGAAACAATAGCAAATAATCCCATGCAAGACAGACCTGTAGTCCCTTGAGAGATATCTGAAAAAGTGTTCTTGAGATGGGGGGATGGGAAAAGTGGGGTAGGGAAAGTGGGAGCCATCATCACTAGAAAGAGTATATCGCTTCATTAAGAAAAAAAATCACAATAGTGCTGGAGAGTTTGCTCAGTGGTTAGTGGTGCTTGCTGCTTTCCCAGAAGACCAGAGTTCAGTTCCCAGTACCCTTATCACGTGGCTCACAAGTGCCTGTAGCTCTAGCTCCTGGCATTCAAGGGTACCTTCACTGATGCATACACAAACACACAAATGCATAAAGAATAAAATAAAAGTTCAAGTATGTGCACACATATACATACAGGCACATCTACGTATGTGTGTGTATGAAGAAATCACACTAAAGGAATGGGGCTCATTTTTGTACCTCAGTATGTTAGAAAGATGTTCAAAATGCTTTATTTCACAACTAATATTTAGTGGTTTATATTTAGTTACTGACAGTCCGCTTTTCTGTGTTTGGGGATTCCATGTTAAGAAGCGATACCTTTGGGTTCCTCACTGGTGATTTGAATTCCTTGGTCTACATGCTGAATCCGAGGATTGGGAATCTGGGCTACACGGTGACTGCAGGAGCCCCTCCCCCATTTTCTCCCACCTCTCAGGGGACCCCTGAGCTGCTCTTCCCCTCCACAAGCCCCTCCCCCATTT
>NC_022013.1:70821994-70828465 GCF_000317375.1 Microtus ochrogaster | reverse complement strand
TTTCTCCCACCTCTCAGGGGACCCCTGAGCTGCTCTTCCCCTCCACAAGCCCTCTCAGTGGTACTGAGAGTCAGGGCTGTCTCTCCTCATCTCTCAAGTGGTCTCATTACTTCAATCTCTGACAATGAAAACTACTCTTCCCTCTTCAGGCAGGATGAGTTTTGCAAAGAATAAAAGCTAGGAAGTTGCTTTCTTGTGTAAAGACTCTTTGTAAACCCCGGAGTTGGCAGACTCCAAAGCTCAGTCCCTCTTTACCCATGCTAGCAGCCTGCTGATCTTGTTTGGGGCTGAGGAGGAATCATTTAGGAAACTGAGCCTCTGCTCAAGACCCTGATGCTCTGAACCATGGAAATCCCCTTAGCCGTGCCAGTGCTCCACACAGAGGTGGTCAAAGCAAGCAGTGTGTTGAGGGGGGGAGGGTTAAGGGGGAGGGTAACGGAAGCAGGGTAGGGGCAAAATACAAGGATATGTATGTGTGCAAAAGGCACATTGCACTAACAGAAATTTAATAAGACATAAAAGGCGTCCTCTGTTGTGACTGTGGTAATGTTGCTGTCTGGGGACACTTGTTGCATTGATGTTGAATAATACACCAGGCTGTTGGAATCCTTACAATCTGAATCCCTTGAGGGCGGTCCTTTATTTTTACTTATAGTCAAATGGGAATTTTCTATAGCCTTTAGGAAAAATATTAAATTTATTTGCAAGGAAACATAAGGCCCTTCAGATACCTGCCCACTTTTTTCTGTCGGCAGTCTCTTATCTGTTACTCCCATACACTCTGCATTCTGGCAGTACTGAGTTATTGGTAATTGTTCTTTTATGCTCCCATAGCTGTGCCTGCATCAGACCCTGGGTACTGAATGTCATTTCCCCCTTGTTGGCATGCATAATTCCTTTTTTAGGTTTTAGAACTAACGTGTGTCACCTCCTTGGATCAGGTTGTTCTTTCTAGGTAGATGCCTTTCCCAGAGCTCATGCATCTAGTCAAACGCACAGCTGGTCAAAGACCTGTCTAGTCAGATGCACAGCTGGTCAAGGATTGTCTAGTCTCACCTTTGTTGACTGGAGGAGTCACTCCCGACTTCCTTCCTTCTGTCTTTGTATGGCGATTGGATAAGGCTTGCCTGTGTCAACAGGGACCAGAGGCTCCTGGAACATTGATGCTTTTGGGAACAATTCAGTGTGGTTCCTTCTGTTCTGTCTGACTTTTTGTAGCTGTAGAAGGGACTGACAAAAGATGCCACGAGGAAATTGAGTTCAGTGTACTCCAGTTTGTGACCTGGGTTGAATGGAGGACTTCTAGACTCTAGGAAGTAGATAGTTCTGAAAGGACCCTGGCCACTCCCTGTCACAGGCCCCCTAGCCTGGTGAATCTGCCTCCTTAGTCATTCTCTGTTGATCACACCACTGAGTCCTGAGGTCTCAAATCACCTCCCTGTGCAGAAACATAATCAGCCCCACCCCTTGGGCTCTGATAGTTTCTCTTAAGATTAAAACAGATTCTTAGACACACAGTCTAGTTTCTCCTTTTTTGTTTCATTACATTTAGAGAGTGATTGCTTGGGGGCATGAGGATGCTGCTTTTCCACATCTGTTTGCTTCACTTAATTTCTTGCCAAACATGTGTTTGCTAACGTGGTCCTAATGGGCAGAACCAAAGCCGTGGTAACTTCTCATTAAAGGTGGCTCAACATGATGTTCACTTTCCACATCCCCCTCTGCATGCCCCTGCCATTCAAATCTTACCTAAGACCTCATTCTTGCAGTATGCAGAGAAAACCATTTTCAAACTTTTTTTTTTTAACTAGAAAGCTGGGACTAAAGGAAAACCAACAGACTGGGGGAGTCCAGACTTGATTTTCTTGAACTTGCTTACTTTGAAGGTTATTTTTTTCAGAGTCAGTTTCAAAATTCAGGGTATCCCAAACTATCTTTAGGCATCTCTCTTCTTTACACGACCTGAAATTGCCAGGCTGTTAAGAGGATAGAAGGGCCATCTGTCAGGATGCTCATATCAGAGCACAAAGAGACTTATCATCCTCATCTGGTCCCCGCCAAACTCCCAAGGTTTCATCTTCTGCAGCAGCCCCTCTGGGATCTGTCAAGCACCAACAGATACTGGGGAACCCTGCTGGTTTATCAGTATCTGTAATGAAACAGAATCTAATGCAAAGGCCAGCCACCTTAACCAAGCATTCTTTAAAAAATACTTCCATAAACAGTTGCTAGCTGTTAGCCATGTTTCCAGGGATGGGGAAGCCATGCCCCTTTGAGGATGCTGTCCCTGGGGACCCTTCATCTTACTTAATCCCCTGCAGCCTGGCAGACTCAGGCATGCTAAGTTCTTAACTTGAAGAGCTGGCATGAAGACAGGAGCCTTGGACCGGAGAACTGGTCTAGCTGAAGACCTGGAGTTCAGCAAGAACAAGAGGAGGTCCAAACCCAACAGACAATACGATGTCAGGTACAGGATATTTTTTTGTCCATAGTTGGTTGCGTGGGTGACCCAACTCCAGGCATGTTAGTGCCATGGTCCTGCCTGGATCAAAGGATGCTGGAGAGGCTGGAGAGATGGCTCAGTGTTTGCCACACAAGCATGAAGACCTAACTTCAGCCCACAACACCCAAAGAAAAGCTGATGGTGGAGGCACTGTAACCCTAGCACCTGGAGGGTGAAAACCAAATGAATTGGTGAGCTCCAGGTTCAAGGAGAGCACCTGTCTCAAAAGATAATGTGGAGAGTGATTGAAGAAGACATCCAGCTTTGATCTCTAGCCTCTACACTTTACCCTCACAAGTGTGAACACACCCACACGCACGTGCACACACAGGACGCTGGGGATCTGAATCATGGGTCTTCTAAGTGATTGGCCCTTCACATCAGGAATTCAGCCAGCATGTCTGTGCACACACATTTTGGAAGAGATGTAAGAGGGACGATTTCCTTCCAGGGGCAGGGAATTGGTGTGAGGCAAGAGTCTGGTGGCCATGGAAGTGGGAAGTGGGGCATGGAGGGTAGGATGGGTGCATTTACTTCAGGAAGTGCAAATTCTTCAGAGTGGTCGTTCCAAAAGCAGAAATGAAGAAACACCCAAGAATACTTGGTGTACTTTACATAATCATTATCCTGATTGCAAAACTAAAATCAGAATGCAAGTGGCAGATGATACTTGCAAAGAGCTTACAGGCCTGCTCACCAAGGCTAAGCACTGCCCACTGAGCTAAGCACCTCCCACAGAGCTAAGCACCGCCCACAGGGCTAAGCACCGCCCACAGAGCTAACCACCATCTACACATGAAACATGTCTGCAGAGCATCTCTGTCTCTGTGTTTTGAAGACTATTGTGTAAGCATACCTACAATTTTGAAGTCTCTTTTTACTTCACACTATTTCATATCCAACTATCTTCACTGATATTTAGTTTTTTTTGAGATAAGGTTTCTCTGGCTGTCCTGGAACCAGCTATGTAGACCAGGCGTGGCTCAAACTCATTGATCTACCTGCTTCTGCCTGGAATTAAAGGCATGTGCCACCGCTGCCTACCATATAATCATTTATTTTTATATAAATTATTTGTAGATTTAATTATTTTTCTTTTTATATATTTAATTATTCATCAATTAATTAATTAATTAATTAAATTGTTTTGAGACGAGTCTCACGCTGCACTTCAGGCTGGCCTGTCATTTGTTGTGGAACCCAGCTGGCTTCAAACTCCTGCCTCAGTCAGTCTCCTGAGTGTGGGGACTACGGGACAGAGCCACCGTACTTCACAAGAGAAAGGAACCAGATGCAGAAGCCAAAGAGCCACAGTGCTAACTCGGTGCATTTTATCTTTTAGAAGAACCCTGACCTCAGAGATAGAGGAAAGATGGCCATTGTGGCCTAGAAAACACACCCCATGTTGCCTGCCTCTGCTCTTGGATACCAAGAAAGGGTCCCACCAGGGCCTACACTTCCAAGGACACATTACAGAATGGCCACTTTCTTTCTGCCCATAGTACAGATGAGGCAGCGACTATTTACTTAATGGAGCTAATTTATACGGTCTTAATGTTTTCCTCTTATGTGGCTCTCCCGTATAAACAGATGGGGCGAACCCAAACGCAGCTGTCAGAGAGTAAAGGAAGAATCATCAATGTGAAAATCCGAAAGTGGCATTTCACAGATAGATCCTGGCAGCCAGAGGATGGGCTGCGCATGACTGTGGGGAAGTAGCGAGCTGTCGTGGACTCCGGAGCACTGGAGATGGCCTTGTGTCCGAGTCTTTTCAGGGCGGGCCCCTGGCTCTCATTCTGATGCTAACATTGTCGCTTGATGTGTTAGCCTGGTTCCTGCAGCAAAGGGCTCACTATGCCATGTGGTGGTTGGACCAGTTTCCCCTCGCTGATAGAGCCAGCAGATGAACACTGACCAGCTGGTTTTCTCCCGGCGCAGTTGAGTTGTTGGTCAAATCTGCACAGAAACACAGCTAACAAAGCGGAATGCTTTAAAAACCAGCGGGAGCCCGGTGGGAAGGCGTTCATACACATGGCTCATTTATTTCAAATCACACCCAGGAAATCCAGTTCATCTAAACAAATAGCCTAACCCGGGAGGGAGGGCTGAGGAAGAGCAACTGGGGGTAACCATAAAATGTTAAGTATTGCATAGCTGGATAAAGGGGGATCAGGAGATCTGATGACTGTTTAAATTATGAGAGAATGTAAACTCACGGGTGACATCTAATCCGGCCATATTTCCCGCAATTATTCCACCCCAGCAGGGTTTACTTTCCCATCAGTGCTGGCTCACAGAGCTGTCAGCTGGCGTTTTTGAAGGGTGATTTGTTGCCCTAATGATGATACTGAAATCTGTTTATGGTTGTTTATCTAAGGGTCATCTTTCTTCCGAAGCAGCCTTCTTCTCTGGGGATTCTATTTGGGCAGCTTTCGTCAATTCCCCAAACAGAACAACTGTCAGTATTACACGAAGGGCAAGGATCTTGTCCATGTTAATTTTATGACTGATGACTGCAGCATCGTCACCAAGCCAACTATGCTAAGAATCATGCCTTATGCATTCAAGATGCTTTAACTGTCCCGAGACGATAAGCCAGCATCCTTTCCTACGCTTGCTCTGTTTAACAGAACGATTGCACATATCGGTTATGCAATGCCACCAGCAGTAATTATATTTGTTGGGCACTTTACAGTATGCCAGCTACTGTCGTCGGGGACAATCCCAGGATGTGGGTGCTGTGCCGTTCTATTTATAAGTGAGAAAATCGAGGACTAGGAAGCTTAAGCAACTTGTCCAAAGTCAATTAGTTGGCACTCTTTGTACTTCTTACTGAGGGTAGGAAGGGAGCAGCGTGATTGGTACCATGCTTCCCAGTACTACCAAAGTCTCTATCTGGGCAGATGGGAATGGGTGCAAACTGCTTGAGCTTTGGTCAGCAGTGCCTCTCTGCATTTCCTTGAAGTTATGTGGGCTTTTGGAAATAGTTTTGTGCAAAGCCTGCATTCTATTCTGTAACGGAGTTGGTTTTATTCCAAATCCAGACCAATTCTCTAGAACTAATGACAGCTCCCTCCCCCCCATGTGCCTTGTTTATCTTGGAATCTCTGGTGGCCTTCATGGCCTTTGTCACTCCTG
Source organism: Microtus ochrogaster (assembly GCF_000317375.1). Classification (NCBI taxonomy): domain Eukaryota; kingdom Metazoa; phylum Chordata; class Mammalia; order Rodentia; family Cricetidae; genus Microtus; species Microtus ochrogaster. The sequence goes on along the minus strand of NC_022013.1, from coordinate 70,822,824 downwards.
CTGCTAGCATGCTGTCTTCCTGTTGGAGAATTCCAGGTGTCCCAGGGAGATGATGGGGCTTAGCAAGCACCGCAGGAAGAAGCCTCCAGTGTTGCTGCTGGGTAGCTCAGGAACATAGAGGGATCATTTGCAGTGTAGGGCTTGGAATTTATCATATGCAAAATAGAGTGTTGAGTCACTTGGAACTCCTCAGGGCTCTCGAAGGCTGGGGGAAAGGCAGAAGTGGAGGTTGCCTAGCTACCTCAGTTGCAAGCTTGACATTTTGGACTGTAGGACACATGAGTTCCAGTTATTTCTTTTTTCTTTTCTTTCTTTTTTTTTTTTTAATTTTCAAGACAGGGTTTCTCTGTAGCTTTGCAGCTTTTCCTGGAACTGGCTCTTGTAGACCAGGCTGGCCTCGAACTCACAGAGATCCACCTGCTTCTGCCTCCCTAGTGCTGGGATTAAAGGAGTGCGCCACCACTGCCAGGTGAGTCCTACTTACTTCTAACATATAATGTTTGAGAAAAGCTAGCGATGGAGGGAGATGTCTTCTGAAGGCAGTCCAGGCTATGAGCTGAAACAGAGTTCCTTAGAACTCTACCTATCGCTGCCTGGTGTGGGCTCTTCTCAGAAATGGCTTCAGTGTGCAGTCTCTCACTTCGTCATTTTGTTACATCTAGTTTTAAGAAATTTCTCCTGGAATTTTCTTAGTATAGGCATCGGGAGGCTATGTATGTCTGATTTTTTAATTGGAACAGGGGTTTAGTCAGAAGCATCAAGAGACTGTCATTTCATGTTTTATCCTTGTGTTAAATATTGCCTAGGAAACCTGTTCTAGTTATCACCTA
>NC_022013.1:70817803-70821847 GCF_000317375.1 Microtus ochrogaster | reverse complement strand
TTTACGTATTTATCATTCATTATCTAATCTATCATCTATCAACATTACCTTCCTACCACCCTATCATCTATTTTATATTATCTCCATCATTCTTCATTTGAAATAGCTCCATCCAGTAAAAATGTTATTGGGAAGTGGAGCGAGTTTACTTGAGGAGCTGTGGGTGTCAGGATTAAGTTGTTCGCCCTCTACAGGCATATACCCTTCTTCTAAGGACTGTTAAAGGACTATAACATTCAGTGCTTTAAACGCCCAGACCCAGGAAAATTAGAAGAGGGTGAGATCAGACTTTAGACTGACTTCTTCCAATAGCTTTTGTGGAGAGACTTTTTGGTGTTTGCTGTGTGACAACTTCTCCTAAGTAGGGAATCCATCTGTTCTCCCAGGGACAGTCCCGGCTAATCCTAATTACTCAGAATGACTGTTAGCATTGTCATCTTTTTTTCGATATGACTACCTGAACAAGATCAGAGCAAGAACAACACCAATAAACACATGTGGAAGGAGAAAGTCTCATGGGGCCCCATGCCTAAACAAAACCTCAGGGAACTAAAGAAGGCTGAGATGAGGAAAAATGGTCTTTCCTAGGGCTGGGCTCTCTGGGTATCCAGTATCAATTGGTCAGCCCTGACATCATATACATAGAGTAACACCAAATGGACTGAGCGGTTTTTGTTTATATGCTTATGCATGTGTGTGTATGTAACAAAAACAAAGAGAGGCCATAGATTTGAGGGAGAGAGGGGGCGGGGAAGTAAATGACACAGGAGGAGTTGAAGGGAAAAAAACCAAAGGGGGTAGTGATATAATTTTGTTTTAATTTGCATGTTTTTAAAAATTGAAAGACGTTATCATTGGAACACAAAGAGCAGCTAGCAGGAAAAAACCAGAACTGCCCATTGCTGTCGAAGACTTCCAACTCTATAACTCTCTTACAGCTATCAGACAGTGTAAGCTATTCACCAGTTTCAAGCGAACTTTTCATGACATAAATCTTTTGATAGAGTGCTAAAAACTATAGCTATCCCCAGCAACTATGCAATACACTTATAACATGTATGTGACAAAATTTTGTACAATTTCCATGAGCTGTGTAAGCCCTGACAGTCATGTGAAATACAGATATTTGCTCATGATACAGAGACCTACAGCCAACAGAAAACCAATGACACAATCAGGAGTCCATCCCCTTTTCTGCAATGATCCCTATGCCTTGGAGAGGCTGTTGCAGATGTTCCGTTTAGAGCCAAGCAAATAGCTGTTATACATGCTGAACTATCACCAGTTAGAAATCTCTGTATAAGCCGTCACTCGCTTCAAGTAGAAGTCCCTGATGAAGGCTGAAAGGAGAACCAATCCGTGGGTATAAACAAATATTCAGAAGGCAGTTTGATATCATGTCCACATATTAAAACTAGGGTTACAGGCTTTCCTGTTGGGCCTATGATGTCCCCAGCAACGGATTTTTGACTGGGTTTGTGCTACTAGGCATGAATTCCCTCCTGTGGAGTGAGTCTCAAATCCAATCAGAGAACAGTTAATTAATTACCCTATCAGTTGTGCCATTGGGTCCATCTTGCTTGGCAGTTTGGTATGGAGCTCATATGAGTTGCAGCTGGGCAAGACTATGGATCCTAGGAATGGGGGTACCAGTTTTCATTGCTGGATGTGTGCTCATGCTGACAGAAGTGATCCAGTGATTCCTCACAGTTCTGTGAACCTACTGCATGAATTTACTCTTGCATGGCTGTGTCTAGTGTACTTGACAAAGCCAACTTAAGGGAGGAATGGCCTTTCTGGGCTCCCATTTCAACCAGTCATGGTGGGAAAGGCAAGGCAGAGCAGCTTAGCTCACAGAGGTGAGCGTATAGCGGAGACTCCACATCTTGGTTAGCAGAAAGCACATGAGGGACCAAGGGCTAGCCATAACCTTTACAGCCCTACTCCTAGTGACCTACTTCCACCTTTCAAAGGTTTCATGGCCTCTTAAAATAGCATAACCAGCTGAGAAACAAGTCCCCCAAACTAGCATCTTTGGAGGTTATTTTGGATTCAAACCATAACACCACCCTTTTGTTATGAGATTTGCTAATTAACCTATCAGAAGGATTTCTTTTTCTCTACTCCTTGAATCTGGGCTCGGAAATGGAAATTGCTTTGGTCAATGGGCCATTAGTAACTGTGATGCAGACTGAGTATTGATGGCTGCCATGTTGGGATGTGTGTCACCTGTTGCTAGAGCCAGCCTGCAGCCATCTGAGCAAGGGCTGGCCTGCTTCTGGATGAGGAACCAGTGCTATAGAAGTCTCAAATGTCCTAGGAAAATCCACAGATATGTGGATAAAGCTAGCTTAGATTTTTTAGTCTTAAACCGAAAGAGTTTTCAGTATATCTGGAGAATCATAGAAATAGCGTAGCTTGAGACCTTTGCTTTTGAGAGAGGAGTTGGACAGCAGAATGTAGAGTGTTGTCTGAACTCAACTCTGTCCCACAGAGAATGAACTGAGATTCTAGAACTTCTTTATCCAGTTCTTCCCCTGGTCTTTATGAAGTGTCCAAGTGACACACATTTTAGCAATGCAGAAAGCGTATACCATATACATAAATCTGAAACCAAAAGTAGCCACAAAATGTTGGTAAGGAGTAGGAGTATATTACTATTCTTTGAAAGCTCTGTGGTGAGCTGGCTAGAAAGGACAAGGAGGTGCTGTGTTGACAGGCACAACCCCAACAGAGGCCAAAGTAGGCAACACCAAGACCAACATAACAGGTTGCTAAGATGGCGGTGATGTCAAGTAGAGTTGATGGTTTTACCTGCAGAAGTCTTTGATGTTACTGACTTGCTCATGGTGCCTTAGGAGTCAGCAAATAAGATTCCAGGAAAGTCTCACTGAAGACATGAATGAAAATACCCAGGCTCTTGATTGTGGGTCATCACAATAGCAAGTTATAGCCTGTGATTCAGTTGTCATTCTTGGATGTGTTTATAGCCCCAAATGGAGTTCCTGGGCCTCAGTGGAAGGGAGGGGTCCCTGGGAGAACCCACTAGTCTTGTCAAGAAGTTTGGGTTGTAGATATTTTCTTAGTCTTCTTCATTTTAACCATTTAACAGGTGACTCCAAGGAAGGAGAAAGAGCCTGATTCTTGGACATTGTTGAACTCCTGATTTTGAGCTGAGCTGACATTGCTGGATAACTTGTATACTACTATTGTTGTGTATAAATGGAGACTTGGCTAAGTCTGCTTCTCAATGGCATCAGCATCATTTCTTCAGTTCTTTTTAAAAATTATGAATGTTCTGTTGAGTGATGTAACCTAGAGCCAGAAAGACAAATATCAGATGTACTCACTCATAAGTGGCTTTTAGACATAAAGAAAAAAAAAGCCTACAATTCACAATCCCAGAGAATCTAGACAACGAAGAGGACCCTAAGAGAGACATGTGGTATGGGATTCCCCTCTGTATGCTGTGATTACCATTGATTAATAAAGAAACTGATTTGGGGCTATAGCAGGGCAGAATAGAAGTAGGCTGGGAAAACTAAACTGAATGTTGGGAGAAAGAAGTCAGAGTCAAAGAGAAGCCATGTAGCCCCTCTGGAGACAGACACTGGACAGAACCTTACCAGTAAGCCACAGCCATGTGGCAATACATAGATTAATAGAACTGGGTTAAATTAAGATGTAAGAGCTAGCCAATAAGAAGCTAGAGCTAATAGACCAAGCAATAATTTAATTAATACAGTTTCTGTGTGGTTATTTCAGGAGTCTGGGTGACTGGGAAACGAACAAGCAGCCTGACCCAACATACATGGATCTAATGTACATGAGAAGTAGAAAAAAACCAAGATCTCCTGAGTAAATTGGGAGTATGGGGACCATGGGGGGAGTGTAGGAGGGGAGGGGGAGGAAGGGAAGGCAGCAGAGAAAAATATATATCTCAATAAAAACAATTAAAAATTATGAATGTTCATGCCTGTGTACACACACATATGTAATCTTTCCTTGTTTGGAACTGATCTTTGTCTCCCTTGACCCCTCTGC
>NC_022013.1:70810490-70817703 GCF_000317375.1 Microtus ochrogaster | reverse complement strand
CACACACACACACACACACACACACACACACACACACACACACACCCCTAAATTTAGATCCTGCATATGAAGGAAAACATGTGCTATTGGATATTCTGAGTTTGACTTGTTTTGCTTAACATGATATTCTTCAGTTCTTGAAACCATAATTAGAAGAGATGTCTTTGGTGTAAGCCCCATACTGGCTCTTTGACTAATGCAGTCAGGGCTGAAACATTAGAAAAGGACTAAATGGGAGCCTGATGCCATAGCTGGCACACAGCAGGATGACTAGTGTTGCCACCCTAGAAGAGTAGATATTGGTGCCATCTTCAGATACTTCAGTGATTCCAAGTGGTTGTGTCTATGGCATTCTTTTAACTCTTCTCTTTAGTCTACATAGAAGATAAATAGCTTTTAAAAAGAAGGAGTGGGTAACTGAGTTTGATAATATGTTGATCAATTTTCAAGTGTTATTACGGATTTTTTTCTCAATAGTAGATCATTTTTCCTTATCACACTGGGTGCCACACATGTTCACTGTATTAACATCATCCTTTGGCTTGTGTGTGTTTGGTGTATACGTGTATATGACATGTGTACATATATACATCTCTTTGGTGGGATATAAATCAGTGACCGTCCTGAAGCCTGATGCTTGGTAAAGCTTCCAATTCCACTGATCTGAGAAGTCTGAAGGAATCCCTTGAGGAATTAAGAAAGGAAAAAAACTATCTAAATATATTTCCTCTTGCTAAAAAGAAAAAGAATCCATAATTTCTTGTGTCTTTTAGTGGACTTTGGAGATAACACATGCCATGTTTGGATGCACCCTTATGACTCAGTGAGTAACAGAGATGCTATCCATTTGAAGCAGGTTAAGGAAGTGAAAGGCTTGCAATTGAGTCTGGGATAAAGCATAAGCTGATTCAGCAGGTTGAGTGATGGTTGAAGTGTTGGTGGGTAGTCTCTGGGAAGCCACGATAGAAGAAACTACAGTAAAAACAATATGGCAGGAAAGATCTCTATAGTTTTGGAGTGGCTATGGGTCTTTAAGCATTTTCAGTTCTCCTGACAAATATGTATTTCTTGCTACTGGGTCATGACGGGGATTTAAGACCTTAACGTGACTGTAAATAGCTATGTAACCTGAACCTCTATGTGACTTTAGAATTATCTGATTCCCAAAGTCATATGTAGTAGGATTAATGTCAACTTAAGGTATTTGGGAAGGTTTAAGAAGTATGTGTTCTAGGGCTGGAGAGATGGCTCAGAGGTTAAGAGCATTGCCTGCTCTTCCAAAGGTCCTGAGTTCAATTCCCAGCAACCACATGGTGGCTCACAACCATCTGTAATGGGGTCTGGTGCCCTCTTCTGGCCTTCGAGCATACACACAGACAGAATATTGTATACATATAAATAAATATTTTAAAAAAAAGAAGTATGTGTTCTAAAGCAGAGTCTCATCAGGTAACCTTGGGTAACTTGGAACTTGCTGTATATACCAGGTTGGCCTAAGACTCACAGAAATCTACCTGCTTCTTGCCTTCAATGTCTTGGGATTAAGGGGGAGTGTGCTGCTACTCTTGACTGGTTTAAGAAGTCAATGAGCTCATTGCATTCGCATTACTGTATTGGATCCTTCTGCTGCCTTGGCTCCTCCTGCTGCAGTGGCATCTCCTGCTGCGGTGGCTCCTCCTGCGGCAGCAGTTCCTCTTGCTGCAGGGGGCTACTCCTGCTGCAGCGGCTTTCTCTGCTGCAGAGACTCCTGATGCAGAGACTCCTCCTGAGGCACCAGCCCTTCTCTTTTGGTTCCTATGGAAGTTCATACAGATGTTCATGAGCAATTATTTGGGATTCATTGAGAAAGCAGGATATATCTTGCCTGATGTGTGCTTTCCCATGAGGTGGGTACTATCTGGAAGTGGATTTTTGTAGTGTGCTTGTGCTCTATGTTGGCAGAGTAAGTACATAAGGATAGGTTCAGTGAGTGTAACTATACCTAGGTTCTCCTTCAACCATGGAAAAGGACGGTTACAGGTATGAATAGGTCATTCATGGATAGACACCATTGCTTCTTTCAGGGACTCATAGGACTTGTGACAGACACGTAGAGAGAAGATATAACAATGAATCCTCAAAATGAGGCTCTAAGGGGAAAACACTTGTCCCACCTGTCAAGCCTTATAGAAGGCTACCTTTTTTTTTTTTTAGAAGGCTACCTTTTATACTGAAGTTTAGGAGGGCAAGATGACCCTATCTGTGGGCAGCATTTAGCTTTTTCCCAGATACTCCAGTGTTTGCAAAATGAGCCATAAGTCAAGTTGCCACGATGGCCACGATGGAGGTTAAATGTGGGCTCAACAGTGGTAAGGAGCTTGTCCTTCCTGTTAACCTGCCTTGTGCTGCTGATAGATAGACCCTCAGCCTGCTTGTGTCAGCAGCCATGTCCAAGTTTTTAGAGATAGACTCCTGCTGGCAGGTTGATGACGTCAGACCACTTACATCAAGAGGAGCATAGACTTCTGCCTTTCCTGGAGGAGACATGATTCTAGACACACATTTGCTGTCCCTGCCTATAGAATTCGCTGGGTTCAGCATCTGTGGACTTAACTAATGCCTTATTTGCCACATGGCATTCCACATGATATTGTTTCTAATGGAGGAACTAATTTTACAATGGCAAAGTATGGTAATACTTTCATGCTTATGAGATCCGCTGGCCTTCTGTGCTGCAACTCACGGAAGCATCTGTTTTATAGAACGGTACCAGGCTCAGCACGGGCAAGTGTGTCTGCAGGAAGAGCAAATCTGCGTGAAGAACTGTCTTATGAAGTGCGTCGTGTCCTTTGACCCCATGGCCAGTCCACAAGACGTGTTCTCTTCTAGCTAGAATGCGCTTGTGCGGGAGCCAAGAGGGCACAAGGAATGGTGGCGTATTGCAACATTTGTCCCGATCACCATATTCCTCATGGACAGCTGCAAACACTTGGTATCCATGTCAGAAGCTTTGAGTTGTTGCTTTACTGATCCATTTTCTAGCAAAAAGAGTTTGTTTTAATGGACACTACATTGTGTGGGTGTTCTTATGCTCTCCCGATGTCACTAAACCAAGGGGTGAAGGGAAGTTGTGTGCTGTCTAGAGCAGCAGCTCTTCTAGTAGGTTTATTGCTTTAAAATCGGGTCAGTAAAGTGTACGCGAGACCCAGGGGAAATCTTCAGGGATTCTGGTGGCATTTTCATGCTAGTAAAGCCCTAGGTAGAAAATGTTAGTATGTCTAACAGTCAGGGATGCTAAGGATTCAGAGCTTTCCCAAATAAAGTTTTGGGTTATTGCCTAAGGTCAAAATGATGACCAACTGTGAAGATGTCTGAGGACAAAGGGCATGCAGGCCACAGGGCATGGTATCAGTTACACATCGATAGTTGTAGTGGCCATTCCCACTTCCTTATAGCTACTCGGATGTCTTCATTCATCTATATGACATCATGAACAACTTCCACTCCCACTTCTAAGGTATACTGATGGTGCTGGTATCAACCAGGGTTATATCAATATAATGAAACACCTGAAGTGGTCAACCCATAGAAAGTCAGTGTTTATTTGATTGATGTTCCTGGAGCTTCCAGTCCATAAATGGGCAGCCCCATTGCTTTGAGCCAGTGGTCAGGGCAGCCCCCCATGGCATGAGTGCAGCGGGAGGCAGACCATTTACATCATGAGTAAGTAAAGAGAGAGGCAAGAGAACAATACAGTTGCCTTCAAGGCACAACCCCAGTGACATGACCTAAAAACCTGATAGTAGGTTCTATCTCCCAACAGAGTCAACATGGACACTATCATTCAGACTTCTCTAAAGGAACAGAACACACATATGTGCACACACACAGAACTGTTTTTACATCTATGTACTAAAGAAAAAAGAACAGGCATCAAGAACTCGCTTTGAAGATCAGGCTGACCTTGAACTCACTGAGATTCACCTGTCTCTGCCTCCTTAGTGCTGGGATTAAAGGTGTGCGCCATTACTGCCCAGCCTAGTTTTATCATTTTTAAATGAAGGCCAAGAGAATTTCAATATTTTTCTTAAGTTCATTATCAAAGAATCTGCCCAGGACTCCAGGACCCCAGTGCTTTCTGGCACACCTGTGGCTTCTGAGTTGGTCACCGTCAGAAGATCAGAAAGGGGATGCAAGATCTGAGTGCATGGATAGCGGAGAAGAGGGGCTTACAAGGCCCAGTAGGGAGGTGCTCGAGTGGAGGGAGTGCCTCTAAATAGAAACCTTGCCTTGCTCGCAGATTTCCCCAGTAGTTCTTCATTTTCAGCTCCATGTTGTTTTCTTTATGTGTCTGTTTCATGGCAGCTGGGTCCCCCACAGCCTTCGGTTGCTAAAAACACAGCCCAGAGTTATGCAGTAAGCAATAGCAGACCTAGAGCAAACCGCTGGGGGAGGCCAGACAAACCCTCTGAAAGCCCATCAGTGCATCCTAGCAGGGCCAGGGGAGTTCTTCCTGGGAAGGAAGGTAAACCTTGCTAAGGCATGCACAGTCTCCAGAAAGTTGTGGAGAACAGAGTGATCCTTTAGAAAGGGTGGTTTTGTGGAACCATTTTTTTCTGTGAGAGACAGGTGCTAGAGTGGAGGACAAAGTAGGGAGGTGGGTAGTTCTGGCAACAGTGTCAGGGAGGGTGGCCTGAGGGAGCCTCCCTGGGGTGTCTGAGAGGTTAGGAGCTGATCTCTCTGCACCACTATTTTCACTTTTGCTTTGATAAACAGTATGAGGCAGGAGTGTGGTTAATACTTTTTGTGTGTGATCTCATTTAGCATCTCCATATTCCGGAGGGATTAAAGAAAGCACCCGAAGTCAGACAAAGATGAAGTCCCAAGTGATCACAAGACTGGGACTTGAGCTTGGTTACAACCCATGCTTCCAATCACTGCTGCATATAATCAGTGGCGTTCTCCTGCTTTTTAGGCCTCTGCTCCCTAGCAGGAAGGCCCCGCTTTCCATTATAAAGCTCAGAGAAAGACCATCTTGGAGGTGCTTTGTGTTATTCCATGATGGTGTGTTCCCTCTCTGGCCTACTAAGGTGTGTTTCACTTATTTGATGCACTCAGTTAAAAAAGAAAAAGAAATAAAAGAATAGGAGGAAGAAGTAAAAGAAAAAGAATGAAGAGAGAGAGAGAGAGAGAGAGAGGGAGAGAGAGAGAGAGAGAGAAAGAGAGAGAGAGAGGCTGTTTCTGGGTGATCATGTGACTCACCTTCTCTTGGACTCTAAGCTTTGAAGGCTTAACTTATCTTTGTCTATGTTCCCCTCCTTCCTGACAATAGAGAGATAGAATGCATTAATATAGTTTTTGAAATATTAACTGAAAGGCAGTGTCGCGTTGAGGAGAGATCAAGTGACCTATGATATGAATTTGGCTCCCAGTTTACTTGCCTACCGTGTTTGAGGACTCAGACCTCTGTCACCTCATATGTGAATCAGATGTGTCAGTAAGACCCTCTTGGTCAATGGAAAACAAGTGAGGAAATTGCCATGAACTTACTAAAAATGGAAAGCTAGGTGAGTGATCAGCTAGGTGTAATGGTGCCCACCTATAACCCCAGCACACTGGAGGCTGAGGCAGGAAGATCTTGAGTTTGAGGATAGCCTGGGCTACCTAGACAGGCTAAAGGCCACACCATAACCAAAGAAAGAAAGAGGAACAACATCCCTATAGAACGGCAGCAAACGTTGTGTAGAGTTGTGTTGGTGAAGTTAAGATGATGTAGATCATAAACCAAGTTTAATTCTTAGTCTGGCCTAGCTCCCTCTCTTAGTGGACCAACCTTCAGGCTGGAGAGGAGCAGGTCACCGTTCAAACTCCATTTCTTTCCTGGAGTTTTACGATACTCACCAAGTGTGTTGAGTAGCAAAGCAACTTAAAATGTAAGTAGTTTAACTAAAGCTATAAAATATGCCCTTTTTGGTTTTAGCAAAGCTGGAAGTATTTCTCCCTAGTTACTCATGTTTTATGTATTTTAAAAGATAAAACAGAGACGAAAACGAGTAGTGGCGTCTGTCCTGCACATTTTCCTCCTGCTGACGTCCTCAGGATATTCTCTTTTCGTTATTATTTTTTCAGATCACATACATCTGAGAATTAAAGGATAAATGCTTCATTAACTGCTACACAGCTTTCTGGATGCCCGGGAGCAAAGGAAGGTGGGAAGAATCGGGAGCACGGGTCCCCAGCTTATAGCTTTTTTGTTCCTAGTGGAGAGTGTTGTTGACAAGGGGCCCCAGCTCTCACCAAGCTAAAGACTCATTGCTTTATCATAAAATAAAGTCTTGGCCACAGTGAGCCCTCAGCCTCCAACTCACCCGATTTACTCATTTGTTCATTTTGTGCATAGACAGGAGACTTATTTTTGAACATTTCAAGGGAACCTGGACTCTCCTGCAAGACAGGGTCATTTGCCTTAAAGAAGCGAGACACGAGAGTGTTGAGCAGGCTTTGAGAAGCAGGCAGATTTGTAGCAGAAGCTGCCTTTGATGGAGCACACTGTAGCAGCATTGTGGGTGTTGAGGAGGGAGCCGGTCCAGCTCTGGATTACCAGACATTATCTGTGGTTTTCTGTGATAAAGACAACGCACAGTTTCTTCTGCTCTGCTAGTCAGCACTTGTTAAGATTTCCTTGCAGGGTCCCTGGAAAGCAGATAGGACGGTGCTCAGGGGCCCCTTGGGTGGGTAGAGAGCAGCGAAACTGGCTCCGTGGTATGTGCCTGTGGATTTCACGGCTACCCAGCACATGCTACTTGTTCTCCATTCTGAAACAGTTGTGTTTTTTTTTTTAACCTACTGGAATGCTTCTCATGCTGTTTTTGCTTGCTCCAATTCCATTTATTGTTGCTGTGCAGCTCGGATACTCCCTGCCCTGGTCTAGACCATATAACAAAAGATTGGGTGACTTTTAAATATTAGAACATCATTGCTGTTCATTCCAGAGAATCGGAAGGTTGCTAGCACAGTAAGGTGTTACTAGAGCCTTCTGGGTGGCAGATGGTGAGCTTCTTGTTTTATTCGGTATGTCAGGAAGATGGGAGAGACGTCTTTGAAGACCCCTGTTATGAAGATGTTTATGTCAGTGGTGTGGACTTCATCTTCAGTTCCAAAGGTCCCAGTTTTTAGTCCCATCATGTTAGAAGTAAGAATTTCTCTGGGCAGTGGTGATGCACACCTTTAATCC
>NC_022013.1:70799051-70810110 GCF_000317375.1 Microtus ochrogaster | reverse complement strand
CCTTTCCTTTCCTTGTTGATTCTAAGTGCTGGAGGGATGGGTCTGCGTCTTCTGCTTACCTCACTGCTGGACGACAGCCTTCTGTCTCTGTCTCAGCTATCACAGACTCGGCCCTATTCTTCATCATTTCTTGTGTGGATGCTGTTGGTGCCTTCTTGGTTCACACTTGAATTATGTTCCAAAACATCTTCATAAGACGAGGATCTGTTCTTGCTGAATTTTGGCAAAATGTATGAATACAAACATGCACCCATCTGTTATCTTCTGTTCTATATTGCACCGTTCCTACAAGGACCCTGATCATCTCACCTTGTTGAACCATTTACTTTTCTAGGGATATTCCAGGATTGTTCCTATCTCTTTGATGTTAATCTCACTGCCGGGAAGATCTTTTCCAGACTTGATTGCCCAGAAAATGATCATATTTAGAAATTGAACGCAAACATTACTTGCTTGGATCTTTGTGGGAATCTTAATAAAACTAATGACAAGTGTTACAGAGGTTCCTTTTATAATAAGTGCTGGTTTAAATGAGAGTGGCCCTCACAGACACATATTTGAATATTTGGGGGGTGTGGCCTTGGAATACGCATGGTCTTGTTGAAGGAAGTATGTTGTTGGGGGTTGGCTTTGAGGTTTCAAATGCTTGAGTCAGGCCCAGTCTCTCTCTCTCTCTCTCTCTCTCTCTCTCTCTCTCTCTCTCTCTCTCTCTCTCTCTTCCGGCTGCCTGCCGATCCAGATATAGAACTCTTGGTTCCTTCTTCAGCACCATGTCTGCCTGTGCACTGCCGTGCTTCCCACCAGGAAGAAAATGGACTAAACCTCTCATCTTGTAAGCCAACCCCACTTAAATATTTTCCCTTATAAGAGTTGGTGTGGTTATGGTGTCTCTTCACAGTGATAGAAATCCTAACTAAGACATAATATATATCTCATACAAAAATTACATGAGACAACGCATATAAAGAGCTTAATATAGTACTCGGCTCTAAGACTATCTCTACATGTCTATTATTCTTCTTAGAAACTATAATAGCCGGCATTCCCTATTTTAAAAAACTCACCATTGGAATTGCCCTTATTGCCTCATAGTTCAACGTTTGATCCTTTCTTGACTTATTTTATAAAGTATCTCCCAGTTACTTCAGCCCACTGTGTTGTTATTTTTGACTGTTGCTCTGTTCTATTTCATAAGAAGAGAGAAGGAAAGAAGAAATGGGGAACCATTACATTAATTTTTGAGCTGGCAACACCTGGGTAGCAAACAGACATATCCAGCAGACCTTGATTTCCCCCCCCCCCCCAAAATAGGATAACCATTATAAGTGCCCCTGTTCTGGTTAATTAGAACATTATTGGTCACTGATCCTGGGGTCAAGTCAAAGGAAGTCAGAGAACTTGGTGGCAGCCTAGCTGGAGGATTGTTCCCTCAACATGGATCCTGGCAATAGAAAAGACCCACGAGGTTCTCCCTTTTGAGAATTTGCTGAGATTGGCAGGGACAAGTGGTTAATGTGATGGCAGATAGCAATAAAAAATGTGACTGGTAGTTCCTAAGTCACAGAGCCGCCATGTCCCAGTGCTGAGGGATATACAACAGTCTTGTTCTCAGAACTCCTATTGTTTAGTCCAGGTTAGCTTTGAACTTAGCAGTCTTCCCGGTCCAGTTTCTTCAGTGCTTAGACTCATGTGTGCACCACCGTGCCTGGCTCAGCTATGCTACCAGTGGGGCCCAGCTCCTCATTTTCAATGAGATTCTCATGTTCTTATTCATACCCTTATGTTCCTGGATCATTTTTTAGGTAATGGAATCTTGCAATAATTGAGTACTGCCTGTATAGCAAGAATTCGCTATATAGCAAGCATGCCTGTCTTACTGCATTCTGGTAAAGGCAATCATGTAGTATGTTCCAACAAAGTTTTGTTTATTGATCAATTGGTAATGAGATAATTCGACTAAGTTTCATAAGAACTAAGGCCTTTACTTTTGGAGCTCATTCTTCTTGAAATATCTTCTAAGGACTTTAGCTTAGATCTGGTTGTGTCCTAGGCACAATACGATGCTTGTGGACAAAGGGGCTTGCTCTATTCATACGGACCCACCTCTCAACAGGCACCGTCATGCGTTGGCTGCAGGAAGACAGGGATATCTATGAATTCTTCTGCTCTCAATTTTTCTCTTAAAAACAACATTGTTAGTATTCATTCTTTGCTGCTTTGACAGAAATGTAAGAATCAAGCTTTTCAAGGCTTCCTTCCCTCCTGAAAACAGATCTGATAAACTTTTTAAAAAATTTAGTTTTAGCCGGGCAGTAGTGGCGCACGCCTTTAATCCCAGCACTTGGGAGGCAGAGGCAGGCGGATTTCTGTGAGTTTGAGACCAGCCTGGTCTACAAGAGCTAGTTCCAGGACAGGCTCCAAAATCACAGAGAAACCCTGTCTCGAAAAACCAAAAAAAAAAAAAAATTAGTTTTACTTGAGAAAGGGTCCCTCTATGTGACCGAGGCTATCACTGTGTAGGTGAGCCTCCCGAGTGGTGAGATTACACCCAGAAAGTCGTCCTGACTTATCAGGCACAGGAAAGTTCCTATCATCCCACTCATTCAAGTCTCACAAACACTTTCCTCTCGGTTATATTCATTTCTGTTTTTAGAGGTGAGAAACCCGAGACTCCCAAGTCGCAAAGGCTCGCAGCTAATGACTCGTTCATACACAGTTAACGAACAAAGGTTGAATCCGTTATTATTTTTTATTTTTAGCAAATACCAATCAGAGGAGAAAAGTAATCACCAATATCACCCAACTACAAACCCCGTGACCCTAAAACAGTTGCTTGCCTATAAGATATATTGGTACAATAGTGGCAGAAATGTTATGGGAATAACCAATAATTGTAGTAGGAGGCTGCTTGTTTGTTCCTGGCTGCTCAGCCCCCAAATAATCATCCAGACATAACAGGACTGATGCATACATGTAATCCCAGAGACTGGCAACATGGCCAAGACCTGCATAGGTTCAAGCCAGGTGTGGTCCCAGCACTGAGGGGGAGAGTTATTTTCCCCCATCAAGGAGGTTATTTTCTGGGGGAAAGGAAGATCAGTGGTGTTAGAGTACTAATGGTTGTTTATACATGCTGGAAGGCCAGATACTGAGCCGTGATAAATGCAGAGGAATCAAAAGGTGAGCATCTTCCACTTGCAGGGATTCAGCTAAGAATAAGAGCCCAAAGATTAAGGAACAGGATAGGAAGGAGCTCACAGGAAATGTCTCAGAAACTTTAGCAAATAAAAGCAAAAGCTAATCAACCAACAAACTAACCGATGGACCCCCAGACAATCCACCTGGCACTGAAACTGAAAGAGAGCTCCAGGGCTGTTGCTTTCTTGGAATACAGGAACAAGTTTGCCAGGACCACAAGGAAATTCACAGCAGATCACAGGATCTCCACCCACTGCAGTGCTGGAAAGAGCAAGGCCTGGGGGTGCTTGGTGGCAGTGGAGGAACTACCCAAAGCACTTGAGAGTAGCTCTTTTGATGAAGAGGTTAACAAGATGGGCACTCGAAATGGCCGCCCCTCTCTCCACCTTTCTTGTGTCAACGAGAAGCAGGCTCGCAGTAGGATAGTTTGAGATAACCTAGGCCAGACCTCAGAGCTGGAGAAAGGGAGAGATGAAGGATCCATCTGCCGCAGCCTAGGTTTACTCTTGATAAAGCATCTGCCCATTTACAGGAGCAGGATGTTGTAGACTTCTCTCCTCCCGTTCCGAACAGGGTGAACTTTGACTCAGTAAGCAGTGGCTGGCAAGACGTGCGATGCTTTCACGAAGATGTCTGACTTAGCTAAAATTAGTGCAGTGTAATCATGACTTCATGTTGCCCAATATAATCCACCTTGTAAAGAGGGGATGAGGGCTTTTCAGGCAGATTTTAGCAGCATCATCAAGAAGGGTTTGCAATCAGCACTCAATCATGCCTCCTCGGGGAGAGGAGCTGAGTGTGGTTCACGCAGATGACATACAACTCCCCAATCCTCTCCATTTGATTTTGATTAATGTCTGCATCTTGCTGCAAGGCAGGTGTTCCAAGTGCTCTGGGAATTCAGATCATTTCAGCCTCAGCACCGAAGGCCCAAACAAGGCTGGGACCATCTCTCGAGGCCTGGGAAGGCAAGCCGTTTCCTCCAGAGGGAGTGGGAAGGAATCCTTCCCAGCTGTCCTTGCGGTGACAGAGAGAGTGCGTTAATTGTCATGATCACATAAAACATCACTGCACCACCAGAGTGGAGTGGCTTGCCTCTTTCTTCTTCAGAGAGGGATAGGCATCCTGTTTCAGATGAGCCCAGACTACAGAGGGACTGAGATAAGAGGATGTGGTGACATTGAAAAGATTTAAGTTTAAAAATAACAAATATACTTATTTTTCAACAGTTTCAAGCATGTAAACAGTGCATTTTGATCATATGCACCCCAAAGCTCCTCTCTCACCCTCCCCAGGCACCCCAAACACATCTCTGTCTTCCTTTTGTGCTCTTCCCCTCTTTTGTTGATAACTCACTGTGTTCAATTAGTGCTGCCTGGAATGCTGACTGATCTTGTTGATGACACCAAATGCAGCTAATCAGAGCTGTAGTGAGATCGTGGGTGCAATGCCCACGTCATGTCCTGAAGACAGGGTTTCACAGAACCCTTCCCTGTCCCCAAGCTCTTACACCCTCCATACCTCTTCTGAAAAATTCCCCGAGCCACTGAAACCGAGCAGCTTTTGAGTCAGATAACTGGTTTCGAATGTCACCCCACATGCCTGGGAGGGTACTGACAGTCTTCAAGCCAAGTGTCTGCATGGAATGGCGGGGCATGTAGCTCAGCGAAGAACACTCTCCTACCTTACACGGGGCCCTGAGCTAGATTCCCAGCATCACAGGAAGAAATGGAACCCAGTTGTCAGGTGATTAAATAAAGTGAAGCGATGCTTTCCTTCTTCATTCTGGATCACCATGAAGGAATAGGGTGGGTGCTCTACAGTGCTATCATGCTGATATGAACAACTATTGGTGGGGCTGCGGAGATGCTCAGTTGGTAAAGTGTCTGGTAGAC
The DNA here is from genome assembly GCF_000317375.1 of Microtus ochrogaster. Lineage (NCBI taxonomy): Eukaryota > Metazoa > Chordata > Mammalia > Rodentia > Cricetidae > Microtus > Microtus ochrogaster. Next base: position 70,805,017 of record NC_022013.1, on the reverse strand, counting down.
ATGCATGAGAGCCTGAGTTCACTTCCTTATTACCTACATCAAAGCCAGGTGTGCTGGGTAGAGGGGAACACAGGCTAGATCCCCTGAGCTCCATGGTCAGATATTCTAGCCAATCAATGAATTCAAGATTTTGTGAAGGATTCTAGCTCATAAAACAGGTAGGGAGTGATAGAGGAAGACACTCAGTGCCAATATTGAACTTTCACATGTGTGCACAATCATGTTTACATGCACACACATACACACACACACAGACACAGAGAGAGAGATAACTACTTGACCTTTGCTTGGTTTATTTTATCAATAAACAAAAATCTAGAACTAACATGGACTGCATGTTAGTGCATAACTAACTGGACATAAACCTGAATCACCATCCTGGAAAAAGATAAAATTTCACGAAGGAGGTCTATGAAGAAAACACACCGCAGATACTTATGAGTTGATTGAACATTCATATCTGAAATTGTCACCTATCAAGAGTGAAAGACACCGAGTGACTCGCCAATAGACTGATGATGGCAGAACACTTACCTGGCAAGCGCAAGCACGGCACTGGGTGTCCTTTGCCATAACTTTCCAGTCTGGGGAGATGGCTTAGCTGGTCAAGCTTGTTCTGAATGTAGAAGAGGCTGAGCTTAATCCCTTACAACCCACTTAAATGCAACCCACATACAAGCTTTTGGGACCTTAAAGCTAATTAATTTACTTAATTAAGCAAATTAATCTTGAAGTTTACTATGTCCGTGCATTGAATTTCCTGCCCACATGAGCTCGCCCAACTCCACTCTCAGTTCATGGAGACTCACATCTCCACAGCACTGCAAAGAGCGAGTCAAAGCACTCCCATTTGGTGACTTTCGGCATATGACAATTTCAGATATGAATGTTCATTCAAGTCATAAGTATATATGAAGCATTTTCTTCATAGACCTCTCTCGTAGACTCTTATCTATTTTTCCAGGATGACGATGTATGCTCATACCCAGCTAGTTACAGACTAGATTGTATTCTAGTTAGTCCCATCCAGCTTTTTTTATTGATAAAATAGATCAGAGCACAATGCATTAAATGACCAACACTAGCAACAGCAACTGGTCCATAATGCCTGCAGTTAGCTTTTCTGCAAGGATGCCTGCGTCTATTCAAGTTTCCACTGTATGAGTCCTTGAGAGCGCTGGCTCTCCAAGATGCTCCTTGTACTGTGGAAGCTTTTGGGTTCTTGTCAATGGCTCCTTTCCCTCTCCACGCACCTCTGGGTTGTCAAGCAGCTTATCTCTATCAGGAGTGGCAGCCCCAGTGGCAAGCTTCAGGTTACCCTTCTAATCACGATTCTACATGGCTTCTCCAAGCAAACAGTGAGCCCTACTTGACTCGGGCCAAGAGCTCTATTGATTACTAACTTCAGACAAACATCTGGTTTTCATTCCCTGTGGTAGCAGACCAGAGCGGGTTGCTGTTCTGGCTGGTGTGGTCACTCAACAAGCATCAGGACCAGCTATAAAGAAAATTTAACATATCCTGTAATTACAGTCTGCCCAGCATAGAGGGGCCAAGGAATCTGCAGATCTGATTTCAGGGTGGGGAAAAATGTTTATTGTATCTGTCCTACACATTTATTTACTCAGAGGTCAGAGGCCTGCTGAAATATGGCCACCTCTAGCCCTGATCCTCCTGCAAGGGCAGAGCAGCTTCTTGTTTAGGTCAGGAAGCTCCGGCGAGGCTCCAGGCAGATGGTCCCTAATGCTTTTACAGACTTCGGAATTTGGCCTGATGTAAATGGACGAGTGGATCTTGTCTGGAGTAAACAAATCCCTTACCCTCCACAGCGCCACAGGCCCTTTCCTGGCCCTCTCCCTCACCCTTCTGATAGTGCCTTTGGGGACTGTTAACTGTCCCCTCCTGGCTACAGGGTGACTGAAGCAGCAGATGGACACTGGGCCCCTGAGCACATTTCTCCTGCACTCTTCCAGCTCCCGTGGGTCAGTGCAGCAAAGGAGCCAGGGTTGAGTTGTTAAGCCTGGGGAAGCATTTGTGTCCTCAGCCAGTTAGATGAGGAAGAACGTCCTCCCCACTGTTTCTCCGATCAGGAAAATCCTAATGCAGTCTTTCCCACCAATCTTTAGGGTGTTTTTTCCCTCAGTGTTTTAGGCAGTCTGGCCTCAGAATTGTAGTGACAGTTGCTACAAGGACCCTAAAATAGTGTATTATTGATGATGCTTTTTCATGTTGCTTTGACAAAATCAGCTCAAGGAAGGGTTTCTTTAGGTTTCCAGTTTGGTGGTACAGTCTGTTGGCGCAGGGAAGGTGTGGAGTGTAAGGCAGCTGGTGACATTGCATCTGCAGTCAGGGAGCAGAGAGAGACACGAATGTTGGAGCTCAGGACACTTCCCCCAGCTCATGGGATGGGGCCACACACTTTAGGTGGCTTTAGCTCCTCAGTTAGGACTGCCTGGAAGTGCTCTTGTGTGTGCTCCTAAGGTTATGTGTTTCCTGGCAATCCTAAATCTAGTCAAGTTGATAACGAAGATTAGCCACCACCAACAGGGACCATAAAAAGTCACTAACATTGGCTGCTCTCACAAAGGACACCGTTTCAGATCCTGACACCCACACGGTGGCTCACAACCATTTGTATTTCCAAACCAACACCCTCTTCTGACCACCATGTGTACTAAGCACACATACGGTGCACATACATACATGCAGGTAAAACACTCATACATGTAAAATAAATACATCTTATAAAGGGCAGGTAAACTATACACTCTAGTGTTCAAATGCACTAAACTCTATGGCTGAGACACTCGTGGAGAAAGGAGAGGAAACCAATCTAAGGGTTTGTAAGGTAGACTGGAAACTGGGAATCAAAACAACTCAGTATGGGAGGTTCACACATGTGCAGGGGAGGATCACATGTGTGCATGGGAAGTACATGGGAGAATCACGCATGTGCAGGGGAGGATCACACATGTGCAGGGGAAGTACATGGGAGGATCACGCATGTGCAGGGGAGGAGCTGACAAGGCCGATCTCATATACAACTATAAAGCAGAGATGGGGGGGTCTTTTGACCTCTCCTTTTTTTTATCCCCAAGTTTCTTTGACTGTCTCTTAAAAATTGGATGAGTATAATCAAATAAAAGTTTAAAGGTTTTATTTTTTTATTTTTAACTGTATGTACATATGTACGCCTGTGAGGAACCATGTGTACAAGAGTGCAGGTGCCAACAGAGGTCAGACGCATCAAATTCTCTCTCCCATACCCATAAGCCTGGAGTTACAGGTTGCGGAAGCTGCCTGGCATGGCTCCTGGGAACCAAACTTGGGTCCTCTGCGAGAGCAATATGTGTTTTTAATCACTGAGACACCTCTCTAGCCCCTCAAAGAGAAATTTAAATGTCATATTTCTGAAGAGGAAATTTCACGTATTACTAGGCTGGTTAGGGAAGTTTGGGAGCAGACAGTGTTCTCACGTAGAGAGAGGTTAACCACCAAGGAGCGACAGCCATGGAGGAAGTAAGATCTGGAAGCTGGCCAATCAGTCATTGGCAAGCATGAGGGAAAAGCTTTAACCCCAGTCTCTGGGAAACATCTATTATTGTTGTTGTTATTATTTTATTACAGATGATGCAGGCTGCCATGGGGAAGAGACTGAGACTCAGTTATCAGGTCTTATGTGAAAGACTATTACCATCTGGATTCAAGGATGGTGTTTGACAAAACGCTGGAAGATTAGACCAACCAGAGGAAAGAGGCCAAATAGCTGCAGTTGGAGGAGGAGGGGGAGAGGAAGAGGAGAGAGTGCTTGGAGATAGTCATCTCTGATACCTCCAGTACCTCTGAAACCATCCCTGTAGGCGACTGCCTTCGTCATCTATGAACATTTGAAAGAGAAAACTATGAGACACAAGGTGGCCATAGAAGTGTGGGTCCATCCCCTGGTGTTGGCACATGAGAGAACAGGTGTTGGAGCGATTCTAGTTTGGGAAATAAGAGGTCTTCTAATTTCATCTCTTCCATAGCAGTAATTGTGAATATTCCAGAACCTTTGGAATTCCTCTATCATTAAACAAAGAAAGCATGTTTCCCCTGGAGATGCATCAAGGAAACATTGTTCATGAACGTAAGTATGATCATGGTGCACTAAATTGTTCCCCTGTGAAAAGTATTCAAGTATTTATAATATTATAAACACTCTTGATAAAGTGAGAAAATACAGCATAGCTAGTGTATTAGTTTCCTGATGCTGTGTAACAAATATCCCTAGATTTAGTCATCTGAAACAATGCCCTTTATTAACTTATATTTCTGTCAGAATTCAGAGACAGAGTAACTTACCTCTCTCTTCATGGTCTCACAAAGTGTAAGCCAGGAAATCCTCTGGCTTGACTGCTCTCTCAAAAATTCCTTCCCAAGCACATTAGGATTGTTTCTAGGGTTGGGTTTATAGGAGTTGCGGGGATAGAGGCTTTGTTTTCTTGCTGGCTTTGGGCTGAGGACCACTTCCTTCTCCCAGAGCCTTAGCTGGAGGAAGTGGATCACTGAAAGCATGTCTCCTCACCATCTGCCTTCCTGTCCTTCTCCACCGTGATGACCGTACATTATTAAATGAAAATCCCAGTGCCGGGATGGACTACTTCCCTATGAGCTGTTGGTCAGGGAGGTCCCAGTGATCTCTCAAACAATACAGGTTATTTCCACATGCTGCTGGCTGCCCTATAGAACTAGATTATAAAATCCTATTACTGGGGCTCAGTGGGTAAGATAGGTTACTGGTCTTGCAAATGACTTTGGTTGAGTAAGCTTATGGAGGGCATTTAAAATCCAAAACGTAACTACCCTGGTTTGCTTCTCTCTTGTGATAAAATACTGACCAAAACCAACCTGGGGAGTAAAGGGTGGATTTGGTTTGCATGTTACAATACATCATGAAGGGAAGCCAAGGCAGGAGCTCACACAGGAACCTGGAGGCAGGGACCGAAGCAGAGACAACTGGGGAACCAGGCTCATGTTCAGGTAACTTTCTCCCATAACCCAGGCCTGCCTTTCTAAGAATGGTGCCACCTACAGTGGACTGGGCTCTTCTGCGTCAATTGCCAATCAAGACTATGCCCCACAGACATGCCCACAGGCCAAGTGGATGGAGGCAATCCCTCAACCGAGGTTCCTCTCCCCAGGAATGTCAAACTGATAACTGACACTAACCGTGACAGTGACATTCAGCTCCTGGCCCCCAGGGATCATATCCATTTAGAAATGGGAAGTTCATTTAGTCTCCCTCTGGGGGTCTCCATAGTCTTAACAGCCCAGCATGAGTGGAAAGGCCGACTTCAAAATCTCCTCGGAAACTCAAAGCAAACTCTTAGCTGTGAGCCCTTGGAAATGGAGGAAAAAGTCCCACACTCCTAAGATAAAATAGCTGGTTACAGAAGAGTTATTTCTATTGCAAAAGGGAAGAGAGGGGCCATAGCAAGAAAGGGCGGAAACCAAAGCAAGAACAAAACACAGCAGAACAAACATTCAACCCATAGTTCCACGGACAGCATCTGGGGACACATGGGCGGTGACGTGCTATGAATGTTCACAGACTGGTGCTGTTGCTGCCCACTCCCTAACACTTTCCTTAGCTGTTAAAAGGACTCTGTGGCGGAACGGGTATAAAAGAACCTGAGCTAGCCATGCGTTTTAGATTGCTTCCCACTCCGCCAGCGTGTTCGTATTTGGTGACCAAGAGAATGGATTTATTGGTCTGCTCTGTTACTAACCTTGGTGATTTCCTGCAGATCTCAATTTTCTTGCTTTATTTTCCCCAAATTTACCATGTTAGTCACGCTCTTAGTCTTAAAACCCAGTTTCGCAATTCCACTCATCTGACTTGTTAAGTTTTCTTTTGGGGTTGGAAAAGTGGCTCAGAGGTTAAGAACACTTGATGCTTTTGCAGAGGACTGGGGTTTGGTTCTCAG
>NC_022013.1:70772420-70798908 GCF_000317375.1 Microtus ochrogaster | reverse complement strand
CCCTCCCCTCTCCTCTCCTCTTTTCTCTTCCCTTCCCTCCCCTTCCCTTCCCCTCCCCTCCCCTGCCCACACTGTTTCCCTTGTGCCTGGAAGAATTTTCTCCATTATGCTTTCAGGCATCTTCCCCAGTACCCATCTCTCCCCAGGTGGGTACCAACACTTCTCCAGTGCAGTACTTGGTGCCCACCTGCAGGAGTGCCACACCCACCCACACTGTTATCGCTTGGCACTCTTTCCAGGTCACTGTGAGTATTAACAGGGGGAGATGACTATCCTCCTTTCCATTGTTGCCACCTCGAGCCTGCACCTACCAGGGATTCAGATCTGCTTCTAATGAATGGAAGCTTAGCGCCATGAAAGGCAGAGGGTAGAGACTTCTCTTCCTTACTTGGCAGATTACATTATGAGCAAATTTAAAACTTAGCTACTTCTGGTGGGGAGCAGAGCTAAAGTGGAAGCCACTTCCCTCTTTTTTTGGTTCTGAGATTGGAACAGGAGCAGGGACCGCTTCCTCTCACCAATCCTGAGAACTTCCTTCCAGCCCTGACCATCCTGTCTCTGCTCCACATCTTGGTTAACTTTTGTTTTTGAGAAGATGACGAAAGTTGGAGAAGGGATGCAAAAGATGTGTGTGTGTGTGTTTGTGTGTAAATGCATGTGTGTGTGCGTGTGTATGCATGTACCTGCATATGTGTGTATGTGTGCAGAACATTTGTATATGGCCAAGGAATGAAAGCTACAGCTTTTAAGATGGTGAGATGTTCCACCTGATTCCCTGGCTTGAGTTCTTGTACATCTGATGTATACGAGGGCAGCCCTTCTCTTGACAAAGTGCTGCTTGAGACCAGAGACAAAGGGATGCACCCACTTCAGACACTGTGTCCTATTTCATCTACAAACATGCTGAGCTGCATTCATAGCTGCGCTGAGGAGGCTTCTGAGTGTGAAGCTTGCTGTGAAGTGTGGAGCTGGCTCTGCTGCTCCTGGCTGGAGAATGTGAGAACCCAGCTTTGGAAATCATCATCTTTTTTTCCTTTCCTCTCTTATTTTTTCTTATTTGTTTATTTAGAAGTTCTCCTAACTACTTTTGGATATTCAAAAAAGGATACGGATGGTCACTGAGATGGCTCAGCAGGCAAAGGTGCTCGCTGCTAAGCCTAAGGACCTGAGTTCAAACCTTGGAACCCACAGGGTAGAAGGAGGAGGCTGGCTGTTGCTGTCTTCTAACCGCCAAAATATGCCATGCATGTCATTTCATGTTACACACAGACACACGCACACACAGACACACATAAATAAATGTAATAATTTCAAAATGATGAAGAAAAATCAAAGTATTGACATGCTCATTATTGCTATATGCATCCCTTTGACCCTAGAACTAACTTAATATTATGATACTCCCCAAAGCCTGTGTCTAATTTTACTGTCTATTCATATCAAATGCAAGTGGCACTGGGTATTTTGCTAAAAGTGAGGCCTACAACCTGGTGAGATCCAGGATGCTGCTGCTGCAGTGGACCAACGAGGGAGTCCAGCTGTAGCCCTTGGTGTTTGATGCATTGTTTATATTTTTTCATCACAAATGCTACCCTTTGAGGACCCTGTACACAACACTTCTCCTTCTGCAATGTGTCTTCCCCCTTTTGATTTACTCCTTGCTTCTCCTATAGTACAAAGTACTGGATCTCTGCTGCAGGCCCAGTTCCCTTTCTCACAGAGAAGCTGCACTGCAGGGCTGGGGATTTCATGGGCCAATGCAGTTGCAAATTTTTAATGCTTTAGGTTCAGTAGGACCTGGAGACCCTGGAAGGCAGGGCTCTGGGGAGACAGAGCGCTTGTTGGAATTACAATGATCTATATTTAAAAACTCAGAGAGCAAGACACTGCAAACTTCACACTTGAGAGCTACGAGGAGAGACCGTGGGGAGAGAGTTGTGTTTGTCTGGAGAAGCTGTGCAGCTATGGGAAGGGCTAATAAAACAAGAGAATATAGTGAACACTTGCCAAAAACCAGGGTGTGGTCCACAGAGTGGGAATCTGGGATTGTCCCACGTGATTATTATAATAATTAAAACATTAACACATAACATGCTGCCTTTGCTCTCATGAAAGTTAAAATCTACCTAATGTTGCATCAGCTTCAGGTGATGAAGACATGAGACACCATGGGGGGCGTGGCTGGGGGTGAGTGGCAGGCTCAGTGATAACGATCATGCCTGACATACTGAAGAGTCTGGGTCCTATCCCCAGCACGGCCAAAATCAACACAAAGTCGAACATAAACACTGTGTAGAATTTGCAAGAGTCAAGGATGGCTTCTGTGCAGGATTGGCCTGTTTGCAACAATGTAGCCACCTAACAACAGTCATAGGAAGAGCGGCTCTGGGGCAGCTTTCCACAGGTCTTTGAGCAGACTGAAATAAAAGAAGCCCACACCTCTGTAATTGCCTGACCAGACAGGTGCAGCAGACTTCTCTCAGCTCCTGTGGATAACAGGGCTGAAAAGGCCTAGAAGAACTGCCAGGGTCTCCAGCACAGGGCACTCACTGCAGACTTGGCTCAAGTAAGATGTCCCAAATCACGCTACCCTAATTACTGTGGATGATAAAAGTGAACTCAGCCCTATCCAGTCATTGTATCAGGACGCATGTTAGAGAAACGTCCCTTTGGGGATGAGAACGGAGGAAAGGTCCAGGGGACACCGATGACTACAGAGGACAATCTAGACAGCCAAGTCTGGTTCTCAGGAGCTTGGCGCAGGATAACTTTAGTGGTCACACTGGCTTTTCCTTTCCTCCGTCTATTCCATTATTAAACACATGCAGCCGCCATATCAAAGTATGAGCTGCAGGTCTAGTCTTCCCAAAATAGGACATTCCTAATCGCTGTTATTTAACTCCCTTCAGAAACACTCTTGCTAATTAGTCAGGTTAGTTGAGAATGGGAGGGGGGTGGGTGGGAGGTGGGTGAAGGGTGGGGAGGGAGGAAGGAGGAGGGAGGAGCCAAGCAGGCAGTGGGAAGGCTGTCTCTGAGATCAGTCATTTGTTTCCCCAGGTTGGTATAGTGGCCTCCTTATAGAATGAACTTGGGAGTTATAAAGGGTCCTGGAGTGTTGAAGGAGGCCGCTTGTTCATCTGGGCTGCCCAGAACCAAAACAACAACAGAAACTGTATTAATTAAATCACTGCTTGGCCCATTAGCTCTAGCTTCTTATTGACTGACTCTTACCTATTAATTTAACCCATTTCTATTAATCTGTGTATGACCACATGGATGTAGCTTACCAGCTTAAGTTCTGCCTGGCTCTGGCAGGGCTACATAATTTCTCTCTGACTCAGGTCCTTCTTTCTCCCAGCATTCAGTTTAGCTTTCCCTGCCTAGCTCTGTTCTACCTGATCAGGCCAAGTCTATTTTCTTTATTCATTAACCAATCATATTCGCAGCATACAAAGGGGAATCCCACATCACTGGTGCCCACAGTTCTCTGGTCAAGCAACATTTTCAACATGACTGCATGCGGGGCTGGAGAGATGACTCAGCAGTTAAGAGTACATACCGCCTGCTCTTGCAAAAGAACTGACAGACTTTGGTTCTTAGCACCCACGTCAGGCGACTCAGCAACCACCTGTCATCCAGGTATTGGATACATACATGTGGCCTCCTCAGGCACCTTTGTTCATGCACACATACATACATGCACATACTTACAAATACAACACATCTTTTCTAAACGGGACTGCTCGACTTACTTCCCCTATTGCTGTGACCATATTCCTGAGAAGAAGCAATTTAAGGGAAGAAAGTTTATTTCTCTCTTGGTAGGGAAGGCATGGTAGTAGGAACGTGAGACAATAAACTAACCAGAATGGCCACATTGTACCTACAGTCAGGAAGTAGAGATAGACCGGAAGTGGGGCCTGACTCATTTCTTCCAGCAAGGCTCCACCTTCTAAAGGTTCCACAATGTAGCAGAAGGAAAGTTCAAATGCATGCACCCGTGGGGCATTCATGTTCAACAACATTAGCAAAGGCATGGTGTTGGAAGGAAGCCTGGGTAAGAGGGTGTCCTCCAACACTCTTCTATGTGACTCTGGCAAGCTGTTTAACCTTTCCAGGCCTCAACTTTCTCCCTGATAACTCAGAGGTGAAGATGCTAACTCCATAGCAGTGTTTCTGGTTGTCTGAGGACCGGAGATGATTCTTAGTGAGACATCTGTTTTACAGAAAAGGGCTGGAAGATGTCTGTTGGTCCCAGATGGTCTAGAATTGGAGTCTGGGTGCACGAAAGACCCTGAGTCTCCTGCTGACCATGACAGCTATGCCTGTTTGTTTATGTCCTTACAGATGTGTTCTGGGAAGGTGTTTTGGTTGGTTTATTGTATACTTGACACAAGGTAGGGTCGTCTGGGAAGAGGGAACATTAATTGAGATAATGTTCCCGCCAGATCGGCTTCTAGGTAACTCTATTAAGGGCATTTTCATGATTAATAATAGGTGTGGGAAGGCCTATCCCACTGTGGGCAGGTGTTCCCGGGTTGTATAATAATAGAATTGGGCAAGTCAGGGGGAGAAAGTCAGTGAGCAGCAGCCCACCATAGCCTCTGCTTCGGTTCCTGCTCTATGTTCTTGTCTTGAGTTCTTGCCCTGACTTCCTTTATGATAAACAGTGTGCTGTAAGATGAGACACCCCCTCCCCACCTTCCCAAGTTGCTTTTTGGTCACTGTCTTTATCATAGCCACAAAAAGCAAATTGAGACCGAATAGGGCACTGGGAGCAGCGGTGAGACTCATGCTAAGCTCATTGCTGCTCTCCTTTAAAGACTAACTTAGCCTCTGTTGACCCCTCTCCAGCTTAGCTACATGTTCGCTTTCGAAATCAGAGGTTAAAAGGACACACCTCTTCCTCGTCCTCCCCATCCTCCTCCTGATCCTGCTGTCTCCCTCTTCCCTGTCTTCTTCATGAATCCCTTTTCTTTTTTTCCTCATGTCTTCCTCTATTTCCCTCCTCCTCTTTTTCCTCCTCCCTTTCTCTTCTTCCTCTTTCTCCTCCTCGCTCCTCCTCCTTGTCTTCCTTGTCCTCCACCCTCCTCATCTTCCTCCTCCTCCACCCTCCTTGTCATTCTCCTCCTGTATCCTCTATCCTATCCCCCTCCCTTTTCTTTATGGTGCTGGGGATCAAACCCTTGGCTTGGCACATTTCAGGCAAATGAACTATTCCCACCCTCCAATGTCTAAAATATCACCCAAAATTCAACTGCTAAAGACACACTTAAATATAGAGGCACAAAATAAAAATACAACATGAGATTTAAAAATAATGTGAAAGTGGAATTTATTATGGTTTATTTATAGAAACACCAGTAATAACTGACTGTTCAATAAAACGCGATCACCTCAATAACAGAGCACTGTGCAGCCACTAACATATGGCTACAGAAAAATATTTAATATCATGAGAAATGTTAGTGATATATGACTGAGAAAAGTAAATTTTAAATTGAAATACCAAAATACCAACTGATTTATATACTTAAATAACTTACAGACTTTTTTTTTCTTCTTTTTAATTGTGATATAAATATTTAACATAAATGTTCCCGCCTTAGCTCTTTGTAATGCACAGTTTAGGAGTGGTGAGTAGAATTGACCTGTTGAGTATCACATCTTCAGAAAGCTTTCATGACTGGTTAGTAACCACAACACAGGCTCAAGCTTCTTGCTTTTTTTTTTTTATTTTCCAAGACAGGGTTTCTCTGTGAAATAGTAGACCAGGCTGGCCTCAAACTCACAGAGCTCTGCCTGCCTCTATCTCTTTAAGACTCAGTAATATTGCATTGTATGTTCTGATGGTCAATCTTGATTAACAGATTCATATGATCTAGAATCACATATTGAGAAAGAATTGCTTTGAATGTATTGATTGGTTTAATCTTGTCTATAAAGCAGATTATTTTACTGATTAAGGGGGATAGGCAGAGTTTTTTTGTTGGGAATACCAGTTAGCTCCCAAATAACCACACAGAGACTTAATGATAATTATAAATGATTGGTCAATAGCTTAGGCTTGTGACTAAGTAGCTCTTACAACTTAAACTAACCCATATTTCGTATCTAAGTCTACAATGTGGCTTATGGCCTGTTACCTCATGTTTTCCATGTCCTGCTTTCTTTGCTCCTGGCTTGCCACTCCTGAGACTTTGTTCTTCTTCTTCCCAGTCTGGCTCTCTTGCCTAACCTCTTCCTGCCCAGCTATATATAGGCCAGTCAGCTCTTTATTAACCAATGAGAATAATACATATGTACAGGGTACAAAGGTTGTTCCATAGCCGGGGGCTCAGAAATAACACTATATTCAGCTATTCACAGAAACACTGAGCATAGACGAGGCCCATATTTACCCAAACTATCTTGTGCAGAGGTCAGTTAGAGGGCATTCTGTTTGTTTGTACTTGTTTTTTCAAGACAGGGTCTCACTATGTAGCTCTGTCTCTTCTGGAACCGACTGTGTAGACCAGGTTGGCCTCGAACTCAGAGAGATCTACCTGGCTCTCCCTCCCAAGTGCTAGGATTAAAAGTGTGTGTTACTATGCCTGGAAACTAGAGGACGTTTTAACTTACAAAAGTATGGACACACATAGAAACACATACAGAGAAAGACAGACAGACAGACAGACAGATGGACACACATACACATACACAGCTTTAATGATGGCCTTAATGAAGAAAGAACTCCTGGATTCTCCTATGCTTAGGCTCATGATTTTAGGTCTTCTGCACCGTGCATTTACTAGGTTTTAAATTTGGACACTCCAAATTTCTAAAAATAACAGTTGGGGAGCATTGACCTAACACTGGTTTATACAGAGACTTTGGGGAGGCTGATTTGATTTGCATAGATTTGTTTCACATCGTGTCGTCAACAGCAGGTAAAATCTTAGTGCCAATCCACTGCATACCCAAGGCCCTTTCAGGAATGTTTTCAGGGTTTCCCCCAATCCTACATATTGAATCTAGACCTTACACACACCAGGCAAGTCCGTCCTCTGCCTTGGAGCCGCACCTTCAGCCCAATTCTAGACTATCTAAAGAGGAAGTTATGACCCATAAAAGTCCACATGGCTTCCCTCTGCTCTCTGAAAGTGAGGAAATAAAAAGATGAACATGGTGATTTTTTTTCTTCCCATGTTTTGGTCAGCACTAGGGATGAAATCTGGGCTCTTTCACATGGCTGGGCAAGTGTTCTCTCATGGAGTCCCATCTTCAGTATCTTTTGATGTCTTTTAATAACAACATCCTCAATTGGTGCATCTGTCAAAGAACATTGCCGCTGTGGAACCTAAACTGCGCTGGGTTCTGCTGAACATACACATTATATCGCTGAGGCTTAGGGGAGAGGGACACACACGCTCACATGTATCTCCAATCATGCTGAAATGACATGCACAGTAAATTATTTTTGCTATTGGGAAGGTTTATCTTTACAACTGAATCGCTAAGGGTTTCTTTTTTCTTTCCAGAGGGAGAGCACAGCAGCGTCGCTGGCTTCCTTGGTCAGTCCCCACTCTCATCCTCCTCAGGGTACCACTTCTGTCTTTTTTCCACCTTTGAGAAGACTCAGGCTGAGAGTTTTAGAAATTAAGGGGCTCAGTCAAGGTCACCCTGCTGAGATGTGCCAGAGCCAGGGAACCTAACACAACTAGAACTTGTGTTTTTAAGCAGGACATTTTGTTTGTTTGTTTCAGATACCTTAGTTCCAGTGATTTGTATGTAGGTCCACGCGGATGGTGGCCCGAAAAGAGGACACTGGCCTTGAAGGAGATGGCTGTGGGCTCTTCTGGGTTGCAGTAGGCATTTTCCCAGGGTTGCGATCTTGTAGCCACCCCTTTGCATGGGCTGCCACAGATCTAGAGGATCACACTAGGAATGAAGTGTGACTTTAAGGCACAGATGACCAGCAAGGCAGCCTCAGGGTGGGAAAGCAGAGGCCAGGAAAGACTAGGGAAGGCTGTAATGCTTTATGGCTTACTAATGAATTCCATTTTATAGCCCAACTCCCTTAAGTTGTCTCTTCCTGTGATTAATTCCCGTTCCCCGGTTCCCTTTAAGCGTTGTTGATAGGGAGTGTGCAGTGTTGACTGAGGAAAACGTACTAATGCATGTTCTCCTCAGCCAGAGATAACCCCGCGTTAACCATGACGAATGCATCTTTTACAAGAGGAGATACCATCAGGAAGGTACTCGGGGTGTGTGCTCGTCAGACCCCAGGTAAACGTTCATGGCACTTCTCTCTCTCTCTCTCTCTCTCTCTCTCTCTCTCTCTCTCTCTCTCTCTTTCTCTCTCTCTCCCTCTCCTGGTCATTTTGAACAGTGGAACCAGCCTGCCAGTGTTTTTACCAAAAAGTGACTCAGCTCAGCGCTGTAAACAACTGGAATGATTGTTGCATTCCGGATTTAATCAGCCCATTCCCACCAAACTATTCCGCACCTATTTCTTCCCTGCTTAACAATGAGACAAAGAAGCCAGATTCCCATGAAACTGCACAGCCCTGGTCATTAAATTACACAGGATTAGAAACGACTTCCTTGGAGGACTAAAGAACTTTAGTTCTCCTCATGTATGCTTGCGCGTAGACTCACACAGACTTGGAAGGAGAACAGAGATGTTTTTCTGGGGAGGATTATGCACTTAGTAATGCGACTCTGGTTGCCTCCACCCCAGACTTCTTCATTTGGGCCCGGGCCACCACAATACACAGACTGAAAACACCAGTCACTCTGGGTGTTATTTATAGGATTGTGCTTGTTTAGCACTGAGAAAGCCCTAGATCAGGAGGGGGCATGTGTGCTGGCATCTTGGTTCAGGCTCACCAGGGATGCCCACCCCCCATCTCTGTGCCCATTTGAAAATAGAAACAAAGAGAGAACTGCTGACGTTGCCAATCTAGCTTCTTCCAGCTTTTAAAAAAGAGCTTGGCTACGCTGGCAGGAGAACAGTGTAACGAGGGGGAAAAAAATAAAACAACCCCTCTCTCCCAGAACTGATAACCAAATAAAATACTGTTATATTTTCTGTCTAATAAGCACAAGGAGTTCCATAACTCCCTTGATTAAGCATATTATCCTTCTTCAGGAAGTCAGTTTGATTTATGCGAAAAGTGATTTGGACATACTTTCTCCAGCCGTGGAGATTTCATAATTCCTGGTGTACGTCTGGAAAATCTCCCCTCGTCATGAGTCCAAACCAAATTAATGTCTTCCAGAATGACCTGAGGAATTAATGAGGTTCCCGCTGTCAGTTCTGCCCATCCAGGGTCAAGTAAATCATTTGCTGGCTCTCGGGCCCCTGTTGCTTCGCTGCCTCTCTGACTCCACATTCAATGATAAGGGCTTTGCCCAAGCCTTTGAAATACAGCATCACCGACACTCTCCGTTCATCTGCTGGGACATATTTTAAGTTCTGCTTCTCTGTCTGCTGTAAACTCAGCCTTTAATGGAGCCAGTAATTGCTGATAAATGGGGTATCAATGAAGCCAGCACACCAGAAATTTCCCCATTCTTTTCTGCTGATGCGTGCTGTTTAGGTCTACTCTGACATTACCTCAAATTATTGTGTGCCTAGCTCTTTCATTCTCCAACTTGTGTTTTTTTGGGTTAAGTCTTTACTTTTTTTTTTTTACTTCTTATTTCCCACCATCCCTCTCTCCCTCCCTCCTTTTTTTCCTCTTTCCTCCTCCTCCTCCTCCTCCTGGATAAACTGAAGCTGGACACTAAGAGGCTTTTCTAGGGTGTGTTTTCTTCTTCTTACCAGAAACTGTAGTTTTGTATGTGTGCATACACACACATACATATATATGTGCACATGTGTATGTGTGAATACATGGGTTTTCATGCATATGGAAGCTAGAGGTCAACACTGAATGTCTTATTCAGTTATTTTCCACAGTTGTTGTTGTTGTTATTATTATTATTATTATTATTATTATTATTATTGCAGAGCCTTCAGCAAGAGCAGCTGACCAGCAAACCCCAGGCATCCTCCTGTACTGGTCTCCCTAGAACTGGGATTGCAGGTGCCTGCTGATATATCCAGCTTTTTTCATGGGTGCTGAAGACCCAAATTTAGGTGGGAGGGCAAGCCTCTTAACAACTAAGCAATCTCCCCAGCCACGTGCTTCTCTGTTCTTCTCCAACCGTCACCCTGACTGGCTCCCTTGGTGACCTCAACCGTGCAGTCACTGGGAGGTTTCAAGCATTCTGATGGTGACTCCCCTGCCGTCTCTGGGATGGCACTGCACCGTTAGCATCTGCTGCTCACCTCCATTGCTCTTCCTTCATGAGTCACCTTCTCTAGTCTCCCTTCTATCCTCTTCACCTTTGTGCTCCATGTGAGCCTGTGAGAGCATCGCAGCTGCTGCTGAGACAGGGGATGCCTCCCTTACATCAGGCTGTACATCCAGAGGACCTTGAGCCTGATGCTCTCCAACTCTCCTTCCAAACCAGAAAAAGTGCAAAGAGCGCTTCGACCAGCCAGAGGGACATAGACATATCCATAACATATTCAGATGTCCCCCTATTGTCGTTGGTAGACCAGATGCCTGGAGGAAGTGATCTCCTAGGTCTTCTGGTGGTGACTGGTGTTCAGGTCCTGAGCCCAGAAGTCATTGGAAAGAAGGGGAAGGTCCCTTCTTAAAATGAGAAGAAGGAAACCATACACTACTAGTGAGTGTTTTACATTTCAAGAGGTGAGGTCCCAGAGGTTTATCAGTGGGGCCCTGTCAGTTGTCTGAGAAGCCCCCTCCTGCTGTGTGACAGTCACTCCTACTCCTGGAAGCAATGATGCTCCTCACTGTGATGCCGTCACGTGACTGTATTGTTATAGTTGGAAAGGAAGACCCACATCCATGAATGTGAGCCCAGGAGGGTCACTGTGCCCTGTGAGGCTCAGCTTTGAGGTCAGTGGTGTGTCATGGGTGTGTGGGTGAGCTAGTGAACAACCATCAGGGTCTAGATGAATGGGTGAACAAATGAGCAGATAGGTCAGGAATCTAGTGAGAAGCAAGCTTTTGGATTGTGAGTGGCGTCTCTGGAAGGTCCCAGAGGTGGGAAGTGAACCCTTACCAGCCTGACTCTCGCTGAGAAGGTGGTATGTTCTGTCTGAAAAGACACTCTATGAGGAGAGTAGACACTGTGTGTGTTCCCCATGGGGGTCAGAGGTAGGGTCAGCTAAGGCAGACAGTCTACATAGGCCTTGGTGCTGTGCTCAGCACTGTAGCCTCCACATAGAAGGCAAGAAGATGGTAAACATCCTTTCCCTCAAATCATAATGTTACTGCAGGCTCTCTCACTTTCTCTCCTCTTTCCTCTTTCCGTTTTCTGTCATGGACTGAGCTGGACACTGCCAGGTTCATATGGTGAAGGCTTACATGCCAGTGCAACTCTATGTGGAGACTTGGATATTGGAACATAATTAAGATAAAATAATTTTTTATAAAAATTGTATCCTTAATGGGATAGGACTGATAGTTTAAGATAAGAAATCTCTGTTGGCCAGGAGGTGGTGGTGCACGCCTCTAATCCCAGCACTTGAGAGGCAGAGGTAGGCAGATTTCTGTGAGTTTGAGGTCAGCCTGGCTTACAAAGAAAGTTCCAGGATATCCAGAGCTGTTACACAGAGAAACCTCGTCTTGAAAACAAAACAACAATAAAAATCTCTGTGTGTCTCCATGTATTCACTGAGACAAGAATACACGAAGCAACTCGGTGTCACACCGGCTAACACCTTAATTTTAGATTTTCCAGCCTCCGAAACTATGAGAAATGGATTTCTACTGCTCGGGCCACACAGTCTAAGTCAGCTGTGTTATGGCATGTGCTGTTGGTTTGGATGGTCAACTTGAAATAGCTTGGAGTCACCTGGAAAGAGAAAGTTAATGAGGAATTATCTAGATCAGGTTGGTCCATGGGAATGGCTGTGAAGGATTCTCATGATTGCGAACTGATATTGGAAGGCCCAGGCCACAATGTTCAGAATATTCCCTAGGTAGGACCATGAACTGTGTAAAACAAGCTCGGGAGGAAGCAAGCAGGCAGCATGGTGGCATTGGTTTCTGTTCTTGACTGTGGATGAGATGTGACTCTCCGCTTGAGTTCCTGCCTTGACTTCCCTTTTATCACAGACCGTATCTGGAACTGTCATCCAAATAAATTCTTCCTTAACTTACTTTTGTCCAGAGTGTTTAATCACAGCAGCAGACATGAAGCTAGAGCACAGACCAAGCTGGCTATGACATGGGAACAAAGCAGTAGTGAACTTTGTCTAGGTCAGATCTGGAAAAGGGATTTGGCAGGGTGGGAGAGGGTCCTATGTTAGGTATGGGCAGAGAGAGACAAGCGTCCCACTGAGAGTTCAGGTGTCTCCAACTTGGAAGCCTGGCTCAGCAATGTGATTTGGGGGCTCACTGCATCTTCAAGGGTGGCTGGACTGAACCTCTTGGAAAGGGTAATCACTAGCCTGTTGAGCTGCCTGCAGGCTATGCAGTGTGCTAAGGTTCCCAGATTTTGGCTGCCACCCATGTTGGGGTGGGCTTTGCTGACACAGTTGTCTCTGAATCGTTTCTCTTCCTGTAAGCAATGCCTCACCCGTATTTCTGTAAGTAACCCCAATAAAACTTATTGGCTCACCAAGCTGGACATGGGTGGCATCTGTGCCTTGGTTTGTGATGGTCTCCCTACTTGGAATGAGTAGACCCGTGTGTTGCATCTCCTGCGGAGAAGTCTTGTCACACAGCAGTCAGTGTTAGCAGGTTGTTCCCAGGGGTGCTCCCTAACACAGGACAGGTGTAGTTGCAGTCAGATGGGTGAGGAACAAGGCTGTGATTATCCAGTGTAGGTCCTGGTACAGAGACTGGTTGGATCTTTCCCTGGGTACAGATGCCCAAATCACAATGTAATGGGATTTTCTTTGCACCTGACCAGAAATTCTAGCCACCAGTGAAGTGGCAAATACAGAGTAGGCTTGCAAGATGTTGGGCACAATGTTGGGCAATGCCCTGTTGGGACAATGCTGTGTGTGTACACTTTTCCACACACCGTGTCCTCTGTTGCTACAGCAACCCACCTGCTCAAGGATTGGCAGTCAGGGACCAGAGATTCCTGTGAGGGAAAGAATTGGTTTCCCAGAGGCCTCGGTTCAGGACAAATTTAAGCAATTAAAAGCATCATGATTCACGAATCGGTGTTTGAAGTATCCCTCCTCAGCCCTGGGCTCACTCAGCACCTTCCTTTCTTTGGCTCCAAAAATGATATCACTTCCTTACTGATTGTCAGCTCTACATGATCCTCTGTGACTGGGCAAATGAAAAATGTCTGCCTCATCATAATGTCCAATCATACCAAATCTCTTCCAGGAAAGTTTCAAAAGAAGACAACCGGATGGAAAAAAAAAAGCAAAATCAATTGCCACATTTTTTTATGGCTTTGAAGGTGTCTGTCACCACGCCACGTCCTGTTGCACATTTCCCTCAGTTTTCCTAACCATCACTGTTACTCCATTTATTGAATCATTTTGAGGAACAAATGGCTTTATCAGGAAACAGGATTGGGTCACCCAGGAGAGGCCAGGGTGTGGGATGACCTTTTGTTTGGTGGGCCATGAAGGAGAAGGTTTGAGAGATTAGGTCCAGTAGACAGATTGAGTGGTAAATGAACAGGTACCAGTCAGCAACGGGACATATCAGCTAGCTGTGGGGGTCAGTCCAGAGTGGCAAAGGTAGCTGGTGTCTACTGATGCTCCTCGTATCTCAAGCTCTGTTTTGTGTTTTCCACAGTCTGTCTCATACTCTGACATGGAACTGATGCTAATGAGTTGAGCACCTACAATGTCATGCTCACTCCAACTTCTCAGGTTCAAGGTTGTTAATAGAATTTCACAGGTGAAGAAGCTAAAGGCTTGAGAGGTGAAGTCTTAAATCCCATGGTTAAGGAAGTGTCAGGGCGTAGGTTAAATACATGGCTGACTCTAAAGTCTTCATTCTTCTTCACCTCTCACCCACACAGACCCCAATGCACAGAAGGCTCACAGTGGTTAAAAGCACCTTTTCATCTTGCAGTGGACCAGGGTTCAATTCCCAGCACCCACATGGTGGTTAACAACTGATTCTTACTTCAGTTTCTGGGGCATATGACGCCCTCTTCTGGTCTCCAATGGCACTGCATGCACATGGCACACATACACACAACTAGATAAACACCCATATGCATCAAATAAAAATTAAACGAACAAACAAAGCACCCCAAACTCAGTGTACTTAGAGAGCCTAACCAGAGAGAAGAAATATACCCAAGTAAAGATAAAACCAGCTTCACGGACAGTGTTCCTCCCTCTCTGGAGACCTGCCAAATGACAGCCAGGCTTTGAGATTGTTGAAGGTTGGGCCACTATGTAGTGTGCCAGTCATAGATCTGGGTGGTTGGACACCTTACACCCAAACAATAAGGAATGTATAGTGTGGTAAGGAAGGGAGAGGGGCTGGGGTGGTTTTCAGGTGTGAGGACAATGATTTAATGAAGTAGAGGAGAAAGAGGAGAAATAAGGAAGAAAGAGGAGAGCCAGCTTGGGCACACAAAGCCATGAGGCTCATGAGCAGAAGGAAGGAAATACAGGCCAGTTTAATCAGCCTGCGATCCCACGGAGGACCGGAGAACCTTGTGCTTTTCTCTCCAGATCAAACCTAGGTCCGCAGGACTTTTAGCCTCCTGCTTGAAATGGGTGTCTATGGAATTCTGCCTGAAAGGGCTCCAGCGGTGTCGTGGGCAGGCACTTAACCAAAAAGAGGAAGTGACTCTCGTTCTGTTGATGAGAAGTTCAGTATTAGTTGTTTCTATTTGTGTCTTCATCACCTAAATGGTGTTTCAACTGTGACTTCCAGTGTTTTAAAGCGCTGCCAGTGTCTCAGGTCACACTTGCTTGAAACTTGCCTTCTGTGTCCCGAAACCTCTCCTGCAGTTTCTGTGACTTTTGCAGCTTCGGCCTCTCTTTCAACATCAAACTCCCTTTCACTATGTCCCTTAACATGTGACATGAGGACGGGAAATACTGGAAGCGGAAGGGGGCAGGCTGGGCGAGGGAGGTGGGTGATGGGGAGAGAAATGTAGCGGTTCTAACACAAAGGATAGATGAAAATGTGTTATTTTGTATACCAATTAAAAAAGAAATAAAGCCATAAATTACATACATTATCTATAAGTGGCATTTATGTAGTAAGAATATAATCATGGGGTATTTTAAAAAAGATTTATTTGTATTTCTACTTGTGTGTATGTGTCTGTGTGAGTGTGAGCCACGCGTGTGCAGGGACTGGAGGAGGGTAGAATAGGGCATAGATTCTCTGGAGCTGGAGTTATAGCTAACTGTGAGCCAATTCCTCTGGAATTGCTGCAAGAGCTTTTGCCCGCTGAGTCATCTTTCCAGCTCCACAAGCATTGATATTGATTTAACCAAACATGATTCATTATAAATCTATTAGAAGTAGACTCGGGGGAGGTGTGTACAGGTCAGGGTGAATTACAGTACAACTAATGTTTTGTCTTCCATTGTAGTAAATGATGTTTAAGTTGAAATATGAAAAAATATAAAATATGAAATATGAAAACAGAGTACGAAACAGACAAAAGAACCAAGAACTCTCAGTTTTAGTAGGTAGGTATTGCTGAGTAACGAGGAAGCCCGAGGTGCAGTACTTTCAAGTAACATTCAGATGCATAAATAACAGCCATTTCCTTAGCATAGGTGTCTGTGGTCAGCCGAATAGTTCTGCTGATCTGAGTCAAACTCAGCTCTTCCTAGCGAGGCTCACTCCTGCCTCACTTGTCCCTAGTAGCTGGCTGGTTCAGGATGGCTTGCCTTAGCTCCATGGGATCTGTACCCTGCAGAGTTGAGCCAGAGCAGAGGACTTCAGAGGCTTTCTGGAGTTGAGCCTGGGCCTTGCACGGTATCAGTCCTGCTGTATTTTATTAAGCAAAGCCACCTACAAGGAACTCCACATACAAAGAATGGGGAAACAATGTTCCTCTTTCTCCCTTTGCAATGGGATAGGTACAGGCATGGGAAGCAGCGAACTGTGATCATTTCCTCAAACATTTTCACTCCATTAAGACCCACCTTTCATGGTCACGCAGCCTCTTTAGATAGCCTATGGTGTTTCTTTCACTCTGGGTCCAGTGGCATCATATGTCATCTTCCATGAAACTGAATTTTCTTTTGTGAGATTGAAGCCTGACTGGACTTTTGACATCACTCCAAACAGGAAGCAATTTACCAGTGGCTCACGATACAGTTTGATGAGTGGGTTCTGTACTGGGTTTCGTTTTGAGACAACAACTCATGAAGTTGCCCAAGCTGGTCTCAAACTCATGCTGCTCTTGCCTTGGGAAGATCACAGGTGTACACCGCCATGTCAGGCTGTGGCTTCTATTTTCTTCCTTCTGTCTGTGTTTATGAGTTAGACCTCATCTGTCAGGAACACTTAGTCACCTCTCCATTCATTTATTTCTTAATCAATCACATATTTATGCCCATATCGACTTTTGGCTATTTATTTTATTCTTGAGGTTAGAACCCAACACTATTTTTTAATGGCTCATGTTAAGCAATTACATTCATTGAGAGATTTGTTTTTCAGTACCAGAGTTTGCAGGTGCCAGGAAAGTGTTTCACAGTTCTTCCCCAGCCTATTTGGGGTGGACGGCAAAGATAGGTTTCTACCTTTTAATTTTATCCTTTATTGTGTTTTTCAGCACACTTTTACTTTTGGGTACTCTAAGCTACTCCAGGCTTGTCTTAGTTTCCCTACTGTGGCCCTAGAATCAGCCAATGCCCCAAGAGTTTCTGATTCCTTCCACTGGAGAGAAGCATTTAGAAATATGAACGTGGACATGATGCATGCTCCTGATCCTGATCTGTCATCGCTCTATGTGCCATTGATCCTGACTGTCACCAGTCCCAGCATCTCAGAGCAGGCAGTGTTAGAGATGTCTGTATCTCACTTGGTTTTATTCTGCAGTGATAAAAGTTCCTAATACTTCAGTTTCCCATGCTGGGTTTTCCTGCCTAGCCTTGATGCAGGGGAAGCAGCTTGGCCCTGCAGGAACTTGATGTACCACGCTTCGCTGATGCCCATGGGAAGGGGAGGAGAAGTGGATGTGGGGCTAAAAGGGAGGTGGGGAGAGAAGGGAGCAAGATGAAAGGAGGGAGGGAAAACTGATCAGGATGTAAAATAAATGAAAAATTTTAATTAACAAAAATAAAGAAACAAATAGATTCTACAAAAAATAAAAAGTTCCTGACAAAAGTCATTCAGGGAAGGGAGGGCTTATTTTATCTCACAGTTTCAGAAACAGTCCTTCAGCCGGGTGGTGGTGGCGCACGCCTTTAATCCCAGCACTCGGGAGGCAGAGGCAGGCGGATCTCTGGGAGTTCGAGACCAGCCTGGTCTACAGAGCTAGTTCCAGGATAGGCTCCAAAGCCACAGAGAAACCCTGTCTCGAAAAACAAAAACAAAAAAAAAAAAAAAAAGAAACAGTCCCGACAACAGGAACTTGAAACAGCTGGTCACATTGTGTCCATAGTCAGGAACAGGGGGATACAGGCCAGTTCTCCACTGAACACATTGTGTCTGCACTCAGGAAGCTCAGGTAGCCTTTTCCCTTTTAGGCAGGCCAGGACAAAGCTGGAGAATGGAGCCACCCATCTTCAGGATGGAGCTTCTCATGTCAGCTCATCTAAACAACATAAGCCCTCACTGAAATGCCAGAGGCTAGCCTAATCCAGATAATTCCTCTCAGGCATGTTTAGAGGCATCTCTCCTGGGTTCTTCTAGGTCCTGTCAAGTTGACAATCAGTATAAACCATCACAGTGTGTATGTATCCTAGCCAGTGTCAGCAGACACACAACTCTGAATTGTTTCTATGTTGGTCTGCAAACACAGTAATGTAAATATTGAGTCATACCGCTATCTCAGATTCTAATTTTAGCAGAGATCTGGTCTTATCATTCTTCTCTTGATTATCTGCAGTTTCTCTCTTTAATAGTAAGACGTCTGACCTCATTATCTATGTAGAATTTGTAGATTTTTTTCTGACATTTTTTTTCAGTTCTACTGTACTCGAAGATCAGATTAGAGTACCCCTACATTTGTAAGAAACAGCTAGAATACTTTAGCTCATCAGCTTGCCCCAGAGATGCCCTGTCTCTACCTCCTGAGTTCTGGGATTCCAGGCTGGCTACCATACCCACTTGACTTTAATGTGGTTGCTCGGGATTTGAACTCTGGTCCTTGTGCTTGTATCACAAATAATTTATGCACTGAGTCATCTCCATAGCACCAAAGTTCAGTCTTTTATAGAAACATAAATTTCCAGTTCACTTGAGTAAAGACCTGAGCGAGGATTAATGGGATGCATGGTAAAGTGTACGTTTTGTTGTATAAGAAGCTACAGAAGGTCAAAGTCGTTCTACCCAGTCATCCAGCCAGCAAAGATCAGCAGTGCTCCTGTTTCTTAGGCTCTGAAAGTGTTCTCAGGGTCTGGCTGGCTATGCAGTGAAATCTTATTTGACTTGAGTTTGCATTTCTCTAATCACAGCTAGGCAGTTTATTTTCAGGAGTCTACCACCCTAAAAAATAGATGTTTAAATTATGAGTCTTTTGTCAGATACACGGTCCACTTATCTTTTCTCCGCTCTATGATTTTTTCTTTTCTTTGTTTTAAAACTTTATGTGTGTGTGTGTGTGTGTGTGTGTGTATGTGTGTGTGTGTGTGTATTCAGATACTTGTGCTTATATGTGGGGGGTGCAGGTATACATGTGTTCAGAGTGGGTATGGAGGCCCAAAGACAGCTCTGGGTATCAACCCCCAATTGCCTTACACCTTTCCTTTGAGAAGGGCTTCCTCCCTGGTTTGCAACTTGGTTTGGCGTGTAGGCCAGACCAGCTGGCTCATAAGTGTTCCCACATCATAAGCGTCCAGGGATTCACTTGGGTTTGGCTTCCTTTATAGCCATACATAGCCATGTTTATCCTGTGTCTCCCCATCTTCTGTGGTATAAGCATGTGTGGGTGTGCTGGGTACACGTGGAGGCTGGAGGTTGGAATCTGGGGTCCTCAGTAACTTTTCCACCTTAGTCCCTGGGACAGGGTCTCTCACTGAACCTTCAGCTTGTCCTTCTGTTTGGGTAGACTGAATGACCAACAAGCTCTGGGGACCCACCCGTCTCTGTTGTGGCCCTCAGTGCTGGGATATAGTCGTGTGCTGCTATGTCCAGATTTTTGCTATGAGTGCCATGGATCCCTCTTCAGTTTCTTCTACCTGTGTAGCAGGCACTTTGCTCATGGACTGCCTTTCCAGTCTTCTTCCCCACTCCGCACCCAGATTTTTACATGGTCTCTGGAATCCAAGCTCAGGTCCTCACAAGTGAAAGGCAAATGCCTAACTGAGTTCCTTCATTTCTCTTTAGCAAGTCTCCAGTCAGTTCAGCGGTGGCTTCAAGGGCAGCAGCTTGAGTGGGTCTTGGAGCAGAAGAATAATCATCTCCGATGGGCACGGGCTCCTCCCTGGCTTACGTTGGGCATGGAAGCAGCCAGTCCCCCCTCTGTAAGTCTCAAGATGCTCATTTGTGATGCTAATTCTTCCCAGCACTGTCATGAAGATCAAACCAAATCAATATAATATAAGTTATAAGAGTTAATAAGAAGCCTGAGCTAATGGGCCAGTTTATAACTAATGTAGACCTCTGTGAGATTTCTTTGGGACTTAATTGTGGGAACCAGGCAGGACAGAAGACGCAGACAATACAAGCCAGAGATGTTCACATACCATTAGCCATGTTCCTGTTCTTCTGTTTATTTCTGTGCTCAGATTATTAGATGATATCTGAGGGAGGAGAGAACATGGATAAAATAGAGAGGGAAGGAAACTTCTGGAGCATGTGGAAAGTAAGGGCACCCCAACAGAAAAGAACCTGTGTCTACCGCATCCTGATATTTATGACCTGCGTGGCCCCTGCCCTTCTCCTGGGGGAGGGTTTCTGGTCATCTCTAGACATATGATGGACAGGGGACTGGGGTCATCCTTAGGATTATAAAAATCATAGAATGTTATTTCTGAAAGGGACTTTGAAGTTTTATGACAATATTTTTTTTTAATTCGTCATTTAGAACATGGAGAGTCACATGGTCTCCCTGAGGACTATGTGTGATTTTTACAAAGCAACTGGAGACATTTACCACTTGTCTTAGTTAAGGTTTTTATTGCTGTGAAGAGACACTATGACCAAGGCAACTCTTATAAAGAAAACATTTAATCGGGGGTGATTCACTTACAGTTTCAGAGGTTCTGTCCATTATCATCAGGACAGGGAGCATGACGGCCTACAGGCAGACACAGTGCTGGAGCTGAGAGTGCTACATTGTGCAGGCAACAGGAAATCAACCGACTGTCACACTGAGGGAAGCTTGAGCAAAAGAAACCTCAAAGTCATCCCCGCAGTGACACACTTCCTCCAATAAGGCCACACCTCCTAATAGTGCCACTCCCTTTGGGGACCATTTTCTTTCAAACCGGCAAACCACTTGATCTCTCCCCCTCAGGCTTCTAAGTGCCCAGCTCTGACTCCTCCATGTCTTCCACCCAGGGTGCCCTTCTTTCATCTGCCTCCTCCTCCCACACCTGTTGAATTTGTTCTCCCGCCCTTCCCTGCCAAGTCTGATGCTCACTAAAGGTGACTTTCTGTGCACGCCTCACTTTTCAGTGTACCATTGCCTAGCAGACTCTGATGCACACGCCATCCCAGGGCGTGAGCCCATGGTTTGCAAGAACATTTGCTGCTTTGGACTTGGCTTCACTCCTTCCCTTTAGAGGTGAGGAAGCCTGAGTGACAGGCATTACTTCTTGAGAAATTCCTTTTCCTAAAGAATGATCAATATATGCTCGGCACATTTGGGGGTTGACATTCTGGGCTAAGTTATTTCTGAAAGTTCCTTTTAGCACGAGAACTCATGGTTCCTCTCAATTTAGACTGTGTGAGGACCTAAGTGAATAACCTTAGGGGTAATCATTTTGGAGTCTCCAAGATGGTATTAATGGTTTTGCTTCCAGGAAACCAAGCTAACTGAGAAAGCGAAAGGAGGCTGTTTCTGTTTGCATCGTCTGGAGTTTCCCTGTGGGGTGGGGGTGGCGTTTCCATATCAGGTGGACACGATTTGGTTTGTGGAACAGCTGACCCTGGAAACAATGTGATGTGCCAGCCAGAGCTCCACTTCGATCAGTGATCCCATGGACAGATACGTTCGCTCACTTGTTGCGCCCATAAATCCAAAATGTATAGCGCTCTTCCTTTTGCAAAAACTCCTAAACTAGGTTTATTTCCATGGACTTGACCTTTGGTGTTTAGACTTTCTGCCCCTGGCAAACCCAGCGTCCATTTGTTCCTACGCACGGCCATTTTGGCAGTCTCCCTAACAGCCTGAGGAAAGAACCAGGAGTCTACATATGGAGACCTCATCCCCAGTTGCCTAATGGATTCAAAAGACATCCTGAATATTCATCATTTCTCCTTTTATGAGCACCTTGGCAATTCTCTCCAAAGGCAAAGGCTGCAGTAAATTCAGAAGTGCCATTTAGTGAATACCAATTTATCCTCAATTCAGTCGAGGTTTTTCCTGTTCCCCAGCATAATATCGGAGCTCCCCAGAGCCGTGTGAATGCAGGGTATTGTCTCCGCTTGGGGGAGGCGTGACTGCTTGTGCAAAGCCCCAGCCTGCACCCCCAAGCTCTGTGCTTTGGCCTGTGCAGGCCACAGTTCCCTGCCTAGAAGCTGGAAACTACCTTTGGAGGACAAGCGAAAACCAAATGGAAGTATTTGACTTAGGGACACAGCTTTTAATGAACAGTTGTAAAATAGTAAACAGTAACTTTTAGCTCTGTGAGCATGCATGCCCTTTGTGTACTAGTTATAGCATCCCCAAATGTATATCTTTTAGGAGACAGTCTGGACGGTTTCTCAATGGAGACAGTTACAGAGAGAAACTCAGGACCTACTGCTGTTGTTATTCTCTTGAACAATGTAGTCTCTCTCTCTCTCTCTCTCTCTCTCTCTCTCTCTCTCTCTCTCTCTCTCTCTTTGTGAGTGTACACACCCTGGGTCCATTCTGACTCTGCCAGTCACTTGACTGGTAATTTAGTCTTTTCTCTCAGCCTGTTTCAGTATCAGCCCAATGACTGTCTAGCATTCCTAATTTCCTGTGTTTTCCTCCTCTTCTTTCCTGGGAAAAGCAGCATCTAAAATCCCCGTCCTCTCTGTGTTCAAACCTTCTCACACTGGAGCAGAAGCACATGCATTTGTTATTGATCTGCTTGTCCTGGTAGGTTATGAAATTGGATTTCCAGTTGCATTTCCTAACTTGCTATAAGGAGACTACATCTTTCAAAAAGCCAAGCAATGGTCAAACCAGTAGGTTTGGATCAACCCAGGCTGGCTGTTTGCCCGAAACCGTTTCCCTGGTGACTGACTGACCTTCCATGCAGGTTGTTAAATTTCCATCTGAGGATAGGAGGCTACTTTTTCCTTCTTTATGTACCCCAACTGTCTCAGTGAATTTAAATAGCTCTTGAGGCGATCACAGAGTTCACGAACCATGGCTCAGAGGCCGCATCTGGCCCGTGGACATGCTTTCTTTGGCTTTCACAGTGTTTTGGAATGTTTTTAATTAGTTACCAACATTTACAAATTGGGAAATTTCACATTAAAGTATCCAGATTTGGAGATCCTCATGAAAAACCTAAAGGCCTAGAAAGTTGGGACCTATTTTTCAAGCAGCCGCCTGGGGATGAAAATATAGGTATATTGTAGGACTTATGCCCATACTCACTCATTGGCCAGCATCCCCAGCACTGTTGTTTCTCCCTACCTGGCCTGTTCACTCACTCACTGACCTGCCTGGCCTCTGTGGGCGTTGGGGTTTGTGAGGTCTGGTCTAATCAAAGACAGAAAGTCTTTAGAGGAAGATCATGTTTCCTGATTAGTTTTCAGCCTCCTCCAATTGTTCTGATTAGAAGGAAAAGAGCCAATGAATCTGAGGAAGGTTTGTGATTTTCACAGATTTGGGAGCCTTTTGGATTTTCACCAACATGGGAGGGAGAGGTGGAAGTCTCACTCTGCTGATTTTGATGTTGATGATGATCAGACCTCAGAGAATAGCAGACCATGGCCTTAGGCAGAGCTGGTTGTGAATGGATTCTGGACCCCACAGCTTGTCATTAGGAACAGCTGAGAGCTGAGAGGTGCCAGCCATCTCGGCAGACAGGATCACACCGTTAAACTGCTTTCTAAACTCAGGTTGCTTTCCAGAACTAAAGGGCTAGTTGTAGTGGGAGCTGTGGGCTGCGTTCCTGCCACCAGGCTCCTGGCCGCCTGGCTAGCTTATGCCCTGAAATAACAACACACAAACTGTATTCTTTTAAACCCTGGTTGGCCCATTAGTTCTAGCCTCTTAATGGCTAGTTCTCACATCTTGCCTAACCCATATTTAGTAATCTGTGTAGCACCAGTCTTACTGGGAAAGATTCAGCATGTCTGACCTGGCAGCTTGCTTCATCGCATCTGCCCTGGAGAGGAGAGGCATGGCATCTGCCTCACTTCCTCCCAGCATTCTGTTCTGTCTACTCCACCCACCTAAGGGCTGGCCTATCAAATGGGCCAAGGCAGTTTCTTTACTAACCAATGACCTTCCTCCATCAGCTAGTAATTTCACTCCTTGTGTTGACTAAGAAGCCCTCTGGTGACCAGTGAGTGCTAGAGTCATACTACTCTTATCTGCCTCCCTCAGGAGAAGAGCTGGCAGCACACGCCTTTAACCACAGCACTTGTGAGTCAGAGGCACGTATATTTCTGCGAGTTCGAGGCCAGCCTGGTCTACAGTGTGAGTTCCTGGATAGAGACGGTTTTACACAAAGATACCGTGTCTTGAAAAACCAAAGGAGGTGAGTTGGTCCAGCGATAGGACATGATTTTGAGAATGACATATAAGATGAAGAAGTAGGTGGGTGCTTTGGGTAGCCCTACTCAAAAGCTTAACTTAGTCTCAGAGCTTGAAGCGGGCAGAGAGCAAATTGGATCTTCTTAATTTGCACCAGCAGGGAGATGCAGAGCTAATGGCTGGTGCCAGTGAAAATCCAGCGTCTGTCATGAGGGGATTATACATCTACTATGATCTGGGCTCCATGCGATCTGTTGGTGGGTTGAGAGAAAGATCTTCATCTCTCTAGGTGATGTTTGACACAGTAATAGCAAAATCCCAATAGCCCCTGTCTAGCAATTTCCCCCATGTATCATGGAATCATACAGGTGACCAAGTCATGCTTTGAACACAGGCCGTTCGTATTCTTTGCATGTGAGGGCATGCTGATCACGGAGCCACATTCTGTCTAGAGCACTCAGACTTTGGGCTTGCTCATTCCCATTTTTGGAAGTGGTTCTTGGCTTCTGCTTCCCCTTGTCTTCTGGCGTCATGGTCTGCTCCCTCTTGGCTTTTGATTTTAAGTACCCTACTTGTAATCCATTCAGGCTGAGGGGGAGCAGAGACATCGGAAGTATTTTATGTTTCAGGCTGTAGGCCTTACGAGGTGATGACAGTGTTCTGTAAGGATATCCGCTCTGTTTTTCCTATTGAAACCGGTGGCATTTATCTGGAGCAGAGAGCTTAACGGGGGCAGTGAGTGAACGAAGCTGCCTTGGAGATAAAGCTGGGGAAGTGATGATGGTGGTGGTGTCAACACAGCTCATGGAGGTGGGAGCAAAAGAGCAGACAGAACAGGGAGAGTGAGTGGGCTTCTATACATAGCCACGTAAAGGGGAAAGTTGGCGGTACCATGGAATTAAAGAAGCATTCTAATATATATATTTACTTTGAATAACAAGGTGCCCTGTTGGATAGGAGTGAGGAATTTGTTGAATTTTGAGTGAGTTTATCTATGAGGGCTAAGTGCCAGTCACTGAGCCGTGGTCTAGGTTTGTATCGTATCATATCTTTTTATAAGCAGTCTTCTTTTATACTTAATTTTATTTGTTTTTTTTTCTTTGAAGAGAAGTTTCTGGTTCATGCAATAAATCTCATGAATGTCTTTGGTTCCTTTGTTTTTCTGCTTTTCTGTTTTTTTTTTATGTACTCAGAGTCAGCTGGGTCACATGGTAGTTTGGCTGACTCTCCCACCTTGCTGTCATTGGGGGGAGCTTTGACCATGCCCTTGGTTCATACGCTATATTTCCTGTCTAAGTCTGTGATCCTGACAACCACGCTCCAATGATCAATACACATACTGTAGCTTGTCTGAAAGCTACGCTCTCATGGTCACTAAGCACTCATTGTTCTTGGCTCAGACTCCAAATAAAACTGTTCCAAAGTTTCTGTGAATGGACCTTAAACTCTTTGGGGGGATGGTATAGTACTTAGCACATCTCAATAAATACTTATCTGTCAGGGTGATCATTCAGAGAGGAATAAATCTGCTTTTTCGTAGGAAGTAAGCTGGGCCATGGAGACACAGCAGAGAGTCCCTGACTTCCAGAAGTTGATGCTTCGTCATGAGATCATACTGTGTCTTCGTTTGGGATTGGCAATAATTAAGCCTTACCTGTCAAGAATTAGCACAGCATGAAGACCCAGTGGACATTTCTGGACATGTGTGGATAGATGGATTGAATGCTGCCCAACCTCAGATCTGCGTTGGTTTATATGTGGTGTTCACAATCGCCAGCAATCGCATCTCGGGATCTGTGGGTCATGACTCTCTTTGTTGACTTGACAGTCTTGGGGTGGAGAAGAGTCTGCGAGTTTTTACCTTAAGCCTTTTCTCTCTGAGGAGCATAGAAACCGGGTTATCTAATCATTTCTGTGTGTTGTGCAAAGGGTGTAGTTCAGATTAATGCATATTTCACAGAAAACTGGTTCTAGACCAGTGTTTTAAGATATGCTGGATGAAACCATATGACTTAGATTTCCCTTTGACATGTATTTATGTATTCATGTGTAATTTGGGGAAGTCAGTTCTCTTTGTCTACCATGTCAGTTCTGGGGACCAAAGTCAGGTTGTCAGGCTTAGCGGTAGGCACCTTTACCTGCTTGTTGCCTCGTCTTCCCTGCTCCAGGCTTCTTTAGAATGAGACTTGCCATGTGCTAATTTTTTTCACTGTGATTTTTTTTTCAGAAGAGGTTTGAATGTGCCACGTTTCTCCAATGCTTGTACCACACAACGCTCGCGAAAAAGGCTTCTTGAAGTAGGTGGAATGGGGCTGAGGGAGTGTCTTACATAACCCATGTTGGAAAGCATCACAATGGGACTATGCTCCCGTGACATGGACCAGGAAATCCACAGTGATAAGGATTCAAGGATTTGTGTCGATAGCTTAGAGATACGGGGACAAGATACACCTTT
>NC_022013.1:70748393-70772165 GCF_000317375.1 Microtus ochrogaster | reverse complement strand
CACGGGTGTGTATGTACATGCATTACATACCGGTGTTCTATTTGTGCATGGGTGTGTATGTACATGCATTACATACCGGTGTTCTATTGTGTGCATGGGTGTGTATATACACAGATTACATACCGGTGTTCTATTGTGTGCACTGGTGTGCATGTACATGCATTACATACTGGTGTTCTATTGTGTGCATGGGTGTGTATGTACATGCATTACATACTGGTGTTCTGTACACATATGTGTATGTAGGTGGCATGCAGGGGCAGAGGAGGACATCGGGTGTCTGCTTTGTCCCCCTCTACCTTATTCCCATTAGACAGGTTTTCTCACTGAACCTGGTACTGGACCAGCAACTAGCCCCAGCAACCCTGTGACTCCATCTCCGAATAGTGCTGGGATTACAGAAGGGCATAACCATTCTCAAGTTTGTTTTAAAAACATGGATGTTGCAGATTTGAACTCAGGCTCTCTGGCTTCCACATCAAAGCCCAGTTGCCCACTGAAGCCATCTCCCCAGGCCTCATTCCTCTCTTATCTGAGTTTCTTTTCTCACCTCAAGAGCTTAGACCTACTAAGTGTCCTTCCAGATTTCTGTGGTATGCAGGTTCTTATGGAATAGTAAGGTCTGTCCCTCCCAGTCCCCGGGGTTCTGACTGAAGCTCTCTTTCCAAGGCTGATAAACTGTGCTTAAAGCTAATTTCAGACAATGCCTGTCTTGGAAGGACTCTGGCACCTTCTCTCTGCTGTAGCATTATGAGCAAGGGCTTCTTGGGGTCTCCAGCCTCACTTTGTTCTTGTTATTTTACCCAGATCCACGGGCCAATCTTCACTAACTTGAACCCCACATTACATATTTGGTCTGTGCTTTTGGGTAATCTGTATTAGCGTTTACTCTGAATTCTTTTTTCTATTAATATTTTCACTTCGCTGCAAGTAGGAGCTTCCCCTCCCCCAATCCCAATGGGATTTCTGCTCTAATCCCAAGGGGTCTGCTTTAGTGTTTTGAATTCTTCTGGGTTTCATATTAGGTTATTAACTTATATTCATAATTATACCATTATGAACAGGTAATAAGAGAAAAAAGGAAAGTTGGTGTTAAACATTTTTGTGACTAATATAGTTTTGATCACTTATTTTAACCAGAATTTGGGTAATTAGAGATGCCATAAGAAACTGACTGAGACATCAAACTACAGATTAGGCAATATGCTACAACAGTTCCTTCTTTCTTCTTATTTTGTGATTTATCCAGCTCACTAAACTGTTGGTGACGTGTCCTAAAAATATCTCGATGAACCTCTATTCATTTACGTTCTCCAGGCTCCCATTTCTCTCCTCTATAGTTACAAAGGTTCCACCTTCTTCCATTCCAAGTTTTAATATGATCAGGATAAAAAAAAAAGCTATTGTACAAATAGGGCTGGGGAGATGGACATATTTTCTGTACGAGCATGAAGCCCTGGATCTGGTTCTCTAGCACCATGTCAAAATCTAGGAATGATGACGCACACCTGGAACCCCAGAGGCTGGAAGACAGAGACAGGCAGATTCCAGAGGCTCACCAGCCAAACAGTCCAGTCTCAATAGGACACCCCAGCTTCAGTGAGAGACCCTGTCTTAAAAAAAATACTGTGGAGACACTTGATGTCAACCTCTGTCTTCCACATGGGCATGTATAGGCAAGCACGTCCATCCATCCATGTACACATACACACACGCACATGCACACGCACATGCACATGTACATGCATACACACTACAGAACACTCTATTCTCATAAAGACTATCATATACATAGAATTGTAGATTATTACAATCAAGCCAGTGACTTAAAAAAACAAAACTTAAGTTGGCATTCAGACTGGGGTGGGATTTCTCCTTCATGTATTTGCTGCAGACAAATTTTTCTGGTGAAAGAAAGCAACCCTGTCTTTATCAGGTGTGGCCTTTGCACCTCCAAGCAAGAATGAAAACGAGGCCTTCACTCCATACAAATGGAGAAAGAAGTGAGAAAGATGAATACGGATTTCCTCCGAGCCTGGCTTTCCATGTAATCCTTTACTTCCCTTTGGAGGAAGGCTCTGCTCATTGGCCAGTCCCAACCAGAGACATATTTAATTGCTAATTCTTTGTCTTTGCATTTTTTTCATGTTATATTTATGATTGTGAAAGCTTGTTTAAAGCATTACAGCTAGAAAAAAAAGTGCAGTCGAATGTATGGAAGCTCTCAAGGAACTAATAGCCTATCAAAAACCAGCGAAGATTTATTTAATGTCTCCTTTCCAGGAGGATGTATTGTTGGTTCAGCTGCAACTCCTTAACTTCATCATATTTTATATACTTTGGCCATCACAGAGTGCCACAAGGGCTGTTGCATGGGTGTGATTTAAAACGTGTTCTGATTAAGTATACAGGAGTGCTCCTGTTCTCCAACGCAGGAAGGAGAGGGACACCATAAATATACATTGTTCAAGTGTAAATTCTACTTCACACTCATAAGCTATATTGTGCTTGTATGTTTTATGCTCTGTTGGTACTTAAAAAAATCATTTAATTTAGAGGGCATTTCCAGAATCTAACCGAGAAGCAGGCAGCAAGGACCTACTTAGAATTCTTTCCCTAGGCTTTGGGGTGTGCAGTGTGAGATGAGGAGAGAAAATAGGTCTATGGGGTAAGGCATTCCCGTTGGGTCAAGCACAACGTGGACTGTCTCAGTCCACTGACATGGATGAGCAAGCACGGTCACTGTTCAAATTTCTTTAATTATGTCTCCCAGTTTACCCAATGGGTGGGAATTCTTCCTTTTTCTCTTGCTGGATTGCTTCTTTTCTCAAAGAATCTGGGAGTTTCCATGAAGCTGAAGAGAAGGTAAAAAGACCTGACCTTTCATTTCTGGGCTCATCTCTACACCCTTGACACCTGTTGCTTTCTGAAGTTTGCTAGGCCTGGGGCTTGGGCTTTCTGTGCGCTTGGGATCCTTCAAGTTCAAAGGTCTTTCCCTTAGGGTTTCTATTCATCTAAGCCCTAGAGAAGTGTGTGTGGCTATGCCCTCGAATACTGCTTCAGAGTGTAGACGAGCTCACGTGACTCTCAGACCCTACAGGCCTCTTTCCTTCCTTGCCAGGCCTGAGAAGTTGACTTTGCTCAAATTTACCTGTAATGAATACTAATATGTGACCATGTAATAAGATTAGAAATAGAATGGCTAGTTCAGTGGTTCTCAGCCTTCTTAAAGCTACATCTCTTTAATACAGTTCCTAGCATTGCTGTGACCTATAAACCATGAAATTATTTTGCCGCTACTTCATAACTAACTTTGCTACTGTTATGAATTGTAAAGTAAATGTTGGCTATGCAGGATATCTGATATGTGACCCCCAAAGGGGTTGCAATGCACACTGGGTTAGTGGATTAGCACAGAAGGTGGAGCCTGAGTTTGATCTTTAGGGCCTGCATGGTGGAGAGAGGGAACTGACTCTTATGTGTTGTTTTCTGATCTCCACAGATATGCCATGGTGTATATGCATGGACACACACACACACACACACACACACACACACGCGCTACAATAAATAAGCAAAAATAGAACCAAAATGAGTCATTTTGTGAATAACAAAAAGCAGGTGGATCACTTATTTTTACCACATGTTGATCTAATTGAAAGCATTATGGCATGTTGACCAAGACACAAAACAACCAATTAGACAATATGGTTTAGTGATCTCATTTTATTTTGGTTGTCTGTTTAGCAGATGGCACAAAGGCTGTCCGTACCTTGAACTGCTCTGGGCGTATAGAATGCCTCCCTTGTCAGTCTCCTTCGGCTCTTCGTTCTGATGTCTGTCCTGCCAAACTGCTGAAGCAGGAGGCCTGAGGTGTTGCACCCACGTTTGTGATGGGCAGAGGGTAGTGGAGGAATCAAGATTAAAGATATGGGGAAATTACAGCTCACTCAGAGTTCAGGCTTTGTCCTTCATAAGCTTTATAACGGGTGCAGAAGGACGCTAAGGCTGTGGGAAAATAGCAGCAAAATCGACCTGAACTGGAAAGACTGAAGTAAGTCTTACTTCACTCCATGGACTGACGCCACGTCACCAGCAAGACAATCGCTGTGGCACAAGCAATATGAAACATGTTGGCCCAATAAGAAACAGAAACATGCCCTTGCCTCTCCAGCGTAAGAGGCCGTGTAACAAAGACCCATTTGTTTCTTGTGAGCCACGGTTGTTTAGTATGTGCCATTGTCTGATTGGTCCCATCATTGGAGACTCTAAAGTTCCACTGGCTTCTTGGTGATCTTCAAGCTCCATCCACAGTTCTGAGCCTAAAACACTGGGGGTAAAGGTTTGGTTGGGCTTTTCTGCTATTGCTATTGAAAAGGTAGTATTGTCCACAAACCTTATTCATGGAAACCAGCGGATGGTGTCAGCTCTCCTGGGCCTGGAGAAGAGGTTGTGAACTACTGGGGGTGGGTGGTGGGAACCAAACTTTGGCTTTCTGGAATAGTAGCAAATGCTTTTAATTACAGAGTCATTTTTCTAGCCTCTATATTGTATTTCTTTGACAATGATTTTACTAAATCCTAAATAGAGTGTCACCTTTCATGTTAGCCTTTGGTAGCTTATAAACCAAAGCCAGGCCACAGCTCACTGTAGTTGGGAAAACATTCAGGGATCAGGGACTTTTCATTTTGCAGTTACAGATGGCAAGGTGCAGACCAACCCCTTTCTCTCTTTTATGTAGTGTCATTTTGAGACAGAGATTCAAGGATCACAGGCTTGCCTCTACCTGAATGGATAGCTGACCGTAACCTTGATCCCCTCATCTTCTGCCTCTCAGGTACTGGGATCACAGGTGTGCTCTACTATGCCCAACTTATGTAGCGCTGGAGAAATAACATGGATGTAGCACGAATTCTAATTGGTCTTAATAATAAAAACCCAGAGTCTGGTATTGGGCTGAAAGCGGAAAGACCAAAGAAGCAAAGGAGCCAGGCACTAGAGAGACCTTTTACCTCTACTGAATCCTTAAACCAAAGTGGGCAAGACCCTATCTCCACGAATCCTCAGAAAAAAAGTTCTGAGCTCCTGCCTCCTCTCATCTCTCTTCACCCAGCCATATCCCTTCTTGTCTCTACCTCCCTAGTGATGGGATTAAGGGCATGTGACTCCCAAGTACTGGGATTAAAGGTGTGAGCCACCACTGCCTGACTTTGTTTCTTTTTTTAGACTGGATCAATTTCGTGTAACCCAGGGTGGCCCTGAACTCACAGAGACGTGTCCG
Organism: Microtus ochrogaster; assembly: GCF_000317375.1. Classification (NCBI taxonomy): domain Eukaryota; kingdom Metazoa; phylum Chordata; class Mammalia; order Rodentia; family Cricetidae; genus Microtus; species Microtus ochrogaster. The sequence goes on along the minus strand of NC_022013.1, from coordinate 70,766,884 downwards.
TTTCTGCTTCCCGACTGCTGGAACTAAAGGTGCGTGTCACTGCTTCCTGGCCTCTATGGCTAACTAGTGACTAGCTCCATACTCTGATCTTCAGGCAAGCTTTGTTTGTTAGATCGTACACAGGATATCACTACACACGGGGCTTTGTGCCTTCTTAGCCAGCGCAGTATTAATGAAGTCACAACTTCTGTCAAGGTGGCAGATCTTAAGTAAAAGTCCAAAGAGAAGGAATCGGCTATTTTCTGTGCATAACCTGCCCAAACATTTTTGATTATATGGTAATATGATTTCTGTTATGGCTTGAATATGAAATGTCCCTTGAGAATTCAAATGTTTTAATACTTGGTCCCCCCACCCAGATAGTGACACTGATTTGGGAAGTGGCAAAAGCATGAGATTTGGTGTATATTTGGTGCATGTCAGGATGTATATATGGAGGTAGGCTCTGAGAGCTAGAGTTTGGCCTTGCCCTGAGTCTGACCACTCTGCTTCCTGGCCCACTAACAGGCAAGTCTGGGTCCCTGGACCTGCTCCTGCTCACCCCCTCCAGCTGCCCTCCCTGGCTGAGGCACCCGTTTCTGATGGCGCAGCTCCTGGTGACACAGAGGGCATGGCCAGGGCAGCAAGGAAAGCGGGAGCAGAGCAGATGTGAGGAGCTAAGTTTGGTAGCCTGCTAGGTGGCGGGCATCACTGGGAGGAGAAGGCAAGGAGAGGCCCAGGAGTGACGACATCCACAGAGCCACCAGTCATAAAGGATCTCGTGGAGAATGACGAGAAAGAAAACGAAGGAGGGAAGGCCTCCAAGCATAGTGAAGAAGAGTCCCACCACGTGGAAGAGTTGAAGACAAGAAGTCTAGGGGAAAGGTCAGAAGGGGACGAATCAGGCCACTTGTGCCTGATTTTCGATGGCCCATACCTAACAGACATCACAATGAAGGTAGGACGTTGCTAGGAGATTTGTAGGGCAGGGGACAGAACTCAAGAGAAGGACTGGGGAGCACATATGAGGCCTTCCAGGCATTTCTGAGCAACAGAATGGATCGGCCTATGACTTTTGCCTCATACCTTGAAACCTAAGGTTTTCTCTGAGCTTATAAAGTGGCTACTGTTTTACAAGCTTGTAGTTAGTGAGGTATGCTTTTCTGTAAGCTTCTGGTGTTTTCACTTAACAGTTTCTGTGTAAACACGGTTTTACTGTTGAGTTTAATTCTCAACATTCCCATAAGAATGGCAATTAACCTGTTTTAGATTTTTTTTTATAATTTGGCATTAATAAAGAAATTTAAAAATAAAAAAAAAAGATAGCAACAGGTCACCTTTCAGGCCTGGACTGTGCTGATCCAAGCCACTATGTCTGCCCTGTTGTTCGGAACTGTATCCCTCTAAACTATAAGCCCAAGTAAGGTTTTCTTCTGTTGTTCCTCCCTGTCAGGTATTTGGTCAGAGAGGGAAAAGCGTTTAATTCTATGCAGTATCAACAAATTAGAAGCTTCACTGAGTATGAAGCAAATTAGAAGCTTCATTGAGTATCTGTGCACATCAAGAACTTTCCTGAAGTGGGCCACAGAGTGAAGGAAGTCATCCTGTCCCTTCAAAGTGCCTCTCATGTGGCAGGGGAGTTGGGAAGCAGCAGACAGTGACAGACAGCGTGTAAAGTCCTCAGTGGAGAAGCCACAAGGAGCTTTGGGAACCTGGAAAGAATGCTTAATCTAGAGGGAGAAGGAAGGCTGGCTTGTGTGAATGAAAGAGGAGATGGCCCCTAGTTTGTCTTGAGTGACACCAAGCATGCTATGTGAGTGGAGGAAGAAGGCTGGGACAGAAGCGGGGAGGACGTCCCTGATGGATGGATGCATGTGAGCCATATGTGCAAAGATACCACTAGAGACCACAGGCCTGGGAGAGATAGCATGGAGAATGTCAGCTTCCAGTGATGACGGAAGACAGGGGCCGGATGCCAGATTGTGAAGGATGGCTTGTCTGATGACGGGAACTATCTGCATCGGCGGGTCATAAGTGGAACGCGCTCTGCAGCCCTAACGGGCCGATGGAGCCTCTGTTCATGAGCTACTGCTGGGTACTCATCTGGTTTGATTAAAGATCCTTTATTCATGCCAGAAACAAGAGATTAGGCACCGCTTTCTTGTAAGCATGGAGGATCCCGAACCTGGAACACACATGGGGAGATGTTTGAGGACCACACTTGGAGAATTAGCTGCTGGCAACAGCCCAGCAACTGCCACAATGCCTTCTCCAGGGGAGAAGGGGAAGGCATTAGGAACAGAGCCTCAGACACAGATCTTACTGGGCCACCGGATTCTGAGGTTGGGAGGAGGAAAATGGATGCGCCACAAAAGGGTTGGCTGCCAGTTTAAGGGTGCAGATGTGTGGAAGGCAAGGGCGGCTGCAGGCAGAGTCTGCTCTGAGCTGGTTCAGACTTCACATCCATATCCTGCTTCCCTCTCGTTAGGTCGTGTTACTTCCAGCCCTTAGAGCCGGATGAGTTATGGCTACTGGCTATTTCCAAGCCCAAGGCATTCTTCTTTAATTAGAAGGTTCTTAACACGGGTTGGGGTGGGGGGAAGGGTGCAGACCTTCTCACGGGACATTTGGCACCGCGGCACATATAAATCCCTCAGCAAACTCCCCACTCTCCATTCCTAGGATGTAACACATACTTTGCCACCACCCAGACACTGTCCCCTGGCTCTCAGCACTCCCCTCTCTTCTCCCTTGCACACACCCTGAGAACACAAACTTCCGTGATGTGCTTTCTGTGACAGCCTCAGCGACAGTTTTATGGTCTAGAAGAAAGTGAAAACTACCGTTGTCATCTTCTCACTCCAGGGTGCTGCGCTGTTGAGAAGATTCTATTCCGTCATTCTATGTGTTCATATATTATTGAGCTGTCTCTGGTGACAGGGATCTTAGCTGATACTTCAAGCTGCCATTTGAGGGGGTAAAAGCGACAAAACTGTTTTCCCTAAGTCAAAAACCAAACAAATAAAGTTAGGCTTAAGTTTGGAGAAATGGAGGCCACTGAAGCCATTATTTTCTGTAAATACCCAGAGATCCCTGTGTGGTCCTATGATAAATAGCATCTGTTGAAATGACTTCTGTCCACTTTCTCTCGTGGACCCCCTTTCCCACCCGAAAGGCTCCCCTTGCATTTTCTGCCTGGTTGTACTGTGGAACTACTTCCAGAGCTCTTTGTGATCTTCGTGTTCATCCTGAACTCTTGGTTCCCATTCCCACTCAGGGTTATGGTAAACAAAGACACTGTAAATGATCTGTTAAAGGTAGTATTGAGGTTATGATTGAGATAGGTAAATATTGACAAAGGGTTTCAGGGCCCAGGGCAGCTGAGCAAGAGAAATAACCAGCAGTTGACACTTGGAGATTCTCATTGGGAAGGAAGCTCATTGCCACGCTCTTGCCTCTGCCTTCCATGAACTGGCTGCTCCTGTCCAAGCTGGCATCTTGTCTGCATCCTGGATCTCAGTCAGTCATGCTTAATAAGCATGAATAAGGGTGATTTTTTTAAACCAAGATTCTTCTCCCTTTCTTCTATATCGTCTCCTCACATTTCTTATATGATCACTTTCATTAATCAGATCAACCTGTGGCTATTTAATTTATTAAAATATCAGCTTGACATGCCCATGATTTCCCAACTAGCTTGCCATTTCTTCGTCATCCTAAGGTAGAATTTCCAGATCCACATTGTGTTAGGTATTAGTGCTGCTGGTCTTTAGGTCCAGGCTCTAGTACCTCTCCTCTTGGTGATCCCTCTAGATTCCCAACTGGTCTCTCTGCTTCCCCCTTTGTTCTCCCATCATTTTAACTCAACATGGCAGGAAGAGTGATCATTTCAAAATACAAAATTAGCTTATGTCAGTATGTTTTTCTCTTTCTTTCTTTCTTTCTTTCTTTCTTTCTTTCTTTCTTTCTTTCTGTTTCTTTTTTCTTTTTTGGTTTTTTTTGAGACAGGGTTTCTTAATGTAGCCCTGACTGTTCATCCTGGAACTAGCTCTTGTAGACCAGACTGGCCTTGGACTCACAGAGATCCACCTCCCGAGTGCTGGAATTAAAGGTGCGTGCCTCCACCACCCGGCTTGCTTATATCAGTGATGTCTGCAAATACCTTTGATACTTTCCACTTGGTCTCCTGGGACCATGAGAACAAAACACCCTAGCCTGGTTAGCTAAGAAACTACAGACTTTATCACAATTTTCTTGGGAGGGAAGTCAGAGACGAAGATGTTGGTGGATTCAATGTCTGAGGAGGGTCTATCCCACACAGGTGACATCTTTTCTTTGTGTCCTCACGTAGTTAAAGGGGACAAATGAGTACCTTGGGCTGCTTTTATAAGGGTGCATGTCCTCTGCCTTCACGATTTTGTCACTCCTCAGGGGTCCCATCTCTTAATGTCAGAAACTCAAGGGTTAGGATTTTAACACTTGGATTCTGGAGGCATGCAATCACTTGTGCCCCAGCACCATCTGACTCACACGTCCAGCAAAGGCCCTTCTATCTCAAGGGATCACAGTCTGTACCCTCCTCCTTGTACTTCCTGACTGCTCTTCCAACTCTATCCAGTGCCCCTGGGCCCTCCCTGACTCTAAGCATGTCAGACAGGTCCTGGGTTCCCCCTGACTCTCCACTCTGTCTGAAATCACCCTTGAGTTATCTTTTGGATTCCTCGTCTTCCCCATAGCTTGTTCAAATGTCACCTTTGGGTGACTCCTTCCTTGAGTATCCTATTTGACATCATAACCCACCCAAGGGCACCCCTAATCATTTTAATTTCATTGTGTTGATTTCCAACAGCACAAACACCTTGTTATTGTTTAATTGGTATCATCATCATATTTAAAGAAATCATCTGTTCAATCTGCTCCCCAAGAGTAGAAGCCCTCTCTGGGAAGCTAAATATTTATTTTATGTTTTTTAACTTTAATTTAATCTGATTTTGCTTAATGTTTCATATATTTTATGGTAGACTTCAAGCACCTACATCAGCACTGGGAACGGAGCCGTGAGTTCTAAGTAAATATCAGTAGAATGGATAAATGAAAGAAAGAAAATAGCACACAAGTCTAATATTGTACAAAATGTGATCTTGGGCATACAAAAGCATACGGAGTTAATGTTATTATTATTGTTTCTTTGAGTGGTTCAGTGAGTTGTTAAAGACTGAGCAAGCAGCAGGTGACTGACTTATGTGTGGAACTAGCTTCATCAGAGCAAACACGAACTGGGCACAGCATAGGTGTAATGGGTAGGACTGTCAGTAAGGGTCAGCCTGGGCTACATACTGAGTCTCTGTGTCCAATAAACTCAAGAAAATAAGCAAGACCCCAACCACCCTGTCCCAGCTGTTTGGCAGATGTTCTCTAGACAGCTCTTCTATAAAGCCAGTATTCTTGCCTCTACATGGCTGTACATGTCTGCAATTACCCCAACCTATGCCCTTGGAAACTTGCACTGTGGTGAGAGGCTTTAAGGCCCAGAGGCCCATTAAAAGTTGACCTAGATGGTCAGACACACAATTGGGAAATGACCCATGGTTCCATTCATTTCTCGTGGAAAATATTTCTTGAAATCGTTAGCAAACTTTCCTGTGATGAAATTCCCAAGAAAGCTCGTAGAGACTTTTCATTTCCTCCAGGCTACGCAGGCCTTCCCTGAGAAGTCAGGAGTGGGGGAGGCTGAGCTCCTCTGGGGACCCTGCAAGATGACTTCCTCTAACGCTGCTTCTCATTGCTCTGTAGATGAGTCCCATGGGCATGCCTAGGCTTCCCGTGGAAGCAGGAAATGCTCATTTCTTGGAGCAATAAATCTGTGGATGATATTAAAATGAGCTCCTCTGAGACTGGCTGGGGGTGCTGAGTCAAAGCACCTTGTAGTTGAATGTTGGGTTGTTTGGAGCCGTCTCTGGGATGAGGTGGCTGCAGTGAGGTCAAAGTCTCTATGCTGATGGAGGAATGATGTCTTCAGGGAACTCACTAAGATGTGAGACCAGGTCAAGGAAAAGCATGTCACCTCTGCCTCCTGAGCCTCAGTTTTCAGGCATTTGTAGCACTGGACGGCACATGTAGGTACTAAAAATTACCTTCTGCAATCATCGAGCTTGTCTGGGTGTTATATGTAGAAAACTCAGCAGCTAGTTTTCCAGTTCTTGTTGAAGAGAATTTTTTCCCTTTGAAATATATCAGTTCAGGGCACCTCACAGGATGTACCCTTTCAGAGTGTCCTTGTCAACCAAGCCCCCTTTGTTCAAAGCTCATTTCCGTCTTTGCTTTTTCTCCCTGGACCCAAATGCTTCCCCATAAGCCTAACAAGCTGCACCCTCCAGCAGCCTTCATCTTAGTCTCAAGGCCATTATCATCCCTGGATCCTTGATATGAACTAGCCTTTGATTCTCCCACACCTTCCTTACATGACGAGTCTCCAAAGGGACTCGTCACCACTTGTCTGGAGGTTTGTTTCCTGCATCTTCCCACGAGGATGTGGTGCAGGGGCTCGATGTATCTGTAGTGCCTGGCAGAGAGTATGTGCCCAGAAGTGGTTTGCTGGATGAAGGAATGCAAGATGGACCGGCAGAGCTACAGGCTTTGGGTTTATTCTCCCTTTTAGTTACTGGGAAATCCAACCACTCTTGGATTTTATCAAGTTAGCTTCACTTCAGTACTGCGGGTGATTTACTTGGCCCTCTTGGAGCATGACTTTCTCCTGTGTAAAATGAGAGCACAGAAAGTCATATTCTATATATTTTTTGTGAAGATGGAAGTAGGCTTATATAGAGCATTGTGTGTCTTTTTGTTTTTTTTTAATCTAAAAGTGTCTTTTCTGAAATTTCACACACACACATGCATACACATGTATATTGGTAGTGGTTGTGAGTGACTGTTCTCCAACACAAGGAGCAACCACCTGTATATAACCCCTCATTTAGAGTCTATAAGGTGACCCAATAAATTCACTGGTTCCTCAAAGTGAACTTTGCCCTGGTTTGTCACTGGGACCTTGGGAGGAATTATAGACATGGCTTTATGTCTCTCCCAGGGAAGGAATTTTAGCAACAACCATGTGCAACCCCAATCCTCCTTCTCTCTCCCCAAGAGCTCCCATAATATTTCCCCTGCTGACATTCATGTTCTCCTTCTCTTTTTCATAACCACTGAATTCAGTCAGTGCCACATGCCTAGGTACAGGGCCATCTGCCAGAACGTGGGCCATTTTTCAGCAGTCACATCCTTAATGGAAAATGACACCTCCCAAAAGCCTCTCTCAAGGGCTAATAGTGCCCCAGCTAGGGTGGGACTTGTTAAGCCCCTCCCATACCCGGGCTGGGACCCGGGCTTTATCTTGTACTGGTCTTGTACAGGTGGACCACAGTTGCTGTGAGTGGATGTGTGTGGCGGCCATATCTCTTCCAGAAGACAGCATTTCCCTGCGCTCCTCCTCATCCTCCTGGCTCTTACATTCGTTCCGCTCCATATTCCATGATGTTTTCTGAGCTTTGGTGTGGGGGAGGTCGATATAGATGTCTTCTCAGGGTGGATCACTCAACCACCACTTAGTCTCAGCACTTTGGCCACTTATGAGTCTCTGCATTGACTGCTGCTCACTGTAAAAGGAAGCCTCTCTGATCAAGTTGGGAGCAACACTAATCTATGGGCATAAATATAAATATGTAGAAGGCAGTTTGACAGGATATCCCTCCAGCAAAACTGCATGTGCATGAGCATACATACAAAGGCCAGAAGTTATATTAGGCACCTTCCTCAATCAACCTCCACCTTAGATTTGAGACAGGCTCTCTCACTGAACCTGGACCCTACCAATTTGGCCAAATGGGTTGACCAGCAAGCCTTAGAGGTTCTCCTGTCTCTCCTTCCCAACTCTGGGTTACAGGTCCTACTGTGCCTGGCTTTTGTCTGTGGGTGTTGGAGAGTGGAGCTCAGGACTTCACACTTATGAAGCAAGCATGTCATCCACCTCTCCCGATCCTGCGTTCATCCTTTGTTTATGGTGCAAACATTCAAACTCCTTCCTTTCAGCTTTTTGATGCACCGAGACCACTCCTGCTATCTGCAGTCACGTTTCTGGTGGGGTCTAAAGGAAGGAAAGGTCTAAGAACTTTGACCTACTTTTTGTGTTCCTTTCAAAACTTCAGCTTGGTGGTGTCAAAGGATGAAAGAAACCTGTTATTCTCTGAGCAGCAGATCCCATCCCAAACACGGAGAGCCTCAGGAGGTTATTTTGTTTTGCTGAAGTGAGACACAGGGAGAAAGATGATCACTGTGTAGGACATCTAATCGATCTTGAGACACAAAGCCACGAGGAAGAGCAGCTCTTTACCTTGGATGCCTACCATCTACTACCCTGAAACAGGGAGTCTCTGAGGCCCGCAACCCAGTCAGTCTGCCATAGAGGGGCTTCGGCTTCATGCATGGGTGAGGGACTTGTGGGCTTCTTCAGACTTTTCTGTTTTACATACTGTGGATGTGTTTGTTGGCCTGACACCAACTTTACCACTTAACCTTTCCTTGACCCCACAACTGAGGCCATTTTTGCAAGGAGCGCTCACCTCTGTGTCTGCAAAATATTGGATTCTTTTGGGGAAAGCCATGCTCTGGGCCAGTGGGGAAGAAGAAGGAGCTATGTAGACACAGCTGAAGATGACTTTAACACAGAGTTTATTTAATACATCCTCCAAATTGTATTTTGAAGCATCTGCTAATAAGAAAGCACTCTCTTTTTGAGCAGTGCAAGTGTTTTATAAATGGAATTTGCAGACCAGCAACACTCCCATTAATTTTCCCTGTCTACAATTACTATCATTACATTCTTAAAGCACTTTTAAAATAAACTAACCCATGATGTCATGTGCACAATCTGAACTCCAGCGAGAGGGACAGCAGGGTAGCAGCATCTGGACCTTGGCCCGCTATCTTTTAGGGAACATCTTGATGGTTGTAATTACTGTCATGTTATGGGAACTTTAAAAAAAAAAGGCGCCAGAGTTCCAAATAAAACATAAAATGGCTTTGATATAATAAATGTTACTATCATTGTTTAAAAATGTTGTGACCTGTCTGCTGTAGTTTCTGAGAAAGATATTTTCCAGCACTTGATATTTCCAGTCCCCCACCCCCTTTCATAGTCTATTACAGCAGATAAGGATGAAGAAAATCCTCAGGACAGACTTGTTTTAAATCAACATAACACAATGCCAGCATTGTCTTTCTTCACGATGAACCTTCAAATTAAATTTGGTATGAGCTGTACCAGATCTCTTCACGGCTTTGTGCCAGAGACACCGAATGCGCCCTATTAGAGAAAATTAATAATTCAAATGCTCTAGTTGTGGATAATTGCATTCATTAGGACAAGATGGGAGCCGAGGCAATTTCCTGCAGGGTGCGTGTGTATACATCCCACCTCTAACCAGGGCAGTTAGAAGAGTTTGGATCACTCCAGAGGGAAAGGAGGTACCCGAAATGAACATGTGGTCTACATGTTGCCTTCCCATGGGGTCCAGTCTTAGAGGAGCCTGTGACAAATTTGGCTCAAGGCACTGGACCAATTTCTGTATAAAGTGATGAAGAAGAATCATACATATAGGAAAGAAATCATCCATTGTGTGTGTTGACCCATGGTGGGATTCACTTGGCCTCCCAAAGAAGTTTCCTCATGCAAAATTCATTCAACCTTGTGAAATCTATGTCCCCATTTCCTGATGGGTATTAGCAACTTTAAGGAAGGTAATGTATCTTGCTCAGGCAGCTAGTTGACTTTGACAATAGCTTGTACGTAGAACCCCAGTGGAATAATCTGTTTTGTGGATATTTTTTTTTTCTCTTTGCTGGTTTGTTGATAACATTGTTCAGTTTGAAGATGGACCTTCTGATGTAAGAGTTGGGATTTAACCAGGAAAAATTGATCTGACCTGATCTGGATTTCATCATGTTCAGTAAGTTTGTAATCTTTTCACATATCACACCAACTGACAGTTTTCCCATGTTCTCCTACATATCAGCTACTTATTTCATTTGGTATCAGGTTTCCTGTCTTATCTACATGTTAGCCACATGCCTTTCCTGTGGATAATTTGCAGACCTGAGGATTGGGGGAACAATGGTTCAATCGTCAGCAAGTTTCTTAAGCTTCACTCTTTGTAGTCAACAGTGGCCAGCTCCCTGAACGAGGCAAGCAAGACATGCCCAAACCCAGTCAAGCAGAAATACTGCTACTGATGGACAGACATGTTGGACCTTCTCCGAGCATCAAGCAGAGTTCATGGCTAAGGGCTGTGTTGACGATTGTCTTCTTTTTTACTGGCTGGACTTAATCACCCTTCTTCAAAATGTCAGACTGGAAAAAAGGAGTTGTTTGAAGGGATGTGTGATCAATTGATGGATGGCAGTTTTCATACTACTCAAAAGCCTTGGTCTGATTTTTAATTTTGCTTTGGTGGTTACAAATTGGAAGATGCCCACCATTATTCTGTCTCCTAACTACACCCTGTGTGACTCCTTCTACCCTTTATTGCTTTCGCTGTGGCTCCTGAGGACTGGGTATTTAATAAGAATGAGAGGAAAATCCCAAAGTGTCTTCTTAGAAAACCAATCAGACCTTCCAGTGGAAACAATATTATTCCTTTTTTGCATTAAGCAGGCCTTCATGAAAGGATGTCAGAAACACCAACTGAGTGTCCAGTCCCCTCTCTGTTTGTTGAAGCATTTATGGCTCTTACTTAAGACAAGAGAAATAACAAGGGAAGAAATTACTACAGATACAGAACATTTTATTATACAAATAAAAAAAGGAGAGCAGATCTGTTAGCTCCTGCCAACTTTTGAAATATGAATTCCATTTGTCTTTATTACAGTCTAGTCCCATAGTGCCTTTTCCATATTTATTAATTTTTGGATGTTACTATTAAGCAGAGATTTGTGCCTACTGGTAATAATTAAAGCTATGTTCAAGGAACTTAAGAATGAGAAAAACATATCAACCCATCTTTTCATTTTCACATCAATAAACTACGAGATGTGCAATTACCTAAACTTGTTATCTTTAAAAAAGTTTCCAATGTATTATCATAAGAGAATGCTCTGTCAGAACTACACAAATCGTGATGACTCAGAGGTACGTGATTCTTCTTATTAAGGAAAAAAAAATGAGACAGGAAATCCAATATAAATGAGCTGTTTTCCTCAGTAGTATAATAAAACTTGCGTACTGGTATATGAGTTTTTGATTATATCGTTCACTGATAATCTGTAGGCTCATTTCCTTCCAGTGAAGACGCTGTCTGCTTCCTCCGGGCACCAGTCCCCGCTGGCCACTAACCTTTTAGCAGTCCTACCCCCTAGCCTGGGGGAGAGGCAGCCTAGTCACAGCCACCACCGTGTAGTATATTTTAAGGGCTGTAAATTTTTACTGTCAGATTTGAGCCAGGGGTGTTAAGCTCCAAAGATACACATCTGCTTCCTACTCAAATGGTCTTTTGTTGTGCTTCTTGGTAGAGGGAGAGTTTTAAGGCCATCAGAATAAATCCCAGTGTGGGCAGGGGTGAGTTATGGGACTTCAAGAAGGAAGGCTCACGGCTACAAATAGAACCTGTCTTGATTCTATTCTTAAGTTCTGTTTTCTTCTTTTCATTGTTCCATGATAGTATTTTATTACTATCTAACGCACAAAATGAGTCACTATTACATTTAAAGTGAAAACTTATTTTGTAGCTTGACTCAGAACTTCTGAATGTATCTGGTTTCTAAGTTTGGATTTCCTAATGTCAGGTTTTCCTAAATATCATCATATGAATTCAGAGCCAGAAAACAAATGAAATGTTGAAGAAATCACTTGGGAGAAGTGTGTCTATAGCCCATGCAATATATCTGTCTGCCCTGAGTGTTTATTAAATACCAACTCGTCAAAGAACACTTGATATTAGATTCATGTTTATTCTAATGCTCACTAGCCAAAAGTAAAAATATAATAGGCTAGTTTCATAGTTAAGGACAAAGCAGAGAGACAATATCATCAACCCTCAATTTACAAATGGATTTTGCTCTAAATTCTATTTGTAAGCCTTTCTTTTGGAACTATCAATACATTTTTTTTTCTATAGAAACAAGGTATAAATGTGGCTAGGTTTCCTAACAGGTTCAGAATACACTTTACTTGTATTTAGCTGAAAACTAGCATGGAAGAACTCAATTGACAATTTTTTTTTAAATTTAAATTTTTAATTTTGTAGAACTATATATTCATTTTTACACCCAAATACATACTTGGTCGGAATGCAAAGATGTCCCATGTCTCAGATGGTAAGGGTATCAGAGCTACTGCAAGCTTCATCCTTATCTTTTGTTGCTTAGTAGAAGATAGCACAGGTGCCACGTGTGGAAGGTGTCGGTGTGGTTCTTGGAGGGTGCCCAAGCTGCTTGTGTTTGCTGGCCAAGAAGAATGGAGTCAAGGAAGGAAGCGCAAGCGGAGGATTGGTTTGGGAATGAGGAGGGATGCACACACGGTGTCTTAAGAGAGTTTAGCCTTTTAAGGAGGAATGAGGGGAGCAGTAATCATACAAGTGAGGTCTAGACCAGAAGGCCTCCACAAATATGGCTTTATATTTCTTACTGGAGAGAGTAATCATGTTTTCACTTTGGCCCTTCCACTGGTATGTTAAGGAGGATGGGCAAGGCCTCCAGAACAGGGCGGAGAGGAAGCCTGAAGCCTGCTGGAGTCTTTCAGAGAATACTGAAGAGGTACTAGGCCGTGCTGGTTGAAGTGAGAAGAGGAGATGGGTTAGGGGTATGGGAGGCTCTGAAGACAGATTGGGAAGGATGTCAGTGGTAAAGACCAGATGGCAATCATCAAGAAAAAGAAGGATGTAGGGGACATAGACTTGGGGCGGGGGCTCTCAGTCACAAATGTGTGTTTGGGTTAGTACTCAGAAGCTTGGTGATGTGGGTTGATACACAAGGGTGGTCTGTGTGGGAGACTCAACTGCAGAACTGGACTTTATCCAGAATGAAACCATTCTCAGAACGGAGAAAGACAAGAGACTGGTTCAGATAGCAAGACTCGAGGTGAACATTGGATTTCATGTTTAAGAAGATGTTGGTGGCCCCGGATTCAGTTTGGGAAGCCAAAAACATGTCTTTGTTTGGCACTGGTCATGTTCCCATAGAACAAATAAGCTGCACTCCAGTGACCCTTGGTGAGGGTGAGGCTATGTCAGGGCAGTAGTGACCACTGAACTGGAACAGTGATGGTGGACAGCTGCCGCTCTGAGTGGAGGGGAGTTTGAAGACACGTGTGTGTGTGTGGATGTTCCAGTGAGGGAGAAACCCAGTGTGAGTGTTCCTGTGTTGGACAGCTGTGTATGATGGAAGGGTTACAGACGCAGTTGATTCTTACTACGTGCTATGTAATTATCCCCCCAGAGGCCCACAAACTAAGGAAGCATGAGAATACCGTACCAACAGCGTAGTAGAGCATGTGGAGTGGTCCTCACTGGTCCCATTATTTTCTCCTCCTCTTTGCATTCCTCCGATTTGATGTCGGCTTTACCATGCTCTTCCCTTCTCTGTGCCTCGCACATGCAATCATCTTTGCTCCATTGCGGCTCTCCAAGTCTCCCGATGGACTGCTCCCTCCTTAGCAAAGACTGTTGAGATCTGCTCAGAGAATGTTTTCCCCCAGGTTGGCTCTCTCATCGCTCTGCTTAGACCCTTATGAAGGAGCCATGCAATCCAAGGTTAGCATCTTTCCCTTTCCTAAACTGGGATACCCAAGGACATAGAGATGATTTATTAATTTGGGCATTTTTTCCCCAGCACAGGGCTCACCCATGTTATGTACTTGAGGCTTAAGGATGAGCGTTTATTGAACTTGAAGGCAGGGCAGGTGTACAGTTGGATGGGTAGGACACATCTAAGTCATGTGGAATCGGCCACGAAGGCAACAAAGACAAGCATGCCCATCCCTGTTGGCAGGTCTGTGCAGGGAAGGTGCCTAGGCATTCTAGAAACTCATTCTAGATTGGGGGATACTTATGAAGGGTGGATAGAGATGATCAAAACATCTTGTATAAATGTATAAACACTTCAAAGAATAAATAAAAAATCCTGTCCCCACTGATATCTTTCATAGGTCAGGAAGGTCCTACATGGGCAGCTGGGGCAGAAGAAATATCAATGGTTTTTTACCGGGTTCTGGATTCTGAATGCTACAGTAGGGACCTGGATGAGCCCATTGCTGCAGTGGTGGCATGGAGGTTATGGGGGTAACCAACCATGCTCTTGATTAGATCTGAGACCTTTTCCACAGGAAGGAGTGTATGTCTGATACTGTAAACCTGGTTAAAAACTTCTATCTATGGAGGTCCCAGGGGGAACCTTACTATAGGTGTTTTGCTAAATGGTCATGTCAAACTGCCTCCTAAATATTTATTCTTATACCCATAGATTAATTAGTGTTGCTGTCAATTTTGATCAGAGAAGCTTCTATTTTTTAGTATACAGTGGCTAATATATAGATTTGTAACTGATCAAAGTGTTGAGAATAAACATTTGTTGAGTGTTCAGCTCTAGATGAGACATCTGAATCACCTTTGAACCAAGGTTCAAAGAGCATCATGGGACATGGAGAGAAAGAGTGTTGGAGCAGCAGCATGAGGAGGCGTGCAGTGAAAAGTCCTCTGGGCGTGTCATGGTTGCCACACACATCAGCTCACACAGCTGGGCACACGCACAAGCATAAGCCAGCAGGTATTCTGGCATGGATGGGTAAGGCCCCACTCCTTAGCAGAGGCATTATTGGCAGCTGTTGATTGTTAGAGGAGGGTGAGTCACTTTTCCGCAGCCCAGTGGTTGGTCCTATATCCATACACATGCTGGCAACACTATTGGGACTTAGAAAAAAATTATATTTAAAAAGTGAAAGGACCTGAAATCGGGAAGAAGATGTGTTGAGGGGACTTGGAACAGAGAGTAAGGAGAGGCTATGGTCAAGGTAATATATATATATTACCTTGTATATATATATACACACACACACACACACATATGTATGTATCCACACAATATGTGGATATATGTATGAAAATTTCAAAGATTAGAGGAAAGAAAAAAAAATCTCTGTATGCTGTGGCATCATTTCCGGATGCTGTAGCTTCAGTGACAGTAGGAGGCAAGGGTGACTCATGACTCTTGATCTAAGTATCTAGAAGAGTCAGATTTGTTTTGGGAGAAACCCTATGTCACCTTTTATGAAGAAGAAGTGCTAACAAGACCTTGCGAAGAGAATCTGTTTTATAAATCTCCAAAACCGATAAAGCTCGCCATGAACAGCCATCTCTCCGTAATGTCCCCTGAGTTTGCAGAGCCTGCCTTACATGGTGGAGCCAGCCCTGGAGAAAAACTGCAAGAATTTCTTGAGAAAAGCTCAAGTGGAGTTACAGCTAAGGAAACTAATGTATGGGGATGACTCACTCAGTGGCAGGAAGTGACACGGACAGGTGTGGGTCCCAAACACTTAAGAAGGAAGGGGCTGAAATCTGATGTGTTTTTCTCAGGGTATTCACCAAGATGATCATCACTTTTCTGTCTGAGTCTACTCGAGACATTGCCAATGAACTGAGAAATCTGTACTACAGATCATTGGGGGTTCCGGCACCAGAGATGACTCCCTCAACATTGAAGTGCATGTTAAGGAGGCATCGCATCTCAGGTTATGCTGCCTAGGATGTTAGAAGACTGACTCCCACTTCCAGATATGTTTCTTACATCTGTATGACTTTTGGTAAATGCCACTTGACATTGTTGAGCTCATTATGAAACTGGGATGGTGTAAGCTAATAACAACACCACTCTGGCGCTCATTGAGAGCTTCTGTGTGCCGAGAACTCTTTTATGTGACTTAGTTCTCCTTGGCCGCTTGGGTGCGGGTATCATTATATAGATGTGAAACTTGAGGTTTCCAGAGATTATAGTCATACCCACAGATGGGAGTGATGAGTTGGGGGTTTCAGTCTGAGGCAATCTGAGGCTTCCTGAATCTGCCTCTGAGCTCTTAGGTACTACACCAAGTATTACCCTTCATAAACGGAAGTCTTTATTTTGAAGATTACTCTTCATTTTTATTTGTGTGTGTTTGCGTGCGTATGCTACACGGGTGCAGATGCCTGCGGAGGCCGGAAGAGGATGTTGGATTGCCTGGAGCTGGAATCACTGTCAGATGTGGGTGATAGGAACTGAACTTGAGTCCTTTGGAAGAGCAGTAAGTGATTTTAGCCACCAAGCCACCTCTCCAGTCCCCATAACTAAACTCTTGATGTGACTGTCCAGTATTATGAAGTGCGAACTGTTCCATGGCCGAGTCATTTCTGAAGCCGGCTTCTCTGCAGCATCTAGGTATCACTCGGTGTGAGACCAAATTCCCATTCAAGCTGTGTGATAACCTTGCGGTCACTACTTTTCTGAGCATCAACGGCTGCTGAGAATGACACCTTCAAAACATGACGTTTTTGTGGGAACCCAGAGGAAGAGGTCTTTGACACACCATTCCACACAAAAGTACCGCTTCAAAATAGCGTAAATAGGTATGCTTGCCTG
This sequence comes from Microtus ochrogaster, assembly GCF_000317375.1. Classification (NCBI taxonomy): domain Eukaryota; kingdom Metazoa; phylum Chordata; class Mammalia; order Rodentia; family Cricetidae; genus Microtus; species Microtus ochrogaster. The sequence continues at coordinate 70,750,252 of NC_022013.1, read as the reverse complement.
CAGCTATCTATCTCCCTTCTATGAAACATTTACCCAGAAACGGTACTTTGACAAAGCCTAGAGTAAGCAAGGGAACAAACGAGCAAACAACCCTTAAGCCTCCAAACAAAACCCGTTGGTACTACTGTACTTAGAAACCATTACTCAACACTCCTTAAGTACCAATATTTCATGAACAATGGGATTGTGCCTACTAGTTGAGCTGACATGATTTGCATATCCACAGCAAGTACTTTTTACACTGAGCCATCTCCCCAGCCTTTTAAATTTTATTTGAATGGAAGGAATACGTTTCCATGTTAAAATTTCAAATGACTTAGGGAAGTACCAAGAATAAAGGCCCTGATATTTGAATTTGTTAGGTCAACATCTCAGAGTTACTCCTCTGTCAACAAACAGCCAATAGTTTCTTATTTAGCAGTCTGGAGTTTTCTATGTATGAAAGCCTCCCTCTCCCTCCTTCCCTCTTGTCTCCTCCCTCTTCTGCCTCATCATGAGTGCTACTGTTTTCTGAGCACGTAACGTTCTAGGAACCATTCTAGGCACTGGAGCATGGATGGGAGTGGATCTTCTGCAAATCCTGTTTGTTTTGGATGTTGAACATTCTGATTCTCATGAGATCTAAGATGTGGTTATTTTTCCTGCTTATTTCTCGTGTTCATGAACACAGATATTTAAGAGGTAACTATTTTCATCTAAAAGCAAACAGCTTAAAAAATTCTTCTTTTCCCTTAGGTGCAAGCATTTTGAAAATTCATATTGAAAAACACAGGCGCTCCCAAGGAGACAAAGGAGATTGCCTTGCTAAGCGGGCACTTCTTTCTTGTGACTCAGAAAGCTAAGCCTGATTTCTGGGAAACCAGGCGATGTGGAAATGAAAGAGATTCTATGCCTCTCATGCTGTACCGCCACTGGGCTGTCAATCATGAGTTTTGCCAACTTGAAGGGGAAGTCTGAGACTGAAGTCAGCTGGCAGCTATCTGTGTGTTCCTGCTGTCGCTCAGTTTCTGGTTAGCTTCGTTGAGTCACCAAGAGGCGAATAGATGTTTGTGAGCAAACCACTCACCCAATGGCTTATGGAAGGCACACGTCAAACACTGTGCTGTAGCTCTCCTTTCCCAACTTTGAGAGGTCTGGGGATGCACATGCCTCAGTGCTAGGGCATCTGCCTGGTGCTCATAAAACCCCAAATACCATCCTTAGCACCACAAACTCTCCGCTTGAAGAAGGTTCAGTACATACAGAAAACTGGCGCACACAGGGTGGGGCGGGGCTGCTGGGGAGGTGGCCATGACCTAAGAAGGCCGTGGCTAGAAGATAAAGGATTGGTAAACCTAGATGTGCCCATGTATGTTTGGGTAACCAAGGTTCCAATGAACTTCTTTTATGGCTGAGATCAGGTGAGCAAAATGATGAATTGTTTGAGGCTCTTGGGAAGATAGAGGCTCTACCTCTCATCAACAGTCTCCCCCACCCCACCCCCCCCGCCAAGAAATGTTTTGATGATAAGAAATCCTGATTCAGAAGAATGTGCTGTGTGTAGTCATCTTGGCGGGCAACACCTTCTAGGTCCTCCTTGGCGTCACCTCCCTCTGTGTGTACTGGGACAGGTGGAGCCAGTTAGGAGAGGAGGTTAGTGAAGTGATTGCTACCCGCAGGTTTCTTCCGCAGGAGAGCTGGGCTGAGCTTATAGATAGACTTATTATGGGGCCAGACTGTGGACGGATGGAGACAAGGCTTTAGAGAAGTAGGTAACATTTTTTCCTGTCTTAAAGGAAAATTGTACAATTAGGAAATAAATTCAAGGTGCTGCATGTGTGTTGTATGTATGTGTGTGAATGTACCTGTACCATTGCCCC
>NC_022013.1:70744814-70747535 GCF_000317375.1 Microtus ochrogaster | reverse complement strand
GAAACCAGGCTGAGCAAGCCATGAGAGTAACCCAGTAAAGCAGCACCCCTTCATGGCCACTGCATCAGCTCCTGACTCCATGATTCTGCCTTGTTTGAGTTGCTGTCCTAACTTCCTTCAATGATAAACAGTGCTGTGGAAACGTAAGCCAAATAAACCCTTTCATCCCCAAGTTTCTTTGGTCTTGGTATTTCATTTTAGCAATAAGAACCCTAACTAAGACAGTAACATTCAGACATAGTTTAGGACAGTCAGAATTAAGGGGACTTACAATTGTGGAAAATAGTATCCATTCAGTATTAGTGAATTAAGTTGATTGCTAATTAATTATTACATAATATGCACTTCATTTGGGAGAAATGTAGTAGATATACATACCTCTATTCTTCACGTTAAGTGCAATTAAAACTGTGCTGGCTAGTTTTTTTTTTTAAAATCTACTTTACACAAAGTAGAGCCATTTGGGAAGAGGGAACCTCGATTCAGGAAATGCTCTCATTAGATTGGCCTGTGGGCAAGCCTGTGATAAATTTCTTAAATCAGCGATTGATATAGGAGGGCCCAGTCCACTTTTCATGGTGCCATCATTGCACTGGTGGTCCTGGGTTCTATAAGAAAGCAGGCTGAGAAAGACTTCAGGAGCAAGTCAGTAAATAGCACCCCTCCATGGCCTCTGCATCAGCTTCTGTCTCCAGGTTCTCTTCCTGCTTGAGTTCCTGCTCTGATTTCACTCAGTGATGGGCTGTGCCTGTAAGTGTAAGATAAAATGAACCCTTTCCTCCCCAAGTTGCCTTTGGTCATGGTGTTTATCACATCAATAGAGACTCCACAGACAAAAACTCTGAACAAAGCACAAAACACAAACGAGGCCTTGGAATCTTCAGTACAGAGAAGTCAGAGGAATCTGAAACCAAAGGAACGTGATGATGGCAAGTTCCTAGATCTTTTGCCTCACACACCCACCCCAGACCTGAAACTACCAACACTGGCCACGTGGACATGTCAGCAGGAGTGGACAGCAGTGCTTCCTCACAGCTTAAGACTCAGAAAAGGCAAAGACCAGCAAGGTAGGAAGACTTGATCAATTACTTTATCCCAGCAACACCAAGAAAAAAGCTTGACTCCAACAGCCCTCGTACCAGCAAAGGCCAAGTGGGAGGCATGGATTTCTGCCCATCAGAAACTGGAATAAAGTATGTTACTCAGCTCCCCTGGGTTCATATGTGTGGCATCTGTTAGGAAATGGGACTTCCATTCTCCACCGAGTAATAGTGAGGGCTCTTTCCTTCCTCATCTTCCTCTTTGGTCTCAGTAGAGACTATGTGGGGAGCCTGGATTGACAGCCGTAGCCACAGGTGGGTAGGAATAGGGGAGACCTAGTGAAAAGTGGGGACTCTTGCTGCCCTATGTGGGCACTCTTCCTCCTACCTTGGTATTAGCTGTGGTCATTTGGAGAGAAGTAACTCCCTCTCTGCCCAGAAGTAATGGGGAGCTCTCTGCACTTCCCTAGTGTGTCAGTGGTGTCCAAGTGGGGACCGGCACTTCTGTCTTATCTCGGGGGAGTAAGAGGCCTCTTCCTTCTGCTGATAGACCAGTGTTAGAAGAAACCAGTTAAACAGATTTTGAGTTACATGGTATTGTACCCAAGCTATCATTCTTTCTTCAGTGAAAACCACCCATTAAACCAAGAACAGGAAGATCTCAGATTGAAAACAGAAAAACAGTTGAATCAAACAGGTCACACATGATAGAATTTGGGACTGTGCAGAAGGACTTCAGTGAGTTCAGTTGATACAAACATGGCCACGCATGGTAGAACTTGGGTCTGCGCAGAAAGATATCAGTGTGGTTTGGGAGGTCCTTCTGTCTATGTGCTGCTTTTCTTGGTTAATGAATAAAGAAACTGCCTTGACCTAATGATAGGGCAGAACTTAGGTAGGCAGGGAAAACTAAACTGAATGCTGGGAGAAAGGAGGCAGAGTCAGAAAGAAGCCATGTATCCCTGCCAGAGCCTGATGAAACTTTACCCAGTAAGCCACAGCCACACAGCAATACACAGATTACTAGAAACGGGTTAAATTAAGATATAGGTGTTAGCCAATAAGAAGCTAGAGCTAATGGGCCAAGCAGTGATTTAAATAATATAGTTTCTGTGTGATTATTTTGGTTCTGGGCAGCCAGGACTAACAAGAAGCCTTCTCACAACATCAGGGAGTTCAGTTGATACAAACATGGCCATGCATGGTAGAACTTGGGACTTGTGCAGAAGGACTTCAGTGAGTTCAAGGTGAGTTTGGAGTGTACATCACAAGACTCTATCTTAAGAATTAAAAACAAGATGCTAATGCTAAGCTGATGAGGTAGCAAAGGTTTGAAATCAGTGGCCATAAAAATAATTATTAAAATTATAAGCATTACTAAAACCACAAATCATAAAAATAACCCTAACCAGAAAATACAAAGTCTCAGAAAAAAAAAAGAAATGGAAAATTTCAAACTGAAAATATAATTAAAGTAAGATGCTTAATGGGTAGGTTAAAAAGCAGGATGGGAGAAGGTAGAGGCCAGAACCAGATAAACAGGAGACAGAAAAATAGAAATTACATAATGTAAACAATACAGAGAAAAGAGTACTTGAAAAACAGTGACTACTGCCTCACAACCCTTGGAATATATAACAAAGAAGTTAATGAGTATGTCTCTAGAAATGCACACACAGAA
>NC_022013.1:70737812-70743614 GCF_000317375.1 Microtus ochrogaster | reverse complement strand
TTATGGCTAGAAACCAATTATGAGTGAGTACATCCCATATTCATCTTTTTGGGTCTGGGTTACCTCACTCAGGATAGTGTTTTCTATTTCCATCCATTTGCATGCAAAATTCGAGAAGTCATTGTTTTTTACCGCAGCGTAGTACTCTAATGTGTGGATTGATATATATTACTTTATAAAAGCTTACTAATTTAAGAAGCAGGTTAAAATCAGAAAAGAAAAACCCAGAGACACCCAGTCAAACATATCACGATCCTAGTGGAAAACTGAAGACAGGAAGACAGTGTTGAAGAAGATAGGTATCTTATTCACAAGAGATAAACACTTAGAATAACTGTGTATTTCTCATCAGAATGGGCTAGGATCCAGAGGAGACTGATGTGGCATTGTTTGTTTGTTTTTTTTTAAACAAAACATTCCCTTCAAAAATCAGTGGGCATGGGGCTGAGAAATGGTTTAGTTGGTAAAATTCTTGCTGTACAAACTCAAGGACTTTAGTTCACTTTCTAAAACTCATACACACAAGCCTGGCGCACTCTTGTAATTCCAGCCTTGGGGAGGTGGAGACTGTGAATCTTTGGTGCTGGCTAGTTAGTCAACCTAGCAAGCTAGTCAGTGAGCTTCCAGCCAATGAGAGCTCCTGTCTCAAAATTCAAGCAAGACCTTAGAGGGTAGTTCTCTAACGTCCTTGTCCACACACACACACACACACACACACACACACACACACACACACACACACACACAGAGTTAATGGGAAATTAGAACCATCTCTCCAGTCCTATAATACATTTCAGTCAAATTTAACCACTCTCCTGCAGTTCCTCTAATATCACGACCACTTTCCCCATTCAGCCTCACAGTCTCCATTTTAAAGCTCACTGAGTCCCTCAGTGCTTCGAGTATGTTCATGGGTGTAAGGTTACTCATTAGAACACGGACAGCCAATCAGTCAGGACACGCATCAGAAGAAAGCCAACTCCCCCAGCTCCCCGCCTGCAGTATCAGTTACCAATAATTCCTCACCTCCTTTGTGATCCCTCCCCTGAAGTTTAACCTTAAAAAATACACTTGAAATTATATTTAGGAGCAAGTGTCACGCACAGGTAAACATGGAAAGCCTGTCTCCTAATTAAAAATCCACATTCAATACAAATTGTATTTACCATATAATTCAAAGTGGGGATTTGGCTGTCAGAATATTGAAATGTGAGGAGAATTTTGCCCTGAAAGGAATCGTCATAAACCATGCTGAAATTTTGTTTAGTTTCTTCCTTTCCAGTCTTCCTCCAGTCTCCCTCTTAAGTTCTATTCTGTTCACATTTGAGCTTTACCGCCTCTGGTTGCCAAGTTTCTGGGAGTAACCAGTTTCTGCACAGGGTGGCAATATTTGTTGAAAAAAGTTCACAGAAACCCCAAGATCTTTGAAAATACTTTATTGTGCATAAAATAACAACTTTGATGAATGAGGTGGTTTTGTTTTATGAAAGAATTTTAAAGAGTTTAAGAAATAATTTTAAGGAATTCATACTTTTTTAAAAAAATAAATTTTAGAGAAAGTAGATGTATTATACTCTTATTTTTTCTTTTCAATGTCTCAGTAATTCTATTTATTGCATCTCTTTTTTCCTTCCACGGATTTTTATTTTTAAGTGTGTGTGTGTGTGTGTGTGTGTGTGTGTGTGCACATGAATGCAGTGCCCATGGAGTGCAGAAGAGGGCATAACATTCTCTGGCACTGGAGTTACAGGTGATTATGAGCTCCTTGCTGTGGCTGTTGAGAACAGAACATGGGTCCTCTATAAGGGTAGTAAGTACACTTAACCACTGAACCATGTCTCGAGTTCAGCTTTTATTATACTTCATGGGTTGGCTTCTTCTCCCTTCCCTTCCTTTTCTTTTGTTTTTTTTTTATTGATGTTATTGAGCTATAAATTTTTCTCTACTCCCTTCCCTTCCTCATCCCTACCCTTCAACCCCCTCCCATGGTCCCCATGCTCCCAATTTATTCAGGAGATCTTGTCTTTTTCTACTTCCCATGTTGATTAGATCCATGCATGTATCTTTTAGGGTTCTCATTGTTGTCTAGGTTCTCTGGGATTGTGATTTGTAGGCTGCTTTTCTTTGCTTTATGTCTAAAAACTACTTATGAGTGAGTACATATGATATTTGTCTTTCTGGGTCTGGGTTACCTCTCTCTAAATGACGTTTTCTAGCTCCGTCCATTTGCCTGAAAATTTCAAGATGTCATTACTTTTTTTTCTGAGTTAATTTTGTATCCTGCTACATTACTGAAAATGTTTATGAGTTGTAGAAGTTCCTTGATAGAATTTTTGGGGTTGCTTATGTAAACTATTATATCATCAGCAAAAAGTGAGAGTTTGACTTCTTCTTTTTTGATTTGTATCCCCTTGATCTCCTTTTGTTGACTTATTGCTCTAGTTAGGACCTTAAGAACTATATTGAATAGATATAGAGAGAAGGAAAACCTTGTCTTGTTCCTGATATCAGTGGGATCGCTGGGAGTTTCTCTCTATTTAGTTTGATGTTGGCTGTTGGCTTGTTGTATATTGCCTTTATTTTGTTTAGTTATGTTCCTTGTATCCATGCTCTCTCCAAGACCTTTATCATGAAGGGATGTTGTATTTTGTCAAAAGCTTTTTCGTCATCTAATGAGATGATCATGTGGTTTTTATTTTTCAGTTTGTTTATACAGTAGATTGTGTTGACAGATTTTCGTATGTTGAACCGTCCCTGCATCTCTGGGATGAAGCCGGCTTGATCATGGTGGATGATGTTTCTGATGTGTTCTTGGATTCGATTTGCCAGTATTTTATTGAGTATTTTTGCATCAATATTCATGAGTGAAATTGGTCTGTAATTTTCTTTCTTAGTAATGCTTTTATGTGGTTTGGGTATTAGGGTAATTGTAGCCTCTTAAAAAGTGTTTGGCAATGTTTCTTCTGTTTCTATTGTGTAGAACAATTTGAGGAGTATTGATATTAGTTCTTCTTTGAAAATCTTGTAGACTTCTGAGCTGAAACCATTTATTTGGTCCTAGATTTTTTTTTTTTGATTGGAAGACTTTTGATGACTGTTTCGATTTCTTTAGCAGTTATAAGTCTATTTAATTTGCTTATCTGGTCTAGATTTAATTTTGGTAAGTGATATTTAGCCAGAAAGCTGTACATTTCTTTTAAGTTTTTCAATTTTGTGGAGTACAGATATGACCTGATGATTCTCTGGATTTCCTCCATGTCTGTTGTTATATCCCCATTTTCATTTCCAATTTTGTTAATTTGCATCTTCTCTCTCTTCTTTTTGGTTGGTTTGGAAAAAGGTTTGTCTATTTTGTTGATTTTCTCAAAGACTGCTGTAGGAAATCCTACAGCCAGTAGCCTTTAAGTTACCCCTAACTGGGCTGTGGCCTCTTATACTATTTATGCCAATGTATAGCATGCATCAGGCCTCTTTTCTGGCTGTGGGATTAGGTTGTTGTTCTCCAGTCCAGCAGAGGATTCTGATTTATGAGTCTACCCCTAAATAAATAACCATCTCTTATTCTCAATTCTGAGCTAGTGTGGGAGTTCTCTTTGTCACATTGATTCTTTGTATTTTTTTTTGTTTCCATTTTGTTGATTTCAGCTCTCAATTTGATTATTTCCTGCCATCTAGTTCTTTTGGATGAGTTTGTTTCTTTTTGTTCTAAAGTTTTCAAATGTTTTGTTAATTCACTAATGTGGAATTTTCAGCTTCTTTATGTAGGTATTATGCATGCTTTCATTGCGTCCCATAAATTTGGGTATGTTATATGGTCATTTTCATTGAATTTTAGCAAGTTTTTAATTTCTCCCTTGACCCATTGATAATTCAGGTGAGCATTGTTTAATTTCCATGTGTTTGTGGGCTTTCTGGAATTAGTGTTGCCGTTGAATTCTAATTTGAAGCCATGATGACCTGATAAGATACATGAGTTATTCCTTTTTTTTTTTTTTTGCATCTGTGGAGGTTTGTTTTGTTACCGAGTATGTGGTCAATTTTTGAGAAGGTTGCAGGAGGTGCTGAGAAGAAGGTCTGTTCTTTTCTGTTTGGATGGAATTTCTATAGATGTCTGTTAAGTCCATTTGAGTCATAACATCTGTTAGTTCCCTTATTTCTCTGTTAATTTTTTTTGTCTGACAGACCTGTTCAGTGATGAGAGTGGAGTGTTGAAGTCTCCCACTATTAATGTGTGGGGTTTAATGCAATTTAAGCTTTAGAAGTGTTTCTTTTACATATGAGTGTGTTTTTGTATTTGGGACATAGATGGTCAGTATTGAGATTTCCTCTTGATGATTTTTTCCTGTGACTAATATGAAATGTCCTTCTTTGTCTATTTTGATTGATTTTAGTTTGAAGTCTATTTTATTAGATATTAGGATAGCTATACCAGCTTGTTTCTTAGGTCTATTTGATTGGAAAATTTTTTTCCAACCCTTTACTATGAGGCAATATCTGTCTTTGAGGTTGAGGTGTATTTCCTCTATGCAGCAGAAGGATGGATTGTACTTTTGTATCCAATCTGTTAGCTTGTGTCTTTTTATGGGTGAGTTGAGTCCATTTACATTAAGGGATATTAATGACCAGTGATTGCTACCTCCTGTTAACTTAGTTTTTGTTGTTGGTCATGTTATTTTGTGTATTTATTCTTTGCAGACACTCCCTTCAATAATTTTTTTTTTAACATAAATGCAGTTTGGCATTTTGAACTATTGAAAATAACATGAAAGAGGATAAAATATGTACTAGTTTGGTGTGGGACAATTCTATATTCTGTCAATTATGTTTTAAATAAACACTGATTGGCCAGTAGCCAGGCAGGAAGTATAGGTGGGGAAACCAGACAGGAAATAGAGGTGGGGCAAAGAGAACAGGAGAATTCTGGGAAGCTGGAAGCTCCCTCCCCAGTCCTGCCCAGACCATGGAAGAAGTAGGATGTGACCTGAACCGCTGAAAAATGTACTGAGCCATATGGCTAACATTGATAAGGATAATGGGTTAATATAAGTTATAAGAGCTAATCATCAGTCTGACTATAGGGCAAGTCAAGATTAGGCCCCCTCTCTTCTATTGACCAGGGTCCTAGGTGGGGTCATCCTTCTGGATTCTTGAGAATTTCTCTAAAGCCAGGTTTCTGCTAACCCTATAATGACTCTCTCAATCAAGATATATCTATCCTTGCTCTCATCTTTGTCCTTCCTCCATCTCAACCACCCCATTCCTTCAAGTTCTCTTTTCCTCCTCTCCCCTCCTCTTCTCCTCCTACTCTTAGCTCTTACATCTTAAATTAACCCATTTCCATTATTTTATATTTTACCATGAGGCAGGCTTGTAGCTTATTATCTCATATCCTGATTCCCTGGCAGCCACATGGTATCTGCCTGATTCCGCCTTCATTCTCCCTGCTGTCAGTCTAGTTTTCCCGCCTAGCTATATTCTGCCCTGCCATAGATCAAAGCATCTTCTTTACTAGCCAATGGTAATAAAATATTTTCACAGCATACAGAGGGGAATCCCACACCAGTCTGCCACATCACTTGAGACAGGACCAAGGCTCTTCCCCCATATCTAGACTGAGCAAGGTATCCCTCCATAAAGAATGGGCTCCAAAGAGCCAGTTCAGCGTGGTTATTCTTTACAGTTAATATCCACTTATGAATGTGTACATACCATGTTTGTCTTTCTAGGTTTGGGTTACATCTCTAAGAATGATTTTTCTCTACTTCCATTCATTTTCTTTCAAATCTCTTGATGTCATTTTTT
>NC_022013.1:70729304-70737232 GCF_000317375.1 Microtus ochrogaster | reverse complement strand
ATGAAGGTTCTATGGTGATATTTAAGATAGTCATCAGTCTGACTATGGGACAAGGCCAGTTCAGGCACCCTTGAGTTCTTTATATATTTTGGAGATCAATTCTCTGTCAGATGTGGGGTTGGTGAAGATCTTTTCCCATTTTGTAGGCTGCCTTTTGTCTTATTGATAGTGTTCTTTGCCTCAGAGAAGCTTTTCAGTTTCAGGAGGTCCCAATTATTGTTGATCTCAATGTCTGTGCTGCTAGTATTCTGTTCAGGAAGTTGTCTCCTGGGCCAATGCATTTGAGGCTACTTCCCTCTTTCTCTTCTATCAGATCCAGTGTAACTGGATTTATATTGTGGTCTTTGATACACTTGGACTTGAGTTTTGTGCATGAGGATAGATATGAATCTATTTGTATTCTTTTGCATGCTGACATCCAGTTATGCCAGCACATTTGTTGAAGATGCTCTCTGTTTTCCACTGTATGATTTTGGCTTCTTTGTGAAAAATCAGGTGTTCTTAGGTGTGTGGATTTATGTCAGGTCTTTGATTTGATTCCACTGATTCACCTGTTGATTTTTATGTCAATGTCATGCTTTTATAAATCGTTATAACTCTGTAGTACAGCTTGAAATCAGGGATGGTGATACCTCTAGAAGTTCCTTTGCACAGGATTGTTTTAGCTATCCTCTTTTCTTTTTCCATATGAAATTGAGTATTGTTCTTTCAAGATCTGTAAAGATGGTTTTTGGTATTTTGATGGGGATTATATTCAATCTGTAGATTGCTTTTGATAATATGGCCATTTTTACTGTATTAATCCTACCGATTCAGATCCGTGAACATGGGAGATCTTTTCATATTCTGATACCTTAAATTTTTTTCTTCAAAGGCTTAAAGTTCTTGTTATACAGATCTTTTACTTGCATGATCATAGTTACCCCAAGATATTTTATTTGTGCCTATTGTGAAGAGTGTTATTTCCTTGATTTCTTTCTGAGTCCATTTATAAGTTGTATTTAGGAGGGCTACTGAGTTTTTTGAGTTAATCTTGTATCCCGCCATATTACTGAAGATGTTTATAAGCTGTAGGAATTCTCTGGTAGAATTCTTGGGGTCACTTATATATACTATCATATCACCTGCAAATAGTGATGCTTTGATTTCTTTCCAATTTATATCCTCTTGATTTTTTTGTTGTCTTATCACTCTATCTAGAACTTCAAGTACTATATTGACTAGGTATGGAGAGAATGAACAGCCTTGTCTTGTTCCTGATTTTAGTGGACTTGTTTTTAGTTTCTCTCCATTTAATTTGATGTTGTCTTTTGGCTTGCTGTATATTGCTTTTTATTATGTTTGTGTATGTTCCTTTTTATCCTTGATCTCTCTGAAACCTTTATCATGAAGGGATGTTGGTTTTTGTCAAAGACTTTTTTTAGCATCTAATGAGATGATCATGTATTTTTTTTTCTTTTAGTTTGTTTAAATGGTGAATTACATTTACTGAATTTTATATGTTGAACCATCCCTGCATTTCAGGGATAAAGCCCACTTGATCATGGTGGATGATCTTTTTGATGTGTTCTTGGATTCGGTTTGCCAGTATTCTCTTGACTATTTTTACATCAATGTTCATGAGGGAAAGTTGGTCTGTAGTTCTTTTTCTTTGCTGAATCTTTGTGTGGTTTGGGTATCAGGGTAACTGTAACCTCATACAAATAATTTGGCAATCAATGTTCCTTCTGTTTCTATTGTGTGGAACAATTTGAGGAGCATTGGTATTAGTTTTTCTTTGAAAGCTTGGTAGAATTCTGCACTGAATTCATCTGGTGCTGGGCTCTTTTTTTCTTCCTTGGGAGACTTTTAATGACTGCTTCTATTTCATTAGGGGTTATAATTCTATTTAAATTATGTATCTGATCTTGATTTAATTTTACTATGTTGTAACTAACAAGAAAATTTTCCATTTCTTTTAGACTTTTCAATTTTGTGGAATACAGATTTTTGAAATATGACTCAATGATTCTCTGGATTTCCTCAGTGTCTATTGTTTGTCCCCTTTTCATTTCTGACTTTGTCAAGTTGGATATTTTCTCTCTGCCTTTTGATTAGTTTGGATAAGGGTTTGTTTATCCTGTTGATTTTCTCAAAGAACCAACTCTTCATTTCATTGGTTCTTTGTGTTGTTCTATTTGTTTCTTTATTTCAGCCCTCAGTTTGATTATTTCCTGTCATCTACTCCTCTTATAAGTGTTTTCTTCTTTATGTTCTAGAGCTTTTAGGCATGCTGTTAAGTTGCTAATATGAGATTTCTCCAAATTCTTTATGCAGGCAATTAAGTGCTATGACTTTCCTCTTAACACTGCTTTTATTGTGTCCCATAATTGCTGTGCTTTTATTTTCATTGAATTCTAGAAATATTTCTTTCCTTATTTCTTCCTTGACCATTGGTAATTCAGTTTCCATGAGTTTGCAGGCTTTCTGTAGTTTGTGTTGTTGTTGAACTCCAACTTTATCCAATGGTGATCTGATAAGATACAGGGGGTTATTGTAGATTTTTTTTTTTTTGTATCTGTTGAGATCTGCGTTGTGACCAAGTATGTAGTTAGTTTTAGAGAAGGTTCCATGAGTGTTGAGATCTATTCTTTTCTGTTTGGGTGAAATGTTCTGTAGGTGTTTGTTAGGTCATTTGAGTCATAACATCTGTGCTCTTATTTCTATGTTTGGTTTCTCTCAGGAAGACTTGTTCATCGGTGAGAATTAAATGTTGAAATTTCCTCTATTAATGTGTGGGTTTTGATATGTGTTTAAGCTTTAGTAATGTTTCTTTTACAAATGTGGGTGCCCTTGTATTTGGGAAATGGATGTTCAGAATTGAGACATCATCTTGACGGATCATTTCTGTGATAAATATGAAATGTAGTTCTCCATCTCTTTTGATTAATTTTAGCTTCAGGTCTATTTTGTTAGATATTAGGATAGCTACGCTAGCTTGCTTCTTAGGCTCATTTTATTGGGAAATCTTTTTTCCAACCCTTCACTCTGAGGTAATGTGTGTCTTTGAAGTTGAGCTGTATTTCTTGTATGCAGCAGAAGGATAGATCCTTGTTTGTATATTCATTCTGTTAGCTTGTGCCTTTTTATTGGTCAATTGAATCCATTGATATTAGGCATGAATTGGCCCTTTGGAACCTATTCCCTATGGTGGGAGGCCTTGCCCAGCCTTGATGCAAGAGGAAGAAGCTTGGTCCTGCCTCAACTTGATATGTCATGCTTTGTTGACTCCCATGGGAGGCCTTGCCCCTCCTGAGTAGAGATGCAGGAGGAGTGGATGAGGCAGGGGTAGAAGGGAGGTAGAAGGGAATGGAAGGAGAGGAGGGAGAGGAAACTGTTGTTGGTATGTAAAATTAAAAATAAAATAATTACTAATTAGATCAACATGAAATAAAAAGGATTGCAAGACTGAAACTTTTGAAAAAGAATCTCTTAAAGTATATTTTTTTATCACTGAACTGAGACTAAATTATACTGTCAAGTGCCATAATATTTCAAATTAGCCAAATTAATTAATATAATTCAGTCTTTGGCCATATTAACCTTCTGCTTTAGAATCTTATTAGAGAAAGGACATGACTCTCTCAGTTCAGTGCACATAAATGGGCTTCCGTGGCAGGTAGTGTCCCTTCTGTTTACAGCTGGTATTTTAAAACTAGGCAATAATAGAATTTTGTCAAATATGCTTATATTGAAATTTTAGATTTTTTATTAGATTAATTGATTAAAAATATAATGTAAATCCCAAAAAAAAGAGATATTGATGATCCGTGATTGTTAATTAATTGTTGATTACTGTTGTTTTGTTGTTGTTTGTGTGGTGTGTTGGTAATAGTAGTGTGTATGTGTGTGCATGTGTGTTTCCCTTCTTTGCGTTTTGTTGGTGTGAGATTATCTAGTGACATTGACAGCAAAGAGCCGGGTCTCTCTTCTCCACTCCCTTCCCGTCATGGAGCCGCCTGCCACCAGCTTAGACAACGTCTCCGATGGAAACTCTCAGCCACTAATATTCTCTTCACCTCACTAAACACCTTTAGCTTGGAAAGTCCTTGGGATCCTCACACGTTCTCAGATCCACCCCTTTGTGCCTGCCTGAGGTGAAATGATACCGCGTGCAGTGGAAAGAATCTGTGCTACGGGCTATTTGGAGCTCCGAAACTTTATAACTGGCAGCGAGTGGTAAACGTCCTCTTGGCATGGAAACTTCAGCCACCTTGCCCCTTAGAGAAGGTGGGCGCAGCACCATTGCCCTTTCTCTCAACGTTCCATGCTAACACCCATGCAACTGTGCCTGGAGCCTGGCGATTGCACTGTGAATACGAAGGTCCACAAGGCGTAGTCCCAGCAACCACAGGCGTTGGCAAGGGTTGGCTTCAGTAGATACAATCCGGAGAGACAAAGGCCTCACCTCTAACCCCTCGCCGCCATCGCCCGTTACAAAGATCCCCAAATAACCCTATCTGCCCTTCCTTTTGTATTCTTATTTCCGACAAGGTCAAACACTGGAGGAGAGTGGACGATGATGGGAGCGGGAGGACAGTGTTTGGTGATGTTTTGGTTAGATATCAAAGGAGTTTGTAGGCACTCGCAATGACTTCACTTCCTGTACTTGGAACACATTTTATAGGCCGCACGGCACTTTATGGGGTGTGGGTTTTAACACAGCACACACACACCATAGGCAGATGAAAAATACTGAGTTGAGTGCTACCTAATTAAAGGGCCCCATACCTGTTTATAGTGTTAACGTCCGGAACTGAGCTAGCACGGGCTCTTTGGCTGCACCAAGAGGACTTGGACGCTTCCTGTTTGTAGCTGCTACATTTCATGGGAGGCGATTTCATGAGTAGCTTTGCCAAGCGATTTCAATAACACCATTCCGTTGTATTTCTATCATAGGCCTACAACCTCAGGAATTGGGAATGTGGGAAAAAAGGAGAATAAAGTTCTATTAAGTCCCAGTTACGAGGGGATTAAGCTATCATCAGCCACGAAGGCCAGCTCCCCACTTGTTTCTCCTTTTCTTCTTAGATGTCTTCATCTCAGGAAGGTTTTCTTGTGTGGTGTCATGTCCTCCAACGAGGACCAATGGGATGAGATTTAGTTAATTTCCGTTGGGAAGCGCTGCCTAGATGCATGAGTGTGTGGGTGTGTTTGTGCATGTCTCTCTCTCTCTCTCTCTGTTTGTGTGTGTGCCTGAGGGTATGTGTGGAAATGGTTCCTCCTGTGCCAGGAACGTGTAGTGTGCAGTGTTACAGAAGGAGCTGTGTGGACAAAGCCGCACCCCAACTTCCCAGTATGACCCTCCGATGCCTGTTAACTGAATTACTCGAACTTCTCACACACTCCTTTTGCTTACTGCCATAAAGCCCATCCTTGGGTGACCACACACTTTACCCATAAGGCACTTTTTGATGATCGAAGTTCAAGTACTGAGGGTGAAACCCCCTGCCCCTACGCTTGTATGGCACCGTTTGCCCCTTGTGGAGGACATGTGCAAATTTTGAGATGTCCGTAGGTAAAAGGCTGTAAACAGGGTTATCCCAGTCCTTAGAAAGACACAAGCCTACTGGAAAGGTGAACAAAAGGGGAGTCCTACTTTGAATCAAGGACGTATTAGCTTTTGAGAGTGAGACGAGGTCTGGAAGTATTCATAGCTTCCCGACTTTCCCTTCGATGATGCTATGATTCCCGTTAAAATGTAAGCAACAACGAATAAGTCAAAGAGCAAAGTTTTCGATCAACTTTGTTTGCACTTTTGTTTATCAGCCAACCTGCATGAATTCTCTGTCCATCTCTAGCCCATCTTCTAGCGGAGAAATCTAACTTTAATTGGAAGAGATGGAAACCATGGGCTTTGTTGTAAAAATCCCAGCGTCTAACCAGTTGAACATTTGTCTTCATTTCACTAGTAATTTTGGTTTCTTCTTGTGAAGCCAAGTTTTGGCTGGGTGTTGAAGCTATGTGTTCTTTCTTTTTGGTGCCATGAAGTGGCATGTGAACCGATAGCCCTCCGAATCTGGCCCTCATAGCTTCCACACAGCCTGTCTTGCCTAATGCAATGACTGTGGGGGAAGCGTCCCCTCCCCCCATCTGTGGTATGGGAGGCTGTCTGGTCAGCAGTGGTTCTCACCTTCCACAGGGCCTCCTTGAGCTGCACCGAGCCTCCCCCCCCCCCAGCTGGCTGCAGTGCTGGCGAGGTGCAGCTTTCTAGCTCCTCACTCTTTATCCCTTTGCCCAGCCCTTGGCTTTGTCTCCTTGGAAAGACTTCTTGTAACTGACTGGGCAGGGGATGGCATAGTTACTTGAAGCACAAGGGTGCATTTTAATGGAAAAATGAGGTATTTTCCACTGTGGTAAGAGTCTCTTTTTTTTTTTTTTCAGTCATAAAGTTGCTCAAAAGAAGAAGTAAAAAGGGGAACATCTATTCATTTGTTTTGACTTGAGTTCGTAAACCGAATTCTTCAGAAAGCTGTCGGGCACCTATTTCGAAGAATGATGACTTTTGTTTCTATATCCAAACATCGCAACACTTTCAGAGTGTAATAATCTCTCATAATGACCTGGGTTTACAAATATGACTATAGATTACAAGTAGTTGTGTAAAGGATTTTGGTATGAAACCACCACAATTGAGAGAAAGAGAGAGGATAAATATTTATATTAGTGCCTATTCAAATGACTAGAAGAAACTGCGGCCAATTAATTAACTGACGTCAGTAAGGTATAGTCCAGTAGGTATGTGGCATGAAGATATCATGAAACGCGGCCCTTAATACCGTCCTCATCCAGCCTTAGGTGTAGATGCCCACATGGGAGCACTCACACAGGAGTGCAGAAGACAGACCCTCACTCAGTGTTTCCGACAGTCCCTGACTGTGGAACAGTTTCCCTTGCCAGCTGCAGATTGCTGTTCTTTCTTACAGAGTGGGAGGCTGAGTCTGGGCTGCACAGTGTTGAAAACCACTACATGGCGCCACCTCCAACCTCTGACCACCAGGCTTCCACCAGCAAGGGCTGAGAAAGCAGAAGGGAGGCAGCCGTGGCTGCTACCCAGCTGGAAACTATGGTACTAACAAGACCTAAAGTGAAGTAAGTGGTCGGCACGTGGCATGCGGGCTATGATTTTGCTGAGGTTCCCTTCTGGCTGTCCCAGACCTGGTGGGAGACTGCTTTCATGTTTGGCTAACACTCCGTGCATGGCAAAGATGGCACAATATATAGCAATACTGAGGCAGACATGTGGAGCCTTGTCGGCAGCTTCTTTACCCCATCTCTTGTGCCTGAGAGATTTCACCCCATTTCTCCTAGCTGACTCTTCTCCAAATGGGTGCTAAGGAATGTGGTGGGTGAGGCCATGTGGGGTGTCTGGGGTGAGGGGCATGAAGGGGGACACCACTTCCTAAAGCTAGAAGTGACTCCAAAATGAATTTTAGGACTGCTCATGAGTTGTTGTCCCTGACGGTACCTGGTCAGGGTCACGCAAAGGGAACGTCAAGGGAAGTTCATCTCACTGGCTTGACTGGAAGCAGACTTGGCTTGAAGGAAAACTGGCTATGAGCCTGCGTATGGAGGAGGTGACACATACGGGGTCTTTCCTGCTTTCTTATTTACAGCATTTTAAAGAAAAATGGAGCCGACAAGCAGGCCAGTGGGATCCTGAGTGCTCTGCGTCTGAGGAGTCTGCAGCACCTTGACTGCCTGGAAGATTTAGTAAAGACGGATGGCATTTGTCTGTCAAGCTCATTGGGCAGCATCTTGAGGGATGAGATCTGAGATTGTCTTGTGGATTTTACATGTCCACACACACCCACATACATACACCTGCACATAGGTACATAGGTGTGTACCTGTACACACACACACACACACACACACACACACACACA
>NC_022013.1:70693088-70729204 GCF_000317375.1 Microtus ochrogaster | reverse complement strand
AGAGAGAGAGAGAGAGAGAGAGAGAGAGAGAGAGAGAGAGAGAGAGAGAGAGAGAGATTACAAACTCAGTTATTTATTTTATAGATGTGTTTAAGATGGGCCAAAACTATGTTGTTAAAAGAAGATTTTGGTAATCATTGGTGAACCACTTAAAAATGTCCTCTTTCTGGTCATGTCTCTCAGTGGCTGTTGGAGCCTGCCTTGGCTTGCTGAACGTGTGTGGGACAGTCAAAACCTCTGCTGCCTTAGAGGGACATTTGGGGAAGGATGGGCAGGCCCTTTTTCTGCTTTTCATTCATCTGATGTCACATGGAACCAGCTATCAACATGTGTCTCTTTTTCATTAAGTTTTTTTTTTTTTAACTTTTGCGTATTAGTTTATCTTTTCAGTGCCCCTTTTCTGGAAAACAATTTTGCAAGGTGCAAGCCATTCAGATGAAGTGCTGAAATCCCTGCTGTAGGAAAAGCCCTGTGTAACGGACCAACACTTACTTCAACTCCAGCAGCAACACTTGGAGGTTTACCCTTTGCCATTTAGCACGTCCCTTGGCTGTGTGTGCATGCACGCTGTGTCCTGGAAACTTCCTGAGTCTCCCCACTTCATGCTTTTAGGGCGATATTAGTTTGACCAATATTAAACTCTAAAGAACAATATTAGACCTAGTTTTCTAATAAGAGAGCAGTAGGCTTTCTGTAGCTCATTGCTTTACTTTGTTTTGTTTTTTATTTTTGTTTTTCTCTCTTTTGAGATAGGGTTTCTCTGTAGCTTTGGAGTCTGTCTTTGGAAATAGCTTTTGTAGACCAGGCTGGCCTTGAACTCACATAGATCCGCCTGGCTCTGCCTCCCGAGTGCTGGGATTAAAGGCGTGTGCCACCACTGCCCGGCTCAACATTCTCCACTTTATTTTTATTTTTGAGACAAGATCAGTTACAGAACCTGGAGCTCACTGATTGGGCTAGAAGGGCTGGCCGGCAAGTCCCTGGGATTCCTGTCTTCCCCTTTTTGCTTGGCTACTGGGGAAAACTGGTCTTCATGGGAGTGCTTTTCCAGCTAGCTGTCTCCAGCTCCTTGATGTCTACTCCAGACTCAGCTCATCAGTGCTGACAAGGCCTTCTGAGTAACTTGCAAAACAACGACAAAAAGGAGGATGCAGATTAATTAAGGTTTATAAATGCATCTTGAAATTAACTTGAAAATAGTCTTTATACAAAATCTCCCATATTCTAAAACTAACACACATTCACTGTAGATAAAAATATAACACATCTAAAAGCAAGAAGCATACAAGCCACATACAAAGCTGATACCAAGAGAAAAACCACTGTTAATATTTTTGGTGTATATTCCCATAACTATCCAACACATAAATGTACTATTTTAATAAAAGCAGCATGCAGCACACAATACTGTTTTTGTTAAAAAAAAACACCTTGTTTTTTTACAATCATTTAATAATTGAATATGTAAATTATCCTAGTGTGATATTGCTTATCCATATACTTATGCATAATTAGTTCTCTGTTGGGGGGTTGATGGTGTCACTTTAGCAAAGTTATGTTAATTATGTTGCCTTCTTCCAAGAAAGCTTTTTATACAGTTACACAGGCAATTTGGGTATAAGTGTCAGAACCCTGAAGACAAATGCAGTCCCTACAGATAGATAGAGCCCACCCTAAAACATCACAATTGGCTTTATTTGAAAAACATTTTTTTTTTTAAATTTAGTGTACATGTGAGTGTGTGTGTGTGCACGAGGAGGTCGGAGGACAGTTGGCTCTCTCCTTCCACCTGATGTGGGGTCCAGGAATTGAACTCAGGTGCTTAGACTTGGAAGCAAGTTCCTTTCTCCACGGAGCCATCTCACCGGTCCCGTGATCTATCTTAATTTCTCTATGTACAGAGGACATTTGGAGGCTTCTAATCTTAATTTCTTGTGTTTGGGCTAATGGGCAATTAGGCATCTCTGCCTCACATTCTTAAGTACCAAGACCTTTGTCGTCTTTGTTTCCTTAGAACCTGGCTGAGAGCGGGCAAAGAGGGGGTCACCAAGGGCTGGCAGGTTGTCGTCTGCTTTCACCGCAGCTCTGGAGACTCCTGAGCTGCTGGGGCTTCCCTTGGCCACAAGCCGGCTGCAGTCATGGGTGAGAAAGCCAGTGTGGATTTCAGAAGGCCTTTGTCACAAGTGCCACATTTCCTGCAGGAAGGCTGTCTTTGCCAGCACTCTCCCCGTGAGCAGCCCCACGCTCAGCTCAAGGCTTGCATTAGAAAAGAAAAATGCGTTCTCAGGGGATGCAAAGCTAATCCACAAATTCCTGAACGATAAAGACGATGGCTCTTTTCTTCCCATATCTGAGGTATATACCTCCTTCCCAATGGAGCATTCTATTTGCATCAACAGAGAAAGAAAATGAGGCAGCTCGGGGAAAGTACAGGGAATGGGAGAGCTCTCCAGGGACAGCTGGGTCTTGGAGGTCCCTTTGCAGGTCTGGCTGGAACAGAGATGCAGTCTGGGGACTCAGCAATAGGGCTGTGTTATTAATTTGGTAACTCTAGGTGCTATTTATTGGGTGCTTTGGTCGGACAGCCCAGGGTTGGATGCTTTACCAAAACTGCTTTAGATTCTCATCACTTTGAAAAGCAGATGGCATTTTTTTTTTTTTAGTTGCGCTGAGAGGTGAAGAGAATGGAATCCGTCATCCTGCTATCAGGATTCATTCTTGCTGGCTTTAAGACCTGGGGAAAGTTGCTTGCTCATCCTTGGCTTCCTTTCTCTCCTCTGCAGAATAGCTTGCTGGCTGAGTCAGAAAGGCCATCTCTGATTGCCTCGATCCACCTTGCCTTTTCTCTGTAGCCCTCTTGCCCGACCTCCTCCCTTCCCACGCCTTGCACTGGCCGCATCCAGCTACAGAGTGGTCTCTCGAGAGATGTTCTGTAGAACAGAAGCACATGGTGGGATGGGAGCAAGGAGAGAGTGTGGACCACGGGTTCTTGGGAGAACAAGGGTGTTTTCTAAAGGGTGAATGGCTGGCGCTACACCACTTGGAAGGACATGTTTGCTGGCAAGGTCCTCTTGAATATTTCCCAGTACATACTTAAGGAAATGGCTACCTACTTTGCCCAAATTATTTGGGCTTTGGTGTGGGTCTGGAAGAAAAATCACATGTCTCCCTTCCAGTTAAGGGTCTCAATAATCTTGGCTATCCTCAGGCGGACTTATCATTTTTGGGTCCAGGCAACAGGCAATCCAGGACTCCTCTTTGCCTACATAAGCCTACAGCCACCTTTGCTTATGGGTAACTGTCTATTTTCTTTCCTGGAATGAGAGACTGGGGCGGAAAAGGGCCAGAAAGTCATTTCAGATACCTGCAAGTTGTTTTATGATCTGGTCATGAGAAAGGTTTTGGGACACCTTCCACCAGCCTCAGTCAACATCTTTCCAGCTTTGTTTGCCTTGACATTTGTTCTCAGCCCTCTGGCTTCTCACAATGCTTCTGGAGCCATTCTATATCCTTGGGGCTCAGTGAGGAGTTCAGCAGGGTTTCTGTCACCACCAGAAAGACAGCCAGCATCTCCGAAGGGCCAGAAGCAAGCTGTCAAGATAGGGAAAGGAACTGGGGCTTTCTTCATTTATTTACCTGTTTATTGTATGAGCATGTACACATGAGAGGATGTGCATGCGTGTAGTGGTACATATGCACATGTGTACACATGTATGTGTATGCTAGAGGCTGATGTTGGGTGTCTTCCTCAATTGCTCTTCAGCTCATAGTTAGAGTGCTTGCTCACTGACAAGATTGGCTGACTGGTGAGACCCAGGGATCCCTCTATCTTTGCCCCCCTGAGTGCTGGGATTACAGGTATATGTCACCACATCTGGCTTTTTACATGGCTGCAGGGGGTCTAGTCTTAGCTCATGGGGCAAACACTGACTAAACCAGCTCTGCAGCTGCTCCAGGCCATTACTTTAACATGCATTTGCCTTTAATTTTCCTGGGGAAGTCAATGACTGATGCACCAGAAGAGATCCTCCCGCCACCAAGTGACTCTGTCTGTTGTAACCTGTCCTTGAACTTCAGTCCAGACATTGCTGTCTAGACCTGAAACGAAGGACGAGTGCGCTGACAATGTACACATTGTTTTTGCCATTGTTTGACGGCGTCTTTACAGTGTAAGTCCAACTCAAATGATGCTGGAATATAAGTGAAGATGATGGCATATAAGACAGTGTGTTCATTCAGGTTTTCAGAAGAGGCCTGTATCTGGGTTTTAGTCTATCTTTTTTTTTTTTTTTGCATCTTTTCAAAGTGTAAAGATTTGACCAAATTTCTTTAGGTATTTATGTATATTCTAGTGAAATAGTACAGAAAATAAGTGCCTAGCACATTGGTTCAGTTTTGCTGTAGGTAGGTAGAGATGCCATTGTTATCCAATGACTAAATAGCTCTTCAGACAGGTTAGCAGGATAGGAGCCATGGACCTGTGGGGCCAGGAAACCTTTATGGTAGTTTGAGATGGTTCTTCAGGGAGGGGTCAGCTAGCATCCCTGTGGGGAAAGCAGGGTGGCAGGAGATGTTAGTGGGTGAGGGAGGAGAGGTAAACTGCTGAGTGGCTGTCATTGTGGTCTTCTTTTCCACATATTTATGGTTGTTCTCAGAGAGACACACAGAGAGAGAGAGACAGAGAGAGAAAGAGAGAGAAACAGAGAGAGAAAGAGAGAGAGACAGAGAGAGAACGAAGAAAGAAAGGAAGGAAGGAAGAAAGAAATAAAATCTTGAGATTAGAGGGCAAAGAAACCCACATTTTTTTTTAGAAATGAATGGAATTTTTTAAAAATTCATTTTCCTTGAAGGGACATTAAAAATTAACTCTTGGATTCACTGAGGTCAGTATTGTAAAAGTAGACCTGCCTGTGTGGTCAGAGCTGACCTCTGAAAACACTGAGAGCTACTATTAAGTTGGTCCTGGGCTCTTCCCCTCCACCCCTTCTAAATGCAGCATTTATAGTTTGCTGATAAACAGCAGGGCTTGTTTTGGTTTACACAACATGTTTTCCCATTCAGAACTGGCTGACTAATACCCCTAGTAGACACAAATCAGAATTTGATGTTAATACAATACAATATTAATAAAATATAAAATAGATGAATGTATCAGTGTTCTCCTGAGGGATAAAATTTCTATTTTAAACAGAGATTTCATATACATCTACATATTACCTTTTACATATATTAAGTGCATGTAAACCAAATCATATATGCACACATTAGGACCTGTATGTGGCCATATAAATACATGAAAACGTATGTAACATTCAAACACCACACTTTATTAATATATGTGGATGTATCACATAATTTGCACATGAAAAGAGATTTGTTTGAACATTCTTGAGAATTCTTGTTTGTTTGTTGCTTTATGGGAGTGTATGTGTCTGAGCACGTGTGTGCACATGTGTGTATATATATGTTGTGTGAGTGCCTGTGTGTGTGCAGCTAGATCTCAGAAGAGAGTGTTGGGGTCTCTTGTAATCACTCGCTCTCTAATGCTTTGAGCGAAGGTTTCTTCCGGAGCTTAGGACTTCTGTCCAGGCTAGGCTGGAATAGAGTAAGCTTCAGCCGTTCTGTGTTCACCTCCCCTGGGAGCTGGGGTTATAGCTTTTGCTGGGATGCCAGGCATCTTAGGGAACTGGAGTCTGAACTCCAGCCTGATTGTAGAGAAAGTTCTCTCCACAGATGAGCCATCTCTTTAGTCTGTTATTTAAACATTTTTAAGGAAGCAGCTCATGCCAGCTCAGTTGTTGGGTTTGGCAGGCCTGATACTCAAGAAGTATGAGCTTGAAGACTTGAGTCTGAGGACGAGCTGGGCACAGACTTTCTTCTCTCTCCAGGGACTTCAGGGCATCCTCTTATGCTTGCTGCTGATGGAGGGACTCCAACCACACTACAGAGAGCAATTGACTCCAACGCCACTTACTTAAATGTTAATAATATTTAAGCATTGTTTTTACTGCTGTCTAGACTGCCATTTGACCAAGTCACTGGACACTACACCCTAGCCATGTGATATAACATCAACCATCACCTTGAAAAGGATCAGTGCCTCCTTTTACATAAGAACTTGAGAGTTCAGGACCCCCTTACAGTCTCCAGGCTTCAAATGAGAGTAGGAGGGGGGTGAAGGTTTCCTAACTTCTCATCCAGCCTCCTCTGTGATTGTGAGAGAAAAGTTCTGCTCTGCTCTCCTTTCTCTCTCTTCCTCTTTCCTCCAGTAGAGGAAAGTTGTCTCCACTTTCTTGGAAGAGTGTGCATAGGGTCATGGGAAAGTCCATAGGTTAATGACCTGGTGTCCGTAGGTTCCATCCTCTATGGATTCTTTAGCTCTGTTCTTTTCTATGGCTACAACTGTAAGCAGGATGCAGTGCAGCTTTGCAAAACAAGCAGCTCACACCCTCCTCTAGCTTCTCTGTGAGACTGATTGAAATCAATGGTTCACAGCACCAAAGGATGCAAATGGGAACCACACATCCTTGTCATTATGCTGCCCGCTGCCCAGTCCAGCCTTGCTTGCTTACTCCATCAGAGAATAGTTTTCTTCCTTCCTGTCTCTACTGAAGAAGAGGCTGTGACAGGTTTTGTCCCCTTTCTCCTGGCCTCCATCTTGCATCTTTCTTTATCCTTCCTTGCTGTGATCTCAGGGATAGTTCTCTGTGTAGGGGAAAGGCACACCAGCTCACTCATGGGTTGGCTGCTTGAGAGCAGCGCCGTTGAGAGTCTAGAACTCCTGGATTACAGCTAACTTTTCCTGTCATACCCCATTACTTTCAGTTTATGGTTCGTACAATTGTTCTTATGTAGCTATTCATTGTGGGATCAAGAGGTTTACTATAATTTTTCTATACTTTTTTTTTAAATCATTGCCCTAAGCTACCATTTTAGGGTTGAAAAATACTGGTTTTAAAATTTTATATTGTCTATTTATATCTATGTTTCATTATCTATATGTAATATCTATATGCTATCTATCTATCTATCTATCTATCTATCTATCTATCTATCTATCTATCTATCTAGTTTCAGCTCTCTACCTAATATCTATCTACTTACTTACCATCTATTTACATGTATATTTTCATCAATTGTCATATATGTATATCCATCTCTCTATTATCTATGATAAATAACTCTCCTCTTACACATTCCAACAAATCTAATAAACTTCTATCAACAATTTCTACAAATGCTTATCAAAGAATTAATGTATCAGACTTTAATAACCCCTAAAACTTCTCTCTTACAAGTCCTCCTTCTTCACCCAAATGGGCTTTTTTTCCAGCCTGCTACCCTGATGATGCTACCCAGCACTTCTCAGATAGCAGGTGTGTGTGCGTGTGTGTGTGTGTTTGTGTGTTATTGTTTGTTGGTGCCATAGTCTGGCTGCATCCCTACCTCTCCTTGAATACAGGACCATAACCTCCTTTCTTCTTTTGCTTTATTGAAAAAAAACTGCCTCCAGCAGGGTGCCTTTGTGTTGTAATATATAAAATTAATCCTACCTTTACATTTTTATTGCTTGACTGGAAATTACATTTTATGCCAAAAATTTTTCAAATTGTGAATGTGTTTTTATCTTTCTATTGTCATTTAGAAGTCAAATACCAGTCTTATTTCCAATGTATCTATTCTTAACAAGCATTGTCTGGAAACTCCAAGGATCATTTTTGCCTGATGTTTTATAATTCCATACTGGTAATTGTGCATCGTCTTTCCTCCCCATTCATTTCTTGTGCTCTTGTCGAATTCTCCAATCTGGCCCTTAGTACTGCAGTTGACAATGTTTTCTCCACATTATTTTTGGGCATTTCAGCCATTCCACGCTCCCTGTTCTTGAAAGCCTACTAGTTACACATTAGCCCTCCCAAATTCATATTCTGCTTGTCTTACCTTAGGCCTGGTTTTGTCCTATCTTCTGATATAATGTTGCTTCTGGAAGGATGGCTTTACTTATTATCTCATTCTTTCTTTGAATATTCTCTTCCCAATGTGATAAGCCTTTTTCACATATCCAAGGGCTGTTTCTTGCTTTTGGAATGCTTCTTTTATACAATGTCTTGTTTTCTAATAAGCACAACTTTGTTCCCTTATCTCACTGAGATAGTAGTAATAGTGTCGGGCCTTTTGTTCCCCTCTTCTGTACTTTTTTATTTCAAGCTACAGGTTGAGTTTGAATGCTTTCCATGAGCCTTTGGCCTGGGTCTGGGTTAAAAGGGTGATGAACATCAAAAGCATTCTCCTTTCATGGAGGACCACTAGCCAAAGTGATCTGAAGGCCAAGGCTCGTGAGCACATTGAAGACACTGGCACATTCTGCATCTGCTCAGGTTCCATCGCCGGAGAATGATGTGGCTAAGCTCAAGTCAGGCGTAGGATCTCTCCGTCCTGTTTGCTTCTCTGTTGCTGTATTAAACACCAGACCAAAAGTAATTTAGGGAAGGAAAGGGTTTATTAGGTTTCTACTTCCAGATCACAGTCCAGTACTGAGGAAAGTCTGGGTAAGAATTCAATCCGGGGCTGATGCAGACTCATGGAGAATGCTGCGCAGTGGCTTGCCTCTAAATTCATGCTCAGCTATCTTCCTTAGCTTGGCTAATGCTTAGCACAGATTGCCTTGCCCAGGGAATGGTTCTGCCCACAGTGGGATGAGCCCTTCTGTCTTAATCAACAAGTAGGATGGTTTCTCTCATATATGGCCACAGGCCAATCTAACCTGGGCAGTCCCCAAATTGAGACTCCGTTAGATGATTCTAGGATGCATCACATTGGTAACTGAAGCTAATTAGGACACACACCAAGGTGGCTAGTGTGCTGGTCAGTGAAAACATAGCTATATGCACATACAAACATGCTCTACACACACATACACACACACATTGTCACATAAGCAGAGCCACACACACAAACATACACACACACACACACATATATATACACATACTCACACACTGTCAGATGCACACTCTGTCAAACATACATAAACATGCATGTTGTCATACACACTGTCACATACACACACACTAATGTCACACACATGCCATTGCATACACATGCTATTGCACATAAATGTGGTTCACAAAACATACATATCTATACATTGATGTAGGAAGTCCTTCTGTATATGTGTTGCTTATATTGGTTAATGAATAAAGAAACTGCCTTGGCCTATTGATAGGACAGAGCTTATGTGGAAAAACTAAACTGAATTCTGGGAGAAAGAAGGCAGAGTCAGGAGAAGCCATGTAGCCCTGCCCTGCTGGAGACATGCTGGGAATGGAACTTTACCAGGTAAGCCACAGCCTCATGGCGATACACAGGTTAATGGAGATGGGTTAGTGTAGGATATAAGAGTTAGCCAGAAATATGCTTAAGCTGTTGACCAAACAGTATTGCAAATCATATAGTTTCTGTGTTATTATTTGGGAGGCTGGGAAATGAACAAGCAACCTCCTACAACATATATGCATACATTCCTGTAAGTCTTTAATTTTAATGATTAAATAAGTATATATCTGGCAGAGTTGGGCCATGAGTAATGACTTGCTTATATTGTTTGTGAAAGGACCAAAGAGAATAAATAATGTTTGCATTTTAAATCCATGGGATATATAGTGGTGAATTTTATTTTTATTTTATAAGAGATTTATTTTTGTGTGTATGTTTGTTTGTGTGCATGTATGTGCATATGAGTGCGGGTGCCCATGGAGGCATGAAGAGGATATTGGGTCCCTGGAACTGGAATTGCAGGTAGTTGTGAGTTGCATGATGTTGGTGCTGGGCAATGAACTCAGGTCCTCTGCAAGAGCAGCCTATGCTCTTAAGTGCTAAGCCGTTCCAGCTGGCATCTTAAGTGCTAAGCCGTTCCAGCTGGCATCCCTTCTTATTGCTGATCAAACATGCCATGATTCCCTTCCCCTTTGGAATTCAGCTTCTGTTCACGAGGCTCTTGGCCTGTTGTTCTATAGCTCCGTTCACTGAACTTACTGCAGAGTCACCTTCATTGCTGGGTTTGCTGTTTTCCTTCGCTAAACATGAGCAGAAGCCAGTGTACACATTTGTGGAAAGAAGCCCTACTGGGGCTGTTGTAGGCGGCATGGCGGGGAGATACCAAGCCAGTTGTTTGCCTCTGGAGGTCTCATTGGAAAGCTTGGCCCGGATCACATGTGGAAACATGTCTGGTGGTCTCATCCTCTCCCCAGCTACCTATACACTGCGTGTTTTGGCACCATGTACTAGCTTCCAGGCAGAGGCCTATGGGACGGGATGGCTGGGTTTTGTAGGTTAGGAATGGCATGTGTGGTGGGAAGCTATTGCACTCTCCAAAAACCTACGTGGGCAGTCCCACTGATTTTAATTTTATGAACTCTTGATGGAAACAAAGTACCCTGTGTCTCATTTTGGAATAAAGATTCTAGAGTTACAAGGCTTATACTTTGGATTCTACCTAAAAAAGTGAAAAACTTAAAAAGTGCATCTTCAAAACTTCTCTGTTAGTAGAAATGGTTCTGTGTGTATGTGGTATAAAACTGTTGGTATCATGCTATGGCTTTGGTCTCTTGGGGAGGAAAAAGTACCACAAACACACACACACACACACACCATACATGCACACAACACACACATGTACTATGCACACAGAGATGTGTATGTGTACACACACAGGGAAGAAAGGAGAGAGAGAGAGAGAGAGAGAGAGAGAGAGAGAGAGAGAGAGAGAGATATTTCTACTCTGCTTTGTGGGCTAAGGGAACATACCAGAGTTTATGAGTGTTGGGATTCAATTCTAGGAAACCTTGTCTTCTGGCATCTACTAATATAGCCTCTGGAATTTATTATGCGCCCTCAATGTCTCTCTGACCAGCCCTTCTCCCTGTTTCCACAGTTACCAGCTTGATATTAGCCCCTATTCTCTCACACCTGTACGATAGGCACAGTGGTTCCCTTGTCTCTCCGGCCCCAGTCATCCCCAGTTTCAGCATCCATCCTGGCTGACAGCAGAAGATGAAGTCATCACTCTGCCTATGTCACTTCTCCACCTGTTAAAGAACTCAACTGCATTATCGACCCAGAAGACATTAGCTACACACCATGGCTGTCCTTTGAAGGAGAAAGGCAGGCTAAGGTCTGTTTATCAGAATCATTTGGAGAGACAGCAAGACAAGCAGACTCCTCACACTTTTTGGCTGAGGAGGGCATAGCATATATTTGTATATAATGTTTATTGTTACCATGTTCTGAAAATAGCTTTAAGGCTGTAAATTAATCCCTGTTGATGTTTCTTGAAGATGAAATTGTCTTCAAACTTACCTAATAAGTCGGACAACTTTAAAACATTTACAGATTCTTATTAGAAGTCAGGAATGCCCTCCCTTCTTTCCTTCCTTCCTTCCCTTCTTCTTTCTTCTCTGTCTGTCTGTCTGTCTGTCTGTTTTTCTTTATTTTTTGATGCTATTTTTCTATTTCTTGAGCTGGATGCTGCATATCTTGAAATATTGATGGCAAATATTCCACAGAATATAGTGTTACCCTCTTTTATTTTTCAATTTTTCATTCATTATGCCATTTTTCATGGTACATACGACTTCAAAATATTTTATTGACATACTTCAGCCATGCCTATGGTGACCGTGGTTATTAAACCCCAATACAGCATTTCTATAACTGTATTTAAGGATACTGGACCCTTGATAAATATTTAGCAAGTTGAATTCCTCCACTTGTTATATATTATTTGTGACAGGGTCTCACTGTGTAGCTTATGATGGTATCAAATTCATAATCCTCCTGCTTCAAGGTCCTGAGTACTGGGCTTACAGTTATGCATAAATAGCCCAACTCCCCATCCCTCAAAACATAATAAACAGACAAGGAAAGAAGTCATCGGAAAGAGGCTGACATAACTGGGAGTTAGAAGTCATCAGAGCCTACTTCAGAGAACTTTGGTCACCAGGGTTTACTTCCCACTTTCTGAGGCCACATCAATACTAACGAAGTGAAAGAAGAAAATGACTCTGAACACAGGGCTTGGCTCATAGCACATGACCAATACACACCAGATGGAGAAACGAGTTCAGAGGACACACTTGAACGATGCTGTTACATGATCTCTATTTCTTATGAACCCTGAATATGATTTCTTCAATAGTATTTTATTAGATAAAAGGCAGGTTCAAGACCCTGCTTTAGGTAATAATAGTCAATAACTTTAATCATCGAATAAAGTAATTGTTCTAGCAGGTTTTCTTCGACTGTGCTTTTGAGCAAGGAACTGGTATCATTAGAGGTGAGAGGTCTCTCTGTAATCTTGGGAAAGCCCAGGTTCTCTGAGTTCTTCTCGTCTTGAAAACAGGACTCAGGTGTGAAATGGACAGGCGTGAAGTAAACAAAAGCCTCTGCTTTATCCATCTCTGGCTTGCAGACACAAATAAGAAGTACTTTTTCCCCAAGTCCACGACACGTGTCTTTCCAGGTGTGCGCTTGGGCCAGGTGTTTGCCCAGCTGAGCTCCAGAGCCATACCATGGTGGTCCGTGCTGCAGGAGAACCTAAGAAGGTTCAGAGAGGGAATGTGTGGAGAATGGCGCATGACATTTTGGTCCAAGGAAGCCAGAGATGAGAAGCATCATCCTGGCTGGAAAGGGCAGCTTCCAGGAAGAAGATGATTCTTGGTGTGGATTGTGAGGAAGATGGTGCAACTGAGAGGGTATGATGGCAGACAAGAATGGTGTGAGTGTAGGGGAAACGCAGAGAAATTGCAGAGGAGACGCTGCCTGAAACCAAGCTCGGAAATGGGTCCCTCTGGCCTGGGTAGCTGGATGGCAAGCTACCAATAGTGTGGATTGCAAAGGGCCTAGAATGTTAGGAAGCTCTTGAAATCCTAGGCGGGACTTCAATCATTAAGTTAAGACGCAGCAGGGACAATAGGAAGAAGCCTGTTTATTGAAGAGATATTGATTTGAAAAAAAAATTCAGTGAGTTGATGATTGCAACAGAGGAGCCTAGAGAGATGAGGTCTTAAAGAAGATGAGGTTTTATTATGAACAGAATAACAAAGAATCAAAAACCCATTGCCATTTGTTCTTGAGTTCTCAGTAGTCCTCATTGTCCGCTATGTTCAGCGAGTCTAGTTTTATCCCAGGCTTTTTCAGACCCTGGCCAGCTGGCCTTGGTGAGTTCCCGATAGAACATCCCCATTGTCTCAGTGTGTGGGTGCACCCCTCACGGTCCTGAGTATCCTACTGCACGTACTGGCTTTGTGGGAGCCTAGGCAGTTTGGATGCTCACCTTACTAGACCTAGGTGGAGGTTGGTGGTCCTTGGACTTCCCACAGGGCTGGGAACCCTGATAGCTCTTTAGGCTGACAAGGGAGGGGGACTTGATTGGGGGAGGGGGAGGGAAATGGGAGGCGGTGGCGGGGAAGAGACAGAAATCTTTAATAAATAAATAAACGGAAAAAAATTAAAAAAAAAGAATAACAAAGAACACCAGCTGCTTTCAAAACAGTTGTTTCATCTTTAATTTGTTTTACGTGTGTGTCTGTGTGAAGAAGTATGTGTGTGTGTGTGTGTGTGTTTGCGCGCGTGTGTGAGCAAGCCCAAGTGTGCATGCATGAGCACCCAGAGGCTAGAAGAGGGTGTTGGATCCCAGGCAGTTGTGAGTCACATGATGTGGATGCTGAGATCCAAAGTCAGGTCCTCTGAAAAAAGTGCTCTTAGCCAGAACCATCCCTCAGCCCCATCTTTTTATTTATCTTTCTGTTTTCGCCACCAGCAGTTATTTTACTCTATTCATAAAGGACGGCAGTAAGGGGATCTTGCTATTTGTATATCTAGGACATAGCAATGCAGCATTTTGTGTATATGAAGGTTTTAAATAAAAAAAATATTGTTGTGTGACTGTGACCAGCCCTGTGCTTGGGAAGTATGTAATCTTATTTTATCTTACTTGGTTGTTGGGTATTCCTCCATTTGTTTAGACAAATTCTGCATCGAGCACTTGGCGTCCCACTGGGCTGAATCTGAGGCTAGCAGGTTATGCCACAGGCTAGCCCACATCACCTCTGTGTGTTTAGGGAGATGCTACCGTATAATATGGTTCTTCAGGGAGCCAGTCAGCAGCACAGTAGCAGGATGGTTTTTGTGGAAGAGATCGTGTACTGCAATGTAAAAATTACCACCTTGGAAGTGATGAACAAGACGTCCCTGAGAGCAAAGCACTTACTACAAAAGCATAAGGACAGCCCAGGTTCAGATCGCCAGCATCCAGGTACAGCTGACATGGTAGTGCACATCTGGAATCCCATCACTGCCACAGCAAGATGGGAGGTGGAGACAGGGAAAGTCCCTAAAGCTCCCAGGAAGGGTGACCTGGAGAATTCAGCAGCAGACACTCAAAGTGTCATTCAAAGTGAAAGGTGAAGCCCAAAGCTTGACGTGGTCCTTTGACCTTCACAGATGTGTCCACACTCAAGTGAGCAAGAACACACACACACACATGCACACACACACAGATAGAGAGAGAATAAAAATAAATAAAGATACAGTATTGTGCAAAAAGGCAAAATTTTAAATAAAAATTTAAAAGATGCTGAGAGTTTGAGTCTGTGGAACGCCTGTTAAACAGGCGTCCTGAGCGAGTCCTCAGAGTCTCTTCTCACAACTGCACTCGGAAGAGCGATCTGTGTCTCTTCACTGACTTCAGTGACTGCTCAGTGTCCTGTCCAACAGCACGGTCTCTTATCAAAGTCATTGGTGCCTCCTAACCTGCTGCGACTAGCCTGTGTCTCAGTTCTGGAGTGTCCACTTCTCCGTAGTGGCCGCTGACCTATTCATGTTCTCTGCACCAAGTCCTCCGCCCATCATTGTCCTTGTCATTCCTATATTATTATTTTTATAGCATGGAAAACATGTAGACAATATTCTTTACCACAGAAACAGAGCTGAGCACTAAGCCTAAGATACACAGATCTGAACACATTTCTGCCAAGACGCCTTTGCCGTTTTCTTTCCTCATGTGAAAAATGAGGATCGTAGTGTAAGCCTGACTTAGCAGATGGGACCATGTCTTATGAATGGATTGCTCTAAAGAGGGACCAGAACGTATGAGGTGCTAAATAATATTGTGCAAGTGGAGATTAAGCCTGACCAAGTGATTTATGAGACCGGTCTAGCAAGTGATATCATTGGCTCCAGGGAGTAGAGCTGCGTTGGTTTATAAGATCACTTGAACTTGAGACAATTGAGTTGTGGATGTTTGTTGTTGTTTTAATGACAGAGGCCCAGTGTAGCTTTTCAGCTTCCAAACTTTGCAACATGGTATCCATTAGGCCTACAACTCCATCAAAAGCAAAGGCGGCTGTAAAAATATGGTGGTTAGAGGGAGGGAAGTAAGGAGACGCTACCATAGGCTTTTTACTGCATAGCAGGTCTCTGTACATCCTCGATGCTAAGCATCACCCCAGCTGAGCTTCCCTTCCTGATATCTATATCATACATCCTCAGCTTGTGAGTTTTTTCTCTCTGCAGCCCCATTAAACTCCACATGGGACCTCCAACCCTGCTGAAGTCGCTCTGTTACTATTGCCATCAAAAACCTTAAAGATTCTGCAGTCGAGGCAGGGCTGTCTTCAACATTTCACAGAACAGAATGTCACATATACAGACTTTTAGTAGCTATGGTACCAATATGTCATGATTTAAAAGTTAGACATTGGGGCTGGTGAGAAGGCTCAGCAGTTAGGAAGACTTTCTGTCCTTCTAGAGGAGCCGGCTTCAATTCCCAACACCTGCATAGAGGCTCAGAGCCAGTTGGTAACTCCAGATCCAGGAGACCTGGCACTCTTGTCTGGCATCCATGGACACCAGGCACGCTTGACACACACTTCCAGATGAGTGGGCAACACATTCATACAAGAAAAAAGAAAAATAAATAACTCAAAACTTTTTATGTTTTAGAAAATTAGATGTTACTTGTTCATTGCACAAGCCCAGCTTGTGGGTTCATTTCGTTGGGGCTGAGTTCTCTCATGGAAAGTCAGTTCAGCTCAGCAGTCAGGCTCAGGATACACCCTGATTGCTTCTCTCTCACAGAGCACCCCGGGGGGCACTGAGGCTGCTGATCCATTTTAGCATTTGGATCAAATCAGAAAAAGCTAAGGTCCTGCAACTTGAAAATTCAAATAATGGAGTATAACACAATAAATACTAACTCAAATAATAACATGCCCAGAAGTGATTGAGTAGAACTGAGAACTTGGCTGGTTGCTGATTGCTGTTAATTACATAGTGAGTAATTTGTTTTATTTTGTTTTCTTACAGAATTCACAAGCTTTGTTTTATGGTTGAAATAGCTAAGGAGTAATTCAGAATTTACAGCAATGCAGAAGCTCTTTGCCGTTCTACCCTCTGAGATTATTCACAGGGAGCCATAAAGTGTGGTTCTATTGTCACATGACCTCCAGAGCCACACAGCACTAGGGAAGGATGGTAGCTGCAGTCTTTGTTGGTTACGTCATCTAGCACAGATACTTAAGTTTGGTGAACTTCAATTTTTTCGATATATAAGTTAGCAGGGGTCAGGGCCTGATTCAGCAGGTTAAATGCTTCTCTTGCAAGCATGAGGACCTGAGTCTAGATCCCTGGGGACCATGTAAAGAGGGATGTGACAGAACATGCCCAGCACCCTAGTGTTCCAATGCAAGATAGGAGACAGAGACAGAAAGATCCGTGGCAAACTAGCCTGTTGCACACATCATGACGTGAGCATCCCTGCCTCAAACAAGGTGGAAGGGGAGGGCTGGTATCTGGGGCAGAACTCATATACACATGTATGCTGTGGTATGTGTGTGATTACACACACTTGCAGACACACTCGTGCACACACATGGAATTAGAAGGCAAACAAAAGACATCTGTCACGTATGACCGCTATAGAAATTAATTGACAGTAAACATCTGGCAAGACAAGAAAGCCTCTCCATCCTCTGAGAATGATCATTATTGCTGCTGCTACTGTTCTTGATATAAGCTGGAGGGGACTCTGAGTGTAGAACACTCAGATTGAGGGGCCGGGGATGTAACTCAGTGTTAGAATCTAAGACTAGTATGCTTGAAGCCCTGGGTTTGACCTCCCACCCACCGCCAAACAAGGAATAATTTAAGTGACTTACCTATGGTCTGCTCTGGGCTTCAGAGTCAGGACCAGAGCTCTGAGCTCCTCATTGACTGCTCTCCCGAGGTACCCATGACCCTACCGTGCGCTCTTGGAGGTACCAGCTGCAGTGAGAAAGCCTCGCCTCAGTCAACCTCATTGGCCATGTGCACTGTTAGTTTATTATAGACACAGCACTTCACTGTTGTGTTAGAACTTTAATAGAGTTTTGGACTTTTATTTAATTTTCACATTGCTACAAAATATTATGGAAGCTGACTTGGACTCAGCGCTGTAGCAGCAACACTGAACGTGCGAGTGTCAGATTATTAGATAGTGACTGATTATGCCTGGTGTGTAATTGCCTGTGTTAAACGATAGCCTGCTGCACAGCCAGGCTGCCAAAGCCTTCTCACACTGCCGAGCTCCAACTAGCTGGCTGTTACCCTGGGACTAGCTGTCATATCATCTGGAGATTGAGTAACATCATGTGGCAGTAATTTATTTTATTTTAGCTTTTTACACAAAAAGTTTATGTTACCCTAACATTCTCTGAGATCAAGTTTTAGAACTCTTAAGAAGCTAGAAAAGGTGATAAATACCTGTGGTTATTGTCTTGTTCCTGGAGGGGAGAACACATTACACAGTTGTAGACACACATGGGGAGAGGGAGTGGATCTTTTTCCATTAGGAAAGCTATTGGTTTGGATCCATAAACGTTTAGACTTGCTTCCCTGGACAGCCAGACTCAAACTGAGCGTGACTTTATCTATCCATTTAGGTGAAAACATTGAGAAGTTAGATTCTATTCTTTCCAGAGACTTGCTTCATAGGCTTTATATTTTTGGTATAAAGCAGCTTGTTTTTAAGACTTTTTGGATATTTTCTTTTGTATTTGAGATGGGTTTTACTGGGTTGCTCAGACTGACCCTGAACTCCTGAACTCAAGCCATCCTCCTGCCTCAGCTTGCTGAGTAGCTCGGACTCAGGTGTATTTCATCATAGTTAATTGGCATAGTTACTTGTGTGGTTGTAATAAAATGCTCTGACAAGTTCCCTTTAGAGGAAGGGAAGGTTTATTTTGGCTCACAGCTTGAAGGCTCAGTCTGTCACGGTGGGGATGTCACCGTGGCAAGGGTGTGAGATCACACTACACCCACAGTCTGAGAGCAATGAACGCTGCTGCTCAGTTCACTTTTCCCCTTTTTGCTCAGTCTAGGATCCCAGCCCATGGAATGCTGTAGCCTAGTTCAAGACAATCAAGATACTTCACGCGGTGCCCACAAGCTCCTCTTTGGTGAGTCTGGTTACCGTCAAGCTATCAATCAATATTAACCTACACCCCAACTTTTATTGTTTTGGTAAATGTTGTTTTTATCCTCTGATATTTTTCTGTTTTCTCTTAAGAGGCTGTTATCTCGTGAAATATATTTAATTAAGTCATTTGTTCATGTGATGGTATTTAAAAATAGCCACCAGGCTGTGGTACACTGGCAAGGTTGTGAAGGGTGATTTCTGGGTACATACATTACTACCCGGTGGGGTGTCTCTGGGTAGACTGAGTAGCGGTACGTGGGACTGTCTCTGCAGATTCCTTTGTGCCAGCTCCAACCTGCCACAACCCTGGATGTCATACTCCTTAGAAAAACACATGTGTATATCTTAGCACCAAATGAAGACAGGAAACATTCAGCTAAGCTTCCTAGAAAGCTAAAGTGATTTTATTTATTTATTTTAGTTCACATAAGAAATTGGAGCTCTAATCGACTAACGTAGAGAGAAAAAGCCTTGATGTTGTAGCTGGTTGAAATTTGAACAATGGAAGCATAATTTTTATGTTGTGTTAGCACATCCTTTTCAAGCGTGTGATTGAGCGTTTGGGAGCATATAGAAATGACACCATACATTTTCATTCTTATATGTAAACTGCTGGCCAGTGAGCACTTAGGGTCTTGATACCTAATAGGTTTAGAGCTGTTGTGTGGGAACTAGAGCCATTCTGCTCACCTAAGCACTGGAAAGAGCAGTCTACTAAAGTTTAAGAGCTAAGCTTTAGACTCCTACATCCTGCTGCGTAGCTAGAGTTTGCATCTATAGGCCAAAGGTCAAGTATGTCCCCAGGGAGTTGATGGATTAGCATAATCCAGCCCTACTCCTGGAAAAAAAATTCAAGGCTAGACCCTGCGGATGAGAGTTCAGCAGGATTTTCATTGTCACGTATATGCATGCACATATTTTAATTTTGCTGTTTCTTCCAAAACCTGGTACTGAAAATTCATTTTAGGAAATATGTTTAGAACATAAAAATTTAAAGACCCAGGAAAAAAAAAAAGAATCAATCATAATCTCACCATGAAGAAGTTGTTCCCTTTCTTTTGGCATTGTTCCCTTGTATATTTTTAAAGGCATTTGAACAAGTTGTTGAACTCATATGTGGATTCTTATTTTTGAATTTTATTTGCAGTGACCATCATCCCCAAACTATTTCCCTGAGTAATAAAAATTCATTCTCACCCTGTCCATCAGACTCATCTTCACTATGGGCCCTCATTTTCCTAAACCACCTCTAATTTAGGCATCTGAGTGTCTTTTTATTCTTTTGTAATGAACAGTGCAAAGAGGTCATGCTGGTGACTCCTTAGGTGGCAGTTCCACCTCCCCCTCAGCAGAGGAGGCTCCACCTCTCAGCAACACTGTGTCAAGATGGACTTTGCTCATCTCACAGACTAAACTGTATCCTTTTAACCTTCAGGTACTAGTGATGCTGCATCTTTTCTGTTAGTCATCTTCATTCTTTGACTATGAGTTATCTGTCCATCCTTTTGCCTGTTGAGTAGTGTTTTGCACATAGCCTTGCTCTGTTCTTTGAAAATTTCACACGCATGTGTAGTATATTCTGGTTTCTTTAGCCTCCATGTCTTATCTCCCTCTCACCCCTGAGCGTGATGGGTTCTGCACATGGCGAGAGTACACGCTCATCACCCAGACGCAAAGCACATATTTCCCTCAATTTATTGTGTTTTAAAATCGCAGCTGGCATATTCTTATGACATAGGAGAGTAACGATGTTTATTAAGGTCAGCTTTATTTATGGTTCCCCTTTGCAATTTCTACCCTTGGATGTGAGTGTAACAAGTTCCTCTTCCTCTCAGGCCACATACTGCCATGCCTCCTTTTGCCGTTTCGATTTTCATTTCTAAAGAATGCTTAATTCCTCATGCTGTTTGATTTAAACTGAGGTGCAGAGACATAGTTTAAAGATGCAGATCATTTCAATTAATCTCTAGCCAATTATTCTAAGACCAGTTGTAAGATAATGTTTTTTATTTTCCTTTCATTTGTGAGGCGCCAGCTTTGGCACTGGAAACATAGTAAAGCTCGTTCTGAAGTTTGGATTTTGTTCTTTCAGTCTAGATTTGCTGTCATTTAATGGCCACAGGCATATCATTCTAATAATTTTAATTGTCATTCACCTCGTTATCACCCTCATTTGAAAGTTAGTTGATCTAATGGTTAATTTTTCCAAATGACTTTAAAATCATCTAAAAATAAATGGCAACGTATTCTGTTTTGATTTTGATACTTGTTGGGATTACTGATTAGTTTTGAGAAAATTATCACCCTGACACTACTTTAGCATAAATGCTAATAAAATCGCTTAAAATATGATATCAAAGGAATCTGGAGTTGGGAGATGGAAGAAGCCCAGAGCATTTTAGAATAGCTTCACCAAATTGAACTCAGCTGGAAATCACTGATTCTGATCCTTGCTTGTCAGCCATAGTATTGAGCAAGCCTCTTAGGGGCATTGGATGATCAGGAGGACTGTGATTGTTGATACCTTTTAGAACAATTATAAGACATGCATCTTAAAAGTGAGAGTATCAAGAGGCCTAAAGCACAAAATCCACACTTACACACACGCACACAGGGGACCAGACTCTGCAAAAGCCCAGTGATTTTCATTTCCTTTACCGTGGAAATTTATAAACTGTACTTATTCCCTGCCTCGTCCTTTGGAGAAGCAAATTGTTCAATTTTGTTTTTCCCTTCCCATTGCAGATACAGTTCACTTACAAAGCCCCAAACTTTTTAATACCGCGAAGAATGCCTTAGATTTTTATAAGCAGGAGGTCTGTCAAGCAAATTGCCCTTGGCAGGAAAGCAGATCATATATCTTGGGCTTATCTACCTCTTCAGACTGCACACAGCCTGGATTGCCCTGGGGTGCTCGCCGGGCTCTGCAGACAGCCCTGTGCTGTCTAGGCTGGGGCTGCCTGCCTCTAAACTGTTGAGGAGTCTCTGTGCAGCCTGTGGTTTAGGAAGCGCGGCTCCTCCCCACCAGGGATGACTTTCTGTTGGGATTTTCAAACTGCCTACTACTGTTTACTTGGAATCTAAACATCTGGGAAAGTTTAAAGACCCAATTTGTTGAGGGCACAGTCTGTGCTCTGATTTAATGCACACGAGGCACACAACATGTAAACACGTTGATAGCAGGATTTATTAAAATGTAGCTATTGCCGTATAATCTGGAACGGAGGCGATTTAGCTTGGTTTCTAGTGGTACCTTGTGTGATGGAGTATGAGGTTAGCGAGAGACAAAAATGTTTCTGGTGTTAATCCTGGCCTTTTGCAAGTGAAGAGCTTGGGTCAGAGGAACCTTGCTTTTTCAGGAACCTTGCTTTCCCATGCCATGTACCAGTTGGTGGCAGAGCTGGGCACAAGAGGGGAATCCAGGTGGTACAGTGGTTAGGGAGTGTTGGAGAAGCCTGGCTCATGTATGTAATCCCAGCTGCTCTGGATGCTGAAGTGGGGGGGGGGAGGGGGGGTACCAAGATGAGGACAGGCTGGGCAGTTAGTGTAGGGGCATCTATTTCAAAGCGAAATGAATAGATCAATCAATCAGTCATCAATCAGCAGTAAGAATTGGGAATATGAGGAGGTATAGATTGGTGGTAAAGGACTTGGCTCCCATATATGAGTCCCAAGTTGAATCATCAGTCCTGGTGGGGGAGAAAGAATGTGCTGGTCACTCTAGGAATAAAAAAAGCCATAGGGGCAGCTGAAGACACTAAAGGCATGCGTATCTGTCAGTCATGAAGCTCAGCCCCTGGATGTCTGAGCTAAGCAGATGCCAAGGCACATGGGGAAACTGTTCTGCATTTCCTCTTAGGTTTTGGAAATCATCTTTTGCATTTGTTGGAAAGCACTGGCTAGAAATACATGCTTTGATTTTGGCTCCCAATGGAAACACCAGCTCTTGGAGATATTCTTGGCTTCAATATATAAATGTCAGGCTTCATTCATTTCCTTCACCTCACTGATCAGTTCCGCAGACCTGTTGTTATTGAAACTGGGGACAAACAAAACATGTCCAAAATCTCTGTCTGGTTTTTCTAGAACCTTCTCGTTCTGCTCTAACTTCTGTCATAATCTTAACTTCAACAACTTCAGTTCCCGTCCATCTTTGAGAGGAATCCTAGATCTGGCTAACTCAAGTCTAACTTTTTAGAGTCTCCTAAACGTGGCTACTTTTCTGTCTTTTCTCTTGGCCTTCAGTGTTTAGAGCCTTCACAGCCATGACCACCACACGTGTATTCTTGTATCATTTGAACTTGGTTCTCTAGCTGAATTGTGAGCCCAGGGAAGGTGGTAAGGATGGGGCTTTCCTCCTAAGAATCTCCAAGACTAATAGGCTAAAGAAGAGACTTGAATAAACTAAAAAAGAAATCAGTTGAATATCTAGGGATGGAGAGTCAAGCTGAGATGCTGGTTCCAGCTCTTGCCACAGACTTGTCCATCATGGCTCCCTCCCTGTTCCTTCTTACCCTACAAGTAAGGGCTGCCTTAGGTTGTCCCAACTTCTCTGGCTGTATTTCATGGTGTCTTTCTCCTGAATGACCTCAACTGTCTTTCAATCATAGAGACTTTTGTTTGATATATATGTATATCTGTATCTGCACAACTATCTCTAGTATATATGTTTCCCCCTTCAAATTGTCTCAGGTATTTACTTTCAAGATCTATAATGATGATTATGAAAACAATAAATTAGACAGACAGGCAGAGCTGAGTAAAAAGTCTGCCAGAGGCAAAGTAGAAATATCTCTTCTCCAAACCTGTAATTCCTAATGACTTCTCTCCACCATAACTTGTCATCTCACATTGTCAAGCATTGGGCCTGTGTTTTCTTCTGCCATTAGTCTGCCAGGTCAGCTTTGCATATTTGGACGCAGGGCATTAGTAACACAGTGTCTCACATACAGTAAACCCACAATAACTCTGAGTAGGATATTAAAGAAATTTGAGATTTTCCTATGCAGTTTGTAGTAACTGAGGTCAGTTCTACCCTTTTAAATTTCTCTCTCTCTCTTTCTCTTTCTCTCTCTCTCTCTCTCTCTCTCTCTCCACTCTCTCTTCCGTGAGTATGTGTATGAGTGTGTGTATTGTATGGGTATGTGGGTATGTGAACATGTCTCTGTGGGTGCCCTTGCACATGTATGTATATATGTATGTATGCCTTCTTCGATAGCTTCCCATCTTGTGAAACAGTGTTTATTTTGTTTATTTATTCTTTGAGAATTTCATATAATTTATTTTTAACATGTTCTTTCCTGTTCCCTAACTCCTCCCAGATCCTCACCTCTTCCTGAACTTCTTGGTATTTTTCTCTTTACAAAAATCACCATTACTACCACCAACAAACAAGAGCCACTAAAAATCATGGAGCTCTATTTGTGTTGGCCAACTACTGAGCAGGGGACCTGTCCTGGGGTGTGCCCGATACAACCAATGCCACTCCACTGAAGGCATCTGATTCTCTCTCGCCCAGTAGCTGTCATTTGCGAAGGGATGGGACTTTGTGCTCTTTTCCCCTCCGTCTGGCTTGAACCTGTTCAGGTCCTGTGCATACTGTCCCTGTCTCTGTGAGTTCCTGTGTGCATTTATTTGCTTTGTTATGCATGGAAAACATAGTTTCCTTAAGACTGCCCACCATTTCTGACTCCTAATCTATTCCTCTCTTGAGGCTCAGGGGTCTGTGCCAAAGAGGAGACCATGTCTCTTACTGAACCTGGAACTTACTGTTTAGGATAGACAGGAGCTATGCTACTGTTTAGGATAGACAGTGGCCAGTGAGTCTCCAGGATTTTGCCCATCTCTGCCTCCCCGGTGATGGGGTTAGAGATGCCCGGCTGGTCCCAGGCTTGTGCAGCAAAGTACTCTGTCCACCGACCCATCTCCCAAAGCACTCTCTGCCCCTTAGTTTATCACTGATTTTTTTCTTTAGTATTAGATAGGACAATATTCTAGGAACTCAGATAGCACAGCAGCATTCCCGTTCACCACCTTATAACTTCTAAGTTTCCTTTGTCACCTCAGGTTGGTGTTTGCTTACTGTGTGGGATTGTGAACATCTGTGCTTTCTATTTAAGGCGACATGTGACAGTTTTCGTCTATGAGGAAAAGGTATGATTTTTGAAACTGTGGTTTGCTGAAGCTGGTGAAATGTATTAGTTTTGTTGACAAATTGTCTTGGTCTAAACTACTGTCACTTCCCGGTCTTCTACTAGATTACACAACATTACGCAACTTTATGTGGAAAGCAATGAGTTTATTAGTGATGAGTGTGTATTTGTGGCTACATCCGTGTGTGATAATAGACATCTTTTGTGGGTACTTACAGCAATAATGACAGCACCGTTTCTCAGTTCACCCTTTACCATAAACTATGTCATTATTCATTTCGGTGGGGGCATGTAACCTCAAAGAATGTTACGAGAGTGGCTTGTTGGAAAGGGGTAATGGCCGGTGGGCTCTGAGTAAGCCTCCACTGGCAGGGCAGGGCAGGGCTGTGTGACATCTGAGCACAGGGCTTCTCCCATGTTGGTGGTCTGTGATGTTTCTATTTTAAACCATTCATGCCTGACACTGCTTTGACCTCCAGATCCAGGAGTTTCCAGTTACTGAACACAGCAGCATGTTCTCTGGAGTCTCCCTTAGTCACTTGCCGGGTCATCTTGTGCTTCAAGGAGCGTCCGGGGTGAGGGGGTGAGGGGGAAAGAGGGTGGTCCCTGCTTGGCAGAGTACACAGCCTGATAATAGACTACACAGGTGTCTAACTCGCCCACAAATGTCAGGAACCCTGAAAGTTATAGCGAGCAAAATAGAGCTGAGCTGAGCAATGAGTGGAATGGCTGGGTTAGGTGTGGGGTGGGGCTAATATGAAAGCATTGTGGGAGATGGGTACTAGGCTAGCAAATGGAAAGACTGGAAGCTACTTAGAGAGGAGTGCATTTTACTTGGTATGCCTCATATATGAAGTTAAGGAGGAAGGAGCAAAGTGTTGTGGGAAGGGAAGGGAAATGAAACCGTGAGATAAGCAGTCCAGCTAAAATTCCCCTGGGAGGAAATGACAATGTCTCCACATCACTCGAGAGTTTTAGGTGAGACCCCAAAAAGTGACCAGTTCAATGGACACTGGTTAGATGGTATAGTGATGTTTCATTGGTATTTTAATAAGTAAAGATTGCCTGAAGATCAGAGTGCAAAACAGCCACACTAGTCAGCCATGCAGGCCAGGCTATGGTGGCACACACCTTTAATTCCAGAAGTCATACTAGTTAACCATAGAGGCCAGGCAGTGGTGATGCAAGCCTTTAATCCCAGCACTAGAGAAGACTATAAGGTGGAAAGAAACATGAACTCACTCTCTTTTATTCTGAAGATTTCATAGAGGTGAGAGCTTTCTAGAGATTGATGTGGGATGTCCTTCTGTAAAGCTGCCCTGCCATAGGCCAAAGCAGCTTTATTTATCAACCAATAAAAGCAATACATATACAGAAAGATATCCCACATCATCTCCCCTTTTCTCTCTAAATAAATTCATCAACCAATAAAAATAACACATATATAGAAGGGTGTGACCGCTTTTCTTTTCCGATCTTCAGATTGAACCTCAATATCTATCTCTGGATTTTTATTATTTGTGCCAC
This sequence comes from Microtus ochrogaster, assembly GCF_000317375.1. Lineage (NCBI taxonomy): Eukaryota > Metazoa > Chordata > Mammalia > Rodentia > Cricetidae > Microtus > Microtus ochrogaster. Next base: position 70,703,011 of record NC_022013.1, on the reverse strand, counting down.
AATTGGCACTCAACATAGGGTATAAACCCATGACCCTGAGATTCGTAGACAGAGGAAGGGAGAAACTGGTCCTGCTCTGAAGATCCCCAGGCAGCCAGAGACAAACTGAGAGATCATTTCAACTGCCTGAAGGCATGCTGGCCTTCAGGTAAAGTCTGGAGCTCAGGGTTCAACCTGGTCTTGTGCAGGGTGACAGGCAGTATGGACCCTTTAGGAGCATAGATTAATCTTGGAGGAGCCACAAGGCACACCCCTTAGGGAAGCCTGCATATACAGTAAGGGAATGTGGAGCTTGTGAGAAGTTTCCATGGGGGTTGCTTCTGTGGGTTACTGGGGCTTATGAGGGGTTGGATGGAAGAAGGGCATCAACACAATGTGATTTTAGAGCAATCTTTCCAGTGTGGGAAAGGGTCAGGTGAGGACAATGGCAGCTAATTGTTAAGATTCTATCTTGAACTCCTCCCTCCACACCAAAAAAGAATTCTGTTCACATGAGAGGCTCTGAGGACTCGATAGGATACTGTAGTAGAATTTAGAGGAGGGTGGGTACCAAATGTGCTTTTCATGTAAACTTGTGAGGACTTGAGAGCTGTGAAGACATGGAGGAACTGTGAGATGAAGGAGAAGGATAACCACAAGCCTGCCGGCTTTGATGGCTGAGTTCACACTGTCCACGGGCTCACTTTGGGTATGACAAGCTGAGCTCAAGGGGAAGGGGCCCCTAAGACATCTACAGAGACCTGGATGTAGATCTACTTAATGCCCTCACCTGTGGTTTGGACTGTCAGTAGACTGGAGACCTCAGGTCTGGTCCCCATGACACCCCTCACTGATACTCACTGACAAGGGCTTGAACCATGTAACTTCTACTTCATCCTTTGCATGTAACCACAGAGACAGGTGCTGTGAGGTTCAGTCTAGAGAGGAACATACAAGACCATGGGATCATATCTCCTGATGGGTGACATCTCTCTCTTGGCTGTTTCCAAGGGCATAGGGTGGTGGGTGTGGGACTCCGCCCCAGGACTCTCCTCTCTGTAAATTCTGACAGAGCAGACATCTCCACACCAACAGGGGTGACTCAGTATTTCCTAGGACTTGCGGGTTTAACGTTGAGTCAACATTGTTCTAACACCTTTTAATGCCTTTCATATTTATAGCAGAAAGTAAGTGGCAGACAGTGGGGCAGAACCACAAGGAGCTTCAGGGCCAACAGAGTTCTTCCTCAGAGCTTTAAGAAAGCCACAGTGAGATCCCTTCCTCCTGGTAGCTATAAGAAAGTACTTGAAATGTGTTGGCATAGTTACCAGCTTCTATTAAAAATAGAAGGGCGAATAAATTCACAGTGAACATCTTTAAGAAGATGCGGGCTGCAGTCCTGTAAGTGTGAATGTCAAGAGAAGATGAACCCCCCACCCCACCCCCAACATATACACACTTCTTCCCGCCCCAAGGAAAGCAACAACAAAGACCTAATCGCCATGAGCCACAGTGACTCAGCGGTCACCAACAGGAAGAAGCCATAAATTAGCGGAAAGTTCCTTAAGGTTCCTGAAAGTGATTAGCATTATTTCCTGTTAGTGTCCTGATAGAGCTGCCAGAGGCTCAAGGTGACCTCCGTTATTCTAGAATAATCCTGAAGTTTCATGTGGATTTCTTTTTTAATGGTGGAAGAACCAAGCAGGGACAAAACAAGAAAGGAAAGCTCCTCCTCCCCCCTCTTTTTAATATAATTTTCAGTAGCACAGTGCGTTAAAGTAAGGCATATTTTCCTCATAGTAATACGGCTTCAGGACCTGATTTAGATGGAAAATTTAAGTAAGATTAATGCAATTTATTATCCGACAGGATATCCCTACAAACCACACTATTTGGCTGAATTTTAGATTCCCAATCTAATATTTCAGATGAGATTTCCAGATGGGTGTCTTATTCCTCTATTAGTTTAGTCAGGGTGATGGAGAGTTTGTAAAACAGGGGAGGTTAAACTAGTTTTAACACTTGATTAATCATTGAAATTACGTTGTTACTGCTCGAGTCCACTGGCTGTTGTTTATTAAGGAGCTCTGTAAGACCCAAAGCCAACACAAACTACGGGCGCTTTTCCAACTCGGCTAATTTATTTGATGACTTCTTCAAAGGGATATATTTTTTTTAAGTAGTAAATTTATAGCTACATTGAAAGGCTGTTCAAAGCTTGCTGTTTGCTTTTCAAAATACTCAAGTGTGGGATTGTAACACTTAAAGGAAAATAGGTATAAGTACACCACACACACACACACACACACACACACACACACACACACCAAGCATAACACTAAATTCTAATTTCCTGGGACATTAGGGCAGGTAAATCTTTAAAAACAAATTGTATGATTGTCAGAGTTGTTGCTACTTCCTTCCAGGGACAACATGAAACTCCGAGGTGACAAACCACACATATACTCTGCCATCTTACAAACCATTGGCCAGTCAATCAAAGGAGGTGAATGCCAGTGTGCCCAGTGAAACTGTATGCAAAGGAACTATGAGCTGGGAGGAAGAGGCACAAATAAGCTCGGGCTGGATGCAGAGCTGCTCATGCGCATGCCTACAGAGGACGTGCTGAGAGCAGACACCGGACAGGGCTCCAAACCAGAGCTTCTTTTGTGGATATGAAAATTTCCTGAAGTCTGGGCTTGGTAAATTGATTACAATCTCTTCTCAGAGACCTATCAGGAGCAAACAAGTGAGTTGCAGACAGAAATATGAATTCCAGAGCCCAACTCATAAATGAATTCCTAAATGCTGACCGAGCCAGAACCGAGCATTGGAAAACCACTTGGCAGGAACCATTAGTTTCAAAATGAGATGAACTGCTCTATTTAGCTCTCATTGAAAACTTTACAGAAACGCCAGATTTCCATAAACACAGGTTTCCTTGAGTTTGCAAGGCTTTGATTAACTGGTGGACAACAGTCTCACAAACACAGGTTTTTGTGTTATACGCAGCCTGGATGGATTTGGGAGCTAGAAACCCACACAAAGTAGCCCCTTGCCTTTCTGGGACGTTAGCTCCTCCCTGATTTCCAGAAGGCTCCTTTTGTTAGAAGGAGGTTGGAGAATTAAGAATTAGCCTAGGGTTTAAAAACGTGGTTGTAGATCATATTCCTGTCATCCGTGTCGTCATCTGTTAGGCCTTTTATGACTGATTGACAGCCCACTGCTTTATGGTTTGGTTTTAATGCCCCAAAGGAATGAGAGAATTAAAAAATACACTTCTGTCTTTACCCAGAAAGTCATAAAGTTGTGGCTTCGACTAAGTAAAGAGATTGCTTGCGAGACATATTTTAGTTTTTAAATGTGCTTTCACTTTTCCTCTTGCTGCCGTAATTTCCCATTGATCCTGGCACACCAGACAGGGGTCTCTAAAATCTGTTCAACTTACACCCTCAGCAGCAAAAAGTCCTCCCCGCTGCCCGTCCTCCTCCCTCCCTCCCTCTCTTCCTCCTCTTTGGAATTCCATGTTCAAGTCAATAAAAACAAAATAAATTTGAAGAGCAAAGAGCCAGTTTTCTGCGTTCTGAAAAGCTGATTGCTTCCAAGTGAGGGAGTTTGTGGGCCAGTCTGTCATGAGTTATGGCATGGATTTTGTGGCCTCCATAAGTTTCTGCCACATTTTGTTCTGGGCTGATCCTTTTCCGAGGGTCTTTAGATGACAGGGATTATGCAAGAGGAGAAGAGGAGTTGAGCTGGTTGCTGTTTGCCTTAGAGGGGTTGAGGCTTTTAGTGGATTAACTGGGAGCTATGGAGAGGCCAGGGACAACGAAGTGTGGAGCTCTGCCATCACCCAGGCAAGCCAGAGGCCAACCAGGGAGGCAGCTCAGTCGGCAGGAGTGTTTGCTGAACAAACACTGGGGCCGGAGTTCAAAGGTCCCCAGACCCGAATAAAAAACCGGAGTGTGGTTCTGTTTGTGCCTGTAACTCTAGCACCATGGATGGGATCGAAGGCAGGGGGATTACTGGGACTTGTTAGCTGCCATCCTAGTGTTCAGTAATATCTATCTCCAGGGGATAAGATGGAAAATGACAGAGCAGGACATCAACATCCTTCTATGGCTTCTGAGTACCCAAGCACGTACATTTGCAGCCCCCAACACACACATAACGAGAGGGAGGAAGAGAGAATGGGAGGGAGGGAGAGGGCAGTTACCAGCACACTTGGCTTTAGTTTTAATCTATTTTGGATAGTAGAAACTCATACGCTTGTCTGAATGAACTGAATCTTCCCAGAGAGTTCTCTAAAATGTCAGCACTAGTTACAGGAATGTCATAGAAGCCATCTTCAGACAGGCAAGACAGTAGTTTTCCTATAGACCTCTCTGAGGTCAGGAAAAGCTGGGTTCAGCTCAGGAAGAACAGTCGAGAAGAGCTCCCAAGAGCTGTATTCATAAGCAGAGGCTTCGAGGAGATGTCATTCTAGACTTGTCAGGGTAACGCCATACATCCAGTGGAGAATTCAGGGGTTCCATGCAGTATCCTGACAAGAGGACGAGAAACGGAAACCTCCCTCTTGCCCCCATCCTCCTTCTCTTCTGCCTTTAGCCACAAACTGTGAGGTTAATCAGAGACAAAACAATCCTGCTGACCCAGGACTTCTTTCCGCCTCCTGTCTTTTCACTCTCTTTCACGAGCCAGTTGTGGGAGATTCATTTTAAAGGCATCAGGTGAGCTCTCAGAAACAGGTCTTAGCCTATAGAATCCAGCATCAGTTGCCCCTTATGAGGGTCTTGTACGCAGTGAGGCATGTAGAGGCAGGGCTGAGTGTCTGCTTCCCTTGGGCTCACTTTCTGATGAGATAGTGGAGACCCATCCCTGCAACCTCTCCCACCCATTTCTGAGCACCCTGAGAATCTCATTTCTTCCTTCAGGTGGGGACAAGATGCTCAGAGCAGAGAGTTTTGTGGAGGACAGAAAGAGCACAGTGACTGTGTCTCGAAGAGGGCAGAGAGGACAAAGGACGGCAGATCCCTCAGGTGAGCCTGAATTTGCATTTTTGTCCTACTCACTGTTCCATTGCTATGAAGAGATACCATAGGCCACGCAAGTTACAAAATAAAGCATTTGATTAAGGCCTTGCTAACAGCTTCAGAGGGTGAGTCCGTGATTACTATGGCAGCAGGCAGGTAGGCATGGGGCTGCAGCAGTAGCTAAGGGCTTACAGCCTATTCACAAGCATCTGGTAGAAATAAACCTCAAAGCCCACCCCTAGTGACACAGTTCCCCCCACAAGGTCACACCTCTTCCAAGAAGGTCACACTTCCTCCTAATTCTTCATACATAGTCCATCCACTAATTGGGAACCAAACATTCAAATCTATAACCCTATGAGGGCCATGCTCATTCAAACCACCACACCTCTCCCATGAGGGGTGTTTTGCCTCCATGAATTCTACAAGGATCCCCTTTATGAGGTGTGGTCATTTCTTCTGTGGGGTCTAGCAGGCCTGTGTATTCAATCCTCCATTTTCCCTGAGTAGGCCTTATCAGGTGCTAACTGGGAACCACTTAAGAACAGTGGTCTGCCACCATCACCTCCTTTGGTGTCTTCCACATGTATTTTCTTTCCACACATTAGGTCAAGCATCTTGGTTCTCCCTGTCATATCTCAGCCATTAAATTTTCATCTATCTGCAGGTTTTCCTTGGTCTTAGCTCTGTACTTGGTACCAGGAATGCAATAGAAGTTGTAATCTACAAAGGAGACCGGTCTTTTCAACTCACCACCAAAGAAATGTAATTTGCAAAGCCATTTCTCGAGAAGCAGAATGTCAGGCCATGCCACGCCTAGCCAGGAAGGTCTGAATGAAGTAGGACAGAGAAGCTGTGTGGAGTTGGAAGTAGACAGATGAAGAGGAGAATTGTCAGTCCAAAGGATGTGGCAGACAGGGTCACACTGGGATGTGTGTAGGTATGCAGGAGCAGGGCTGTTTGTCCTTCATCCTTCGGAGCATCATCACTTCATCGTCCGGGCACTGGCATCAATCTTAGGTGAAGATGACAGTTTGCCAATAGAATCAAGTCTGTCAATATACTTCCTTACTCATCCTACCCAGATCAGTCAGTGGAAAGGGGTGATATGGTTGGACTCTGAAGGGCTCCCCACACCCAGTCTCTACTTTGGGAGGTTCTGAGGCCTTTAGAAAAAGGGATCTGGCTAGTAGAAGTACTATGTAGTGGCCAGCCTTTGAAAGCCGCACCCAGTTCCTGATCCCTGAGTTGCTCTTGATGCTCTTGGTCCTCTGTGATGTAAACAGACCCCGCCACATGCTCCTGCCTGCCTGCTATGAGCTGAGTGTCCTTGTTGCCATGCCTTCTCCACCATGATTGACTGCAACACCCTGACACTGTGAGCCAGAACAAAGTGTTGCTGCTTTAAGCTGTTTCTATCTGACACGGTGGCCACAGAGACGCAAACACAGCTAATACAGAATGCTAGGGCAGGAACGCGCAAGAAAGCAGAAGCGGTACCTCTGCCTTCATGCTTCAGTGTTCCATAGAATTCCACCAGATCTCGCATCATTTCAAGCTATGGCAACATGGAACATTCAGCTAAGTTAGCCTTGGAGTCCATCTTCCCTAATGTAACATAAAGAAGTCCCCTTCAAAAGCAGGATCTTCACCCATTATAGAGCCCACCAGGTTCTAAGTCATTTAAAAATATTAATGTTTAGGCGGCATCTATTTGTATATCCTCAGCACGATGAGTTGTAGTGTTTTGTTTCACGTACACATTGCATATTGATCAAGTCATACAAATTGCATATATTTGCATATTTATATTTATTCAGCTTCACTATCAACCAGAGATACTCAAATCAAAGTTACAATGACGTATTATTTGGTTAGGATAGGTATTATCACACACACATACACACATACATACATACATAGACACATACACACCCAAAAGAACAACAACAACAAACAGAACAAAGGTAGGAGGTAGTGTGGAGAAAGTAGAATTCTTGTATGCTACTGATAGAAATGTTAGTATAGCCATTGTGGAGAGCAGTATGGAAGCCCCACTCCTCCCGAACACACACAGATTGGCAGTTCTATTCCTCGGTGTATATGCAAAGGAAACAGAACCAGAATGTTTGATGTCCCATGTAATTTCTGCTTTATTGTTATGATTCCACGATATTTAGGTTTGACTTACTGTTTACTTCACCAATAGCTTGAGTTCCTCTGACATTCTCAGTTTCCCATTCCAAAATCCATCTCGTAGAGCCTCCAGTAACATCCCTCCCTTTGATCTGTAGCCCTGGAGATGATTTTGAAGAAAGAAACCCAGCCCGCACGTTTGTTCCTTAGTGGAGTGGAACGCTACCTATGTCACTGTGCTGTCACCCTCAAGTAGCTACTTACTCAACTGTTTTTAATGAGTGGGGTTTGTTCCTGCTTTCAAACCAGTATTGCAGCTGTGGTCCAAGAAGCCCAAGGCACATCTCAAGCTGGCAGCAAGATTTGGCATCACCCAGATGGCGCTGCTTTTTCGGGCATGTAAAAATGAATGAGTTAGCGGGTCACAGGGGCCTGCACTGAAGTTACACAATATCGCCGAGTCTAGGCAACATGCAGAAGCATTCCTGCCTGCAGAAAGCTCCTGAATGTGGTCTAAGTGAGGCTGTGCAGGAGAGGTCGGAGGATTGGTAGAGTCCCCAGAATAGAGGAGGTACCTAAACCATGAGGCATACACTGAGGGAAGCTGTAGTTACTGAAGGAAGCCAGGGGGAGGCCAGTGCATCCAGTGCTACAGAGCCGGAGGGACAGGGCTATCTAGTTAAAGGTTGTCAAGACCCCTAATTGTTGGACATAGAGCTTAGGGATTTGGTGTCTGCCTTGCTGGGTTTGGGTCTCGCTTTGGTCTGCTATTTTCTTGACATACCCCCATTACTCCTTTTGGGAATAGGAATGCTTGTTATATGATATCTATAGATGTGTATGACTTTTTTGTTGTTGTAAATTTATAGGGACTCACAGAAAAGTTTGCCTTGAGGAACTTGGGGATTTTCACACTGTTAAGATGGTTAAAGGCTATAGGGACTTTCGAAGTTGGACTACATGCATTGTATATTATGAGATATTTATGAGCCTTTGGGGACCAGATATGAAATGGGAATTTAAAAGTAACATGTTTCAGTATCAATTTGACAAGGGAAGGTCTTGTAAGGGCTGATTTTTGTTATCAACTTGACTGGATTTGGGATCACCTATGAGATACTTTAGGGCATGCATTTTAGGGAGTTTCCATAAAGGTTTAGCTGAGAAGGGGCAACCTACCCTAAATGATAGTACCATCCCAAAGACCGGGATCTTGGACTGAAGCAAAGAGGAAAAGGAGAAAGGCAGCTGAGCATGGACATTAGCATCTGCTGCCTGACGGTGGACGCAATGTGGGCATTATTGTCATATGCCGTCCACCAGGATGGATTTTAGTCTCTGAAACCACAAGCTCAAACAAACCCTCATTTCACTGAGTTTCTCTTGTCAGATATTTTCTTTCATCATATGAGAGTAAAAAACTATTAATATACCTGTTCTTCATTCCTCTGATACAGAGTAGACACCACTTCCTGGAGTTTCATAGTAATGTATGATATGCTACCTTTTAAAACTGTCTTTGTTTAGTTCATATGATTGTTTTGACCTTTATCTTTGTTGTATATATTTGTTGTATATATTGAGAGTTAGTTTCCTTGTGTTGTTGATTCATATTCCATTATAAGAACTGTGTACGAGCTTATTATACAACATGTTTATCTATTCATATCTTAATTTAGCTCTACATTTTTGACATTATAAACAAGGCTTCTATAAACATTCATGTACAAAGGTTTGTTTGAGCATACAGTTATGCAACATTTAATAGCAACGGCATTCTTTGAGAAAAATGTCACTAGGTAGCTTAGTCATTGAGTGACCATCACTGGGCACATAGCATATATTAAAGTGGCTGTGTTGTTACTAGCAAATAGCCTTATGGGATTATTACTGTATATATGTTTTTCTGGCAATGCAAACACTTCTATGTAATGTATGATTATGTGTTTTTATTTCTCTCAGATAAATACAAAGAAGTGATATGTCTGCTATTATAAGTGAATGCAAAAATAACTGTTCCCCAAAAGACCGTATAATTTTACATCTCCTACATTCTCAGTGTATGAAGATTTCAGGTCTTTCATACCTTTGCTGAATATTTGACATAATAAGAAAACAAAATATTTGTCATTTTAGGGTTACATAGTGATATGTTGCTGTGATTTTTAGAGAACGTTTTTGTATGCATGCTTAGCTGCCATCTGTGATGGTTATTTTTCTGGTATACTAATAAAATGCCATGACCAGAAGCAACTTAGAGAAGGTAGAATTTATTTGGACCTACGGTTCCAGAGCAATAAGAGGATCATGGTGGGAAACATGGCAGCAACCAGGCACAGAGGCAGGGATCGGAAGCTGAGAACTCACAAGGCAAGCATGAGGCAGAGGGAGCAAAATGGAAGTGGGGAGAGCCTGTAAACTCTAACAGCTTACCTCCAGTGATGTACTTCCTCTCTCAAGGGCACACCTCCTAAACCTCCCCTGATGGTGCTATCACCTGGAAACCAAGTGGTCGAGGTCTGTGAAGAATTTTGCTGGGATTTTATTGGGCATATCATTGAATCTGGAGATTGCTTTTGGTAAGATTGCCATTTTTACTATGTTAATTCTACCTACCCAAGAGCATGGGAAAAATTTCCACTTTCTGGTGTCTTCTTCAATTTCTTTCTTCAAAGATACAAGTCATACAAGTCTTCCACTTGTTTGGTTAGTTATTCCAAGATATTTTATGCTATTTGTGGCTATTGTGGAGGGTGATGTTTCTCTAATTTCTTTCTC
>NC_022013.1:70667634-70692623 GCF_000317375.1 Microtus ochrogaster | reverse complement strand
GTGGTTTTTATTTTTCAGTTTATATGGTGGATTATGTTGACAATTTTCATAGGTTGAACCATCCCTACATCTCTGGGAGAAGCCGGTTTGATCATAGTGGATGATGGTTCTGATGTATTCTTGGACTCGATTTGTCAGTATTTTATTGAGTATTTTTGTATCAATGTTCATGAGTGAGATTGGTCTGTAATTCTTTCTTAGTAATGTCTTTATGTGGTTTGGGTATCAGGGTAATTGTAGCCTCATAAAAAGAGTTTGGCAATGTTCCTTCTGTTTCTATTGTGTGGGCTAATTTGAGGAGTGTTGGTATTAGTTCTAATTTGAAAATCTTGTCAAATTCTGAGCTGAAACTATTTGGTCTTAGATTTTTTTTTGGTTGGAAGACTTTTGATGACTGTTTCTATTTCTTTAGCAGTTATAGGTTTATTTAATTTGCTTATCTGGTCTTGATTTAATTTTGGTAACTGACAATTATCCAGAAAGTTGTCCATTTCCTTTAAGTTTTCCAATTTTGTGGAGTATAAGTTTTTGAAATATGAACTGATGATTATCTGGATTTTCTCCATGTCTGTTGTTTGTCCCCCTTTTTATTTCTGATTTTGTTAATTTGGATATTCTCTCTCTGCCTTTTGGTTAGTTTGGATAAGGGTTTGTCTATCTTATTGATTTTCTCAAAGAACCAGCTCCTTGTCTCATTGATTCTTTGTATTGTTTTCTTTGTTTCTATTTTGTTGACTTTAGCTCTCAATTTGATTTTTTCCTGCCATCTAGTTCTCGGGTGAGTTTGCTTCTGTTTGTTCTAAAGTTTTCAAATGTTCTGTTAATTCACTAGTGTGTGATCTTTCCAGCTTCTTTATGTATACATTTGGTGCTATAAACTTTCCTCTTAACACTGCTTTCATTGTGTTCCATAAATTTGGGTATGTTATGTGATCATTTTCATTTAATTTTAGGAACTCTTTATTTCTTCCTTAACCCATTGATGATTCAGGTGAGCATTGTTTAATTTCCATGTGTTTGTGGGCTTTCTGGAATTAGTGTTGTTCTTGAATTCTAATTTTAAGAATGGTGATCAATAGCTACATGGGGTTATTCCAATTTTTTGTATCTGTTGAGGTTTGTTTGTTATTGAGTATGTGGTTAATTTTTGAGAAGGTTTCATGAAGTGCTGAGAAGAAGGTATATTCTTTTATGTTTGGATGGAATGTTCTATAGATGTCTGTTAAGTCCATTTGAGTCATAACATCTGTTAGTTCCCTTATTTCTCTATTAATTTTTTGTCTGACTGACCTGTCCAGTGGTGAGAGTGGAGTGTTGAAGTCTCCCACTATTAATGTGTGGTGTTTAATGTGTGATTTAAACTTTAGAAGTATTTCTTTTACATATGAGGATGCCCTTGTATTTGGGGTATATATATTCAGTATTGAGATTTCCTCTTGATGGATTTTTTTCCTGTGACTAATATGAAATATCCTTCTTTGTCTCTTTTGATTGGTTTTAGTTTGAAATCTAGTTTGTTAGATATTAGGATAGCTACACCAACTTGTTTCTTAGGTCCATTGGATTGGAAAATTTTTCCCAACCCTTTACTCTGAGGTGATTTATGTCTTTGAGGTTGAGGTATGTTTCTTGTATGCTGCAGAAAGATGGATCTGTTTTCATATCCAGTCTGTTGGCCTGTGTCTTTTTATAGGTGAGTCGAGTGCATTTATATTAAGGAATATTAATGAGCAGTGAGTGCTATCTCCTGTTAATTTAGTTTGTGTTGTTGGTCATGTTATTTTGTGTGTTTTCTCTTCTTTGGGATTTGCTGCTGTGAAATCATTAATTGTCTGTGTTGTTGTTGATGTAGCCAACATCCTTGAGTTGGAGTTTTCCTTCTAGTATTTTGTGTAGGGCTGGGTTTGTGGCTAGGTATTGGTTAAATCTGGTTTTGTCATGTAATATCTCATTTTGTCCTTCTATGGTGGTTGAAAATTTTGTTGGTTATAGTAGTCTTGGTTGGCATCCATGGTCTCTTAATGTCTGCATAATGCTTTACCAGAACCTTCTGGCTTTCATTGTCTCCACTGAGAAGTCAAGTGTAATTCTGAAAGGTCTACCTGTATATGTTATTTGGCCTTTTTCCTTTGCAACTCTTAGTATTCTTTCTTAATTCTGTATGTTTAGTGTTTTGATTATTATGTGGAGAGACGACTTTTTTTTTCTGATCCAGTCTATTTGGTGTTCTGTAAGCTTCTTGTATCTTCATAGGCATATCTTTTTTTAGGTTGGGAAAGTTTTCTTCTGTGATTTTTGTTAAATATATTTTCTGTGCTTTTAAGTTAAACTTCTCCTTCTTCTATACCTATTATTCTTAGGTTTGGTCTTTTTATTGTGTCCCATACTTCCTGAATATTTTGTGTTAATTTTTGTTAGATTTAATGTTTTCTTTGACTGATGAGTTTATTTCCTCTGTTGTATCTTCAGTACTTGAGATTCTCTTTTCCATCTCTTGAATTCTGCTGTTTATGCTTGCATTTGTGGTTCTTGATTGTTTTCTCATGGTTTCTGTTTCTATAATTACCTTGGCTTTTGTTTTCTTTATTGTCTCTATTTCAGTTTTCATTTCTTGAATAGTTTCTTTCATATGTTTGATAGCCTTTTCTTGGCTTTCTTCAAGGTATTTGTTGATGTCTTCCAATTTTTTTTACTTTTCCTCCATTTCTTTGAGGGATGTTTTTATTTCCTCTCAAGGGCCTGAAATATTCTCCTAAAGTTATTTTTTAGGCCACTCTCTGCTTCGTGTGTATTTGGTTGTTCAAATCTTGCTGTTGTAGAGTCACTAGTTTTTACTGGTGTTGTGTTGCTCTTTGTGGTGTTGCGTGTTTTCTTACCTTGTCTACACATCTTTTCCTCTGATTGGTGTAATTGGGGCTACTGTGATACTGGTGATCAACCTTCCAGGTGCCAGATGATCCAAGTCTCAGATAGTTGCTCCTCCTGGCGCAGTCAGGGCCATGGTTCCAGTCACCCTGCTGGTCAGTCCATGATCCTAGAGGTTGCTCTATGCTCCTGGGGTTTTCTCTGCTTCTGAGGAGTTTGCTGTCTCAGGCTTGCTCCTGCCTAAGTCGCTGCCTCAATCCTGTTTCTGTAAATATCCCTGGTCTGGATCTGTTCTGGAAGGGGTCCCTGACTTGGGGTTGGTCCAGCAAAGGTTCTGGCTCCATTCTACTCCATCGGAGGTCCCAGACTCAGGTGCACCCAGACCCATAGAATTCCCTGCCCAGGCCTACTCCTTCAGAGGTCCCAGACTCACACCTGAACCCACAGAGGTCTCTGGTTCTTGCCTACTCAGAGGTCCCAGACTCATGCCCGGACCCACAGAGGTCCTAGCTCAGGCCTAGTTCCTTGGAGGTCCCAGACTCAGGTGCACCCAGACCCATAGAGGTCCTGGCTCAGGACTGCTTACTCAGAGGTTCCAGTCTCATTCCTGGAACCACAGAGGCCTCTGGCTCCAGCCTACTCCCTCAGAAGTTGCTCCCCTGTACCTGCTCCTGTCGACTTTGCTGTCTCAGGCCCGTTCTGGCCTTGATTGCCAGCTCAGTCCTGCTCCTATAGAGTTTGCCATCTCAGGCCTGCTCCAGCCTTGGTTGCTGGCTCAGTCCCACTTCGGCAAATGTCCCTGGTCTGGTTCTGCTCCTGCTCCCTTGGATCTTGCCATCTCAGGCCGGCTCTGCTCTAGGTCTCTGGCTCAGTCCTGCTCCTGACTGTCCCCTTCACAGGATCTAGACTCACCTAGGAGATGGTGCTCTGGTATGTCTGTGAGGGATTTTCTTGACTGGGTGGAGGTGGCAAGATCCATCCTGAGTTTAGGTGGTCAGATGCCATGGGCTGGAGTCTAATACTAAATGAAAAGGAGAAAGGGAGACGAGCATCATTTCTCTGTCTCCTGATGGCAGGTGCAATGTGACCAGCGATCTCACACCCCTCTGTTCATGCCCTCTCCACCATGGACTGGACCCTCACACTGTGGATCGTAAATAAACCTGTCTTCTTAAGGTGCTTTAGTCATGGACTCTGTCATTAAAATGAGGGGAGTAACTGACAGAATAAGATTTGAAACCAACCTCAATGTCCTTTAAAAGAACAGATAAAAAAATATAGTGTACCCTGTAAGAATGGCCAAGATCAAAAACACTAATGACAACTTATGCTGAAGAGGTTGTGGGGAAAAGGGAACACTCCTGCATTGCTGGTGGGAGTGCAAGCTGGTACAACCCCTTTGGGTGTCAGTGTGGTGATTTCTCAGAAAATTAGGAAACAACCTTCCTCAAGACCCAGTAATACCACCTTTGAGTATATATCCAAAGGATACTCAACCATGCCACAAGGACATGTATTCAACTATGTTCATAGCAGCATTATTTGTCATAGCCAGAACCTGGAAACAACCTAAATGCCCCTCAACTGAAGAATGGGTAAGGAAAATGTGGAACATTTACACAATGGAGTACTACACAGCAGAAAAATGACATCTTGAAATTTGCAAGCAAATGGATGGAGCTAGAAAACATCATATTGAGTGAGGTAAGCCAGACCCAAAAAGACAGTTATTATATACTCACTCATAAGTGGTTTTTAAACATAAACCAAAGAAAACCAACCTACAAATCACAATTCCAGAGAACCTAGACAACAATGAGTACCCTAAGAGAGACATACATGGATCTAATCAACATGGGAAGTTAAAAAAAGACAAGATCTCCTGAGTAAATTAGGAGTATGGGGACCACTGGAGAAAGTTGAAGGGGTGGGGAGAGGCAGAGAGGAGAACAGAGAAAAATGTAGAGCTCAATAAAATAAAAATATGGTGTATAAAAATGTAATCGAAGTTGACTTAGCTATAAAAAATGAAATCATGACATTTTAGGAAAACTGGATGGGACTGGAGATCACTATACTAAGTGAAAGGAGCCTGCTCAGACTCATGTATATTTCTCTTATATACAGAATCTAGATTGTGCGTGTGTGTGTGTGTGTGTGTGTGTGTGTGAATGTAAGATGCATACTTATTTACATATATGAATGTGATAATGGTGCAAAAGTAGAAAGGGAATCTATGAGAAGGGAGGAAGCTCTTTAATGGGAAGGGGATGGGATGGGAGAACAAGGGAAGCCAGTGGTGCTCATATCTCATGAAAGAGGAAAGCAAGCTATTTGGGCGTGGACCAGCAAAGTGGAAAGAGAGGGTGTGAGGAAGGGTAATAGGAGGGCAAATAAAAGCAAAGTCTAATGGTACATGTATATGATATATATGACAAATATGACATATACATATATATGATGATATTACATTGGCACATGTATTTTTACAAGGTGACCAAAATATTAGAACACGTGTAAGTGAATGCTTCTATAAGAATTTTAAAAGCTATTTTTGCTGAAAATTCTTCTTTGCATTTTCATCTTTGGAATTTTAGAGTTTAAAAGCTTTAGATACTAGGGATTTTGATCTGTCAGATCTTAGCAATTAGTATTGTGGTTTTGGAATGAATGGGCCCAACCTCTTTTAAAGTATCTTCTGTCACTGTCCTTCTATAATTGTTGTCTATGATCTTCATAAGCAGTTTATGCAAATCCTTATCACAGTCCACTTTCTGCCTTCTTCTGGTGGTGCCGAATGCTTGGAGCTTAGTCATAGATGTCTTGCGTAATGATTTCATTCTGTGTGTCCTTCTTAGCTCTGGTCTCACTGGTTGATTCACTCTTTAACCTAACTTCAGTCTTGGTAATTTTATATGTGATGCTGGACTTGATAATTTACCTTATCCAGTGATATAACTTTATACTTTAGTGAGTTCTGAACTTCATACTGGGTTTCACTTGTTGGTTGAAATTAACCTAATCTTTTAGCAGTCTGTTTAGATGTTTTATAGGATGGATTTGAGAAGATTTTGGTCTGTGGTTCATAGGTGATAACTTCTAAGCCAATGCTCTTTAGAGGACTCTATTCACCACCTCATAGGCTTTGTGGTTTCTCTGCTCTGAGGGATGGGACTACTCCTGTCTCTGTTTCTGGTCTTGGGATTATTCTGCCTGCAACTTCTTCTTTCCTTGGCCTTGACAGCTTCTTCATGAGTTTTTGCTAAGTCGTTGTCCAGTAAGGACCAAGGGGCATGTTAATGTCCACACCAATGCTCTCCTTTTACTCTTCTTTGAGCCTCATCTCTTTAAGTTCTAGGCACTCAGACCCCTGGAACTTTGTCTCCCCCTTGCTTTGACAGCTTTGCTAGAAACTGCACGGGGAGTAATATGGAACACATAGAGGGTCCACTTTGTACGGTTTCCTTCCCCCGTGGATGCTTCTATTCTGCTGCGTGTTGTATCCAGGAAGTGCCAGTCAGTCCTAACTATTACACCAGTCCCTATATATACCACTCACAGTCTGTTTTTCTTCATGTATTGATTACATATCTTTATGTATGCCATGCTCTGTCCAAGGCTCTGTATTAGGTACTGACATTCTCAGATTTTCTCACATGCCCCTAAGAGCTGAATGGTACAGTGATATGGAAAATCTACATATAGCCAACTATGAAACCAAATTCAATCAAGCTTCTTAATGGTGACCAGTTTTTCTTCTCGTGTGCCTGCCTCTGCAATGTAGCTGAACCCCTTCCCTCCCTTCCCTTCACCAGGACTAATAATCTGAGGCGGAAATCATATTGTGTGCATTGTGCAGTCTGAGTCTCAGGAGACTCTGTGCCTTCCACTTTCACCCTCTTGGAATGTTGATCTGAGACTTCCGTGTAAGGGCAGTGGGGTAACTCAACACAGTACTCAAGGTCACAGAAAAGAGAACCAAGTTCCCTATCTATAGTATTTAGCAGTGACTAGCTAACTAAGTGACCAGCTAATAGATTCTCCAGCTGACCAAGGAATAGGAATAGACCTGGAGAGGTCCTGCAGGGAGCAATCCATGGTCAACCCACGCCACTGTAAATGACAGCGGATCATTTTCCTTAAGATATTGAGCTTTCAAGCTGTATGTTACACAGGAAAGTTGGAGAGTAGCAAATGCTGCATACCGTCCCTTCTGAATTTCTGTACTAGCTCTGCCCACAGGGATGGCTGCCATCTGTGATGGTCAAAACATTCATGGTTCACATCAGTCACATGACAGTCAATTTTTATCATGTCATATTGCTTGCCCAGTAATCTATCTGATCTCTCATTGACTAAACCAAAATCTCCTCAGGGCTGAGATCTGTTTCTTAGCTGTGTTCTTAGTGGCAGAAGTGGTAGTTAAAAATCTATTTGATAGTGACATCCATTTTATTTTATTTATTTAAAAATTTTCTCTCTGTGAGTGTGTGTGTGTTCCTTTATATGAATGCGATATGAATATGGGCTTGTACACATCATGTTGTATGTGTAGAAGTCAGTGGGAAGCCTTGGATGTTGACTCCCATTTTAAAGTTCACATTTTTATCAGCTTATGAACTACCCTGGGTACCTTTGGCTCAAAGAGTAAACTGTTGAAGTTTAGGAAGCATTATTCTTAGTAAAACCTCTACCAGTGTTATTTAAATGATGGTAGTAACCATGTGGGAGAGTTCAGTATTATCCTCACTGTACAGCTACGGCAGCTGACATGCAAAAATGAAACCCTGGTACACATACATGAGTTTACGAGTGGGAACTGGCAGGAAAGCATGGATATCTCCCTCCTCCAAAAAGAGCATTTTCGGGAGCTGTGGAGGAGCAGACAGGTGAGCTGACCGCCAGGCAGTCTTAGGAGTGGGACTTGAAAGCCAGCTGGAGTAAAGATGCCACAGGATTCCTTTCTTCTAGCGTGGAGGGAAATTCGAGACAGAAACCATGAGTTAGCACAGGGCGGCTGGGCCTGAGGAGTGTGAGAAGACACCATGCCGTTCACAGTCGGCCTTCTCCAAGAGGACTAGAGCTGGCCCATCGCTCCCTGCTTCTGACTGTTTGACCCCTTTTCTTACTGTGCTCTGTGGCTCATCTCAGTGCAGTACAAGGTCATCCAGTAGAATTCTCTCCAGGGAGATCATTTTGGGTGAAGAAGAAAAATGGATGGAAAAAAAATGAGCTATTTTTGACACAGTGTCTTGGGTGCTCTTGTTGCAATCGTATTATGAGCGCGAAGTTCCTAGGACCTTCTGGGAAAAGAGCAATTTGGATCAGCCCCATGGTCGTTAGAAGGACATAATATTAAAATGACAGGAAAATATATAGACTTGTCCCTTTAGGGTTTTCTTTTTAAAAAGGACTCTGGGTCTTTTATGGCACATGTGGAAATAAATCTGTGAAAACAATAGAAAACCACAGAGGGAGAAGGCATGGCCACTAGGTCCAAAAGTCTGAGAAACTTTGAGGAGGGGCTGCTCAGAAAAAATTCAATTAATGTCATCATTCAACTAATGACAATGATAATGGTAATAATGTTGGTGATTATTAACACATCTTTACTCAGAACTTCATGCCAAGGGCTTATGATATCTCAAGTTTAGTAGTAAAATAAGCAATTATGTGTACACATTCATTTTGCTCACAGAATTTGCAGCTCGTGGAAGGAATCACACTTAAAACCAGTAAGAAAATATTGCAAAATTTGAGAAGAAGAATAAAGGAAGAAATAGGGGGTAGGGGGTTTGAAAAATCAATACAATTCATGTACATCAAGTTAGGGAAACCAAAATAGGCTTTGCTAAGGAAGTAATATTTTGGACCTGAACCATTCATTGAGCCTTGGAGATCAAAGAAAGTAGATCCAGGAGAAAGCACTGGGGTAGTTGGGAAATGGAAGAAGAGGAAGAGATCTTGAGTACAGGGAGATAAAGTTCTAACATGACTCTTCTTGTTTCCTTTCCATTGTTTTGATAAAACACTCTGACCAAAGACAGCTAAGAGGAGGAAAAAGTTAGGTTCAGACACAGGTCACAGTCCCTCATTGAGGGAAATCATGGCAGGAAGTCAAGCAGGGGCTTGAAGCAGAAACCATGGAGGGACACGCTTGCTGGTTTCCTCCCAGATTCTTACATAGCCCCCAAACTACCTTCTTAGGGAATGGCACCACCCACAGTGGGCTGTGCCCTCCTACATTAATTGACAATTAAGAGAAATCCCTATATATCAGCCTGATCAAGGGAATGCCCCAGTGGAGGTTTTCCTTCTCAGATGACTCTATGCTATGTTGGGTGACAATTACAAACTCTCAAGAGACTTCTATCTCCAAAAGTAAATTATGAGAAGCGAGATCACCATCATCTCATTTGTTTCTTATGTGAAACTCAAGCAACAATAGATCATCTTCCTATATCCCTGGGCAAGCGGGGACATCACTGCTCTGATCTGTGTCTGTTTAGGACAAATAGAGGATTACGAGGTAGCCTCTGTCATCGCCCCAAGTTAACCTTCCTCAAGACTGCACTGTGCGCTGTACACAACTCTAACGGCGGTAGTCCAGCGTTTCTGTTTGCTGTGAAACAAGACTCGACTCTCAAACATTTAGAAATCTGTCCTCCAGGAAACATTTTATGAAACACCAGAGAGAATGGAGGCAGGCCGGACTGGCCCAGCCTCCCAGACCACAAACTGGGCTGGTTCTGCAATGCGTCACTAACCTCCAGGGCCCAGAGATCATTGCAAACTCCTCTCCGAGAACCTAATAATTATCGGTTGTGCAAAAAGTGTCACCATTTTTCTGGCAGTGTTCTGCTCTCTTTGGCACGGGAGTGGAGGGCTGGCGGGCGGGGGGTGGGGCGCAGTGGCAGTCTGCAGTGACTCTTAGTGGGAACTGGCTGAGCATGTAATTATATCATGAGTCAAGCACTCCCCAGGGATGTAAGATGACCAGAGGAAAATGAAATAACATTATATTCCACATGAGTAAAGGCACTGGTGGGGTAAGCTGACTCCCGAGAAAGAAAACTGGGGCGAAGACATTTCCCAGCAATTAAGCGTCTTATGACATGTCCCCATGTCCCCTCTCTTAAAATGAAGGGATTATGTGGGCACGATTTATGTCTTTGCTTTAAGCTTGGAGGAACGAGTGACCAGAGATGACAAGCCACATGGATAGATGACCTCGATGGCAAACAAAAAGGCTTTGAGCTGGAAAACTTGCGTTGCTGGGTTCCAACAGAGCGCTGTTTGTTCAGGAAGAAATTGGACTGACAAATGTGGCGGGAGCTAAAACATATTTTTTTCCCCTGGCTAAACCACTTCCAAAGGTATATTTTTATGTACCCAGGAATAGCAGCCTGTTTGTCTTGCTTCAGCTCCGTCTCCTCGTTTCTTTTCTGACCAGCAGCTGAAGAATTAGGTTCTTTGCTGATGGAGCGGCTGGAGGGGTCCTGCAGTGCAATCCTGCAATATCCCCGCTTCCAAGATGATAAAATTATCCAGGGGCCGTTTGCTCAAGTTCTCCAGATTAAATCAGTTATCGGCACCTCTAGAAGGGTTACAGGGCTAGAGGTACCCCAGGAAGGATGATGAGCCATCTATGCTGTTTTCCAAAAGGAGTTATTTGACTGAAATTATTATTATTAACTTTTTTGAGGTACATCTTGCTATGTAGCTCAGGCTAGCCATGGATTCGCCAGCCTCCTGCCTCAACCTCACAAGCATTGCATTTACAAATGTGCTGTAATGGCTAAAAACAAAACAGAGTTGTTCTAAACAGAAGAAGCAGTTACCAATATAAAGCTCTGAGTGGCAAAGAGTAAATAAATTTTGCTGTGTCCCTTCCCTCCGTCTTTGCCAGGGAAACCTGGGGTGTGCGTATAAGGGACTCTGTGTCAAGGGAAAGCAAAGCAACAGCATCCTGCAACACATTCCTGGGGAAAGTCAATAAAGGTAAATACTTTGGGTTCATTTTTGATGGGTTCGGCGTTCAGTGTGGGCATGGATTTACTTGGAGTGAGTAATAAAATACAAAAGTAGAAAGGGGAGAATTATCAGAAGATTCAAGCTTGGCTTTATACCCAGTTGTGAGGTGGTAAGACTCAGAGGGAGCCATCCTATCCAGCCTCAGCCACAGGAATAAGGGTGAACGACACTGGACATGACTGTCGCTCCCTTGCTAAAATCCCTGAGTGTTACTAACACAGCCAGGGTGGCCTGCCTGTCTTCAGGAGGCTTCCGCATGCAGTTCCTATGAGGTGGACTAGAGCACAGTATGGATTATAAACAAAGAGCTTGCAAAAAAAAATCACAGTTAACTGAATGGTAAATAAACAAACTGAAGGTAAGTATTTATTACCCAAATCGAACTGTGAAATGCATTTATGTCTCATCTATAACGTAATGAATACAGTATTTTTAGTTCACCTGCATTGTGCCTGAGACCCATCTCATGCTATAAAGTGTGGAATTTTCAATTTGTGATAGCACATTGGTTCTACCGATGCTTTAGGTTTGGAACATCTCAGGTTAGATACGCTCAACCTATCTGCTATTCCTTTAAAACATACTGTTGTATGGTGTGTGTGCCTGCAGCAGCGTGAATAAAGACTGGGCTACAACTCTCAGGAGTTGCTTTTCTCTTTCCGCCATGAGCATCTTGAAGAGGGTACTGAGGTGGTCCGTCTCAGTATGCTATGGACTTTTACACACTGAGCCATCTCACTGGTAAGACAATGAGAAACGTGTGTTCTCTCTTGACCTTTGTTCCAACTCACATTCAAAACTTCCCAGTGATGCTATAGCTCTTTAGAATGTGTCATCATCCACCCCCATTTCATTCGTGGACCATAGCGATATTATTTTCACAGCCAGGTGGTGGCGCACAGCTTTAATCCCAGCACTTGGGAGGCAGAGACAGGTGGATGTTCATGAGTTTGAGGCCAGCCTGGTCTATCAAGTGACTTCCAGGACAGGCTCCAAAACTACAGAGAAACCCTGTCTCAGAAAAAAAGAAAAGAAAACAAACAAACAAACAAAAAAAGAAATTCAGTTTTCTAAATCTTGCATAATTTTTTTTTTTTTTGGTTTTCAAGGCTAGCCACCATGATTTCTCCTAAGACAAGTTTGTTTTCCCCGTTTACTTCACATTTTCAAAACTAAGATGCCTTTAGAATTGATTATCATGGGTACTTCGCTCAGAAGTATTCCCACCGTTCCCTGTATGGTTGTGAAATCAATGACTTGGTTTGATACTGAGAGAGACTGGAAAGGCAAATGGCTTCTGAGATAAATGGTCGTAGTCTGAATTTCACTGTCCTCTCCTCCCGTTCTAAACTCCAGGACCCGGAACATGAAAGAGTCGTAGATAAAGGGTTCTCGAAGAGGTAGAAAGAGCTTATTAACATGATTCCTTCTTAAAAGTGGCTGACTTCTTCTAAGAAGAAACATGGAAAGACACAACTATGCTCTGAGGGAAAATTATGTGAACACACGAGAGAAAGTGGCCACTGACAAGTGGAGAGACTTCCAGAAGAAAATAGCGGGGCTGGCATTAGCTTAGACCGTCATAATTAAACACCATGGACCGGGTGTCTTATAGAATAGGAATTCACTTCTTGGTATTCTGGAGGCAGGGAGCCTAAGATCAATGGACTAGTAGAGAGACTCCAGGGAAGGCCCTCTTCCAGACAGCATTCTTCCCATGTCCAAACCCAACGGAGATGGCCTCAGCCTTTTATAAAGGCTGATCTCACCCTGCAGGCTAACTCTCTCTTTGTACCCTATGTAAACTGAATTTCCCAAAGGCCTTCTTTCCATGGTGAATTAGAACTTCCATACATGACTTCAGCGTGGAGGAAAACAGTCAAACAATGTCCCACTGTGGTCTTCAGAAGGGCGAGCAAGGATGTTTCTGTTGTCTAAGCCTCCAGGATCACACTTTGATAGCTTTCTTACAGATCAGGACCACCGTGCTACAGATGGCACTGCCCACATTGGGTTGGACACTCTTGCATGAATCAACAATCAAGACAGACATGCTCACAGGCCAATCTGATGGAGACAATGCCTCACTGAAGAATTTCCTCTCAAGTGACTCTAGCCTGTGTCAAGCTGACAGTTAAAATTAGCTCAAACATCACAATTGAGTTTTCCTTTCCCATTTCCTTTCCCTGACGGTCTGTGTCTAGCTAAAGCCAGAACAATCAGTAAATTCTATAAAACTCAGCACAAATGGGATTAAGTGACCGGGGGTATAATCTTAGACTGTCCTTCTCTTCCATGATCCTTTCAGAGTTCAGATTTTTCTCCCTTAAATACTATCTTTTAAACATTGCAGAAGCATTATTTATAGGATCTCTGCTAAACCGCTTTGGATGCTCTTGATTGAGGAGATGTGGTAGACGACCAAATTAGTTTGGGTCACAAGGGAAAGTGTCCATATGAAAAATAAATGGGACTCCAAGGGATTGAGGATTTTAGAGAAACCAGACCTGACTACACATTCTTTCTTTTGCCATTTGGATTGTGTTACTGTATATAAGTTCAAGGAATAGGCTAGCCAGTCTGGACAAGAGAAAAAGTGACCTGATCCATTTCTAAAACCATGAATTGAAAAAAGAAGAGTGGCAGAAAGTGCGGGGAGGGGGACACATAATTTTCTTTGATGCAAAATACATATTCTTGAAATCTTTTCCCCATGTACACATTCCTACAAACGTCATCGTTTCTTATCCTAGAGGAGATGCAAAATTCTGGACTCATAAAAAACAACTGTCTTTAAATCCAGATCATATATTTTTTGTGTTTGAATATCAATACTATTTTGTTTCATTTAATGAAGGGTAAAGTTTCTCCATTGATTATAGTATAGCATGTCTTCTCATAATTCTGTTTTATTTCTTTGATTATTTTTTAGTTTCAAACTCAGTGTCCAACATTTTATTTTCTTTTTCTCTTTTTTTTAAATTGGGTCTTTGGGAATCTTAGTTAGCAGTGTGTTTTGATCATATTCACTCCTCCTCAACACCTCCAAGATCACCCCCTTCCCTATCCACCCAACTTTGTATACCCTTTTAGTTTTGTTAAACTCATCAATCCAGTTTGTACTATCCGTATAGTTTTGGCTATGTGGCCTTCCACTGTTTCATGCTTGACTTACCATGGGCTATACTCAAACAAAACTTACTCTTCCTCTCCAAGCAGCTATCAATTTCCGGTAGCTCCAGGGCGAGGCATGGGACTTCATGTCTACTCCTCCTATCCACACTGGGTTTGTCTGGCATGAGCTAGCACATTCTGCTGTAACTGCTGAGACTTCATATGTGCAGCTTCCCACTGTATTTGGAAGACATTGTTTCCCTTGTAGTCAGCAACTCCTGTTGACTGAGGTTTCTGTCCCAGCAGGTCCCACAGCTGTTTAGTCCCAAATAAACACACAGAGGCCTATATTAATTATAAACTGCTTGGCCTATTAGCTCAGGCTTCTTAGTGCCCTGGTCTAGCTGGCAAAGAATGCAATTGTACAGTATCTCTTTGGACAGAGAAATGATTAAAGTGTTCTCCATTTCCCCCAAACTGGAAGTCAATCTGACCTTTGTCAATGAACCCAGCAGGAAATGACAGTCAAGTCATACACAGAAGTTTCCCGTCAAACATGGAAGACATTTAGAAGGGCATCTGTCCTGGTGGCAAACAGACTCAGGATGTCTACTGTGAATCATGACATTTCTGAGTAGGTGGCAATTAGCTGACAAGGGGTATCTGGTACTGAGGTTTAAAGGCAAGGGTGGATGGGTTATAAGGTTATAAACTACTTTTACTCATGATTTGCTCCAAATATCTCAATGAAGATTCCCCTACTGATCTAAACACAGTGAATTCTCTGCTCTCTGTGTGAAGACACAGGATAGAAGAAATTAGATGATTAAGACAAACAATAAAAGTGCTTGACACTCTCTGTGAAAGAGCTCATCATCATGTAAATTTAGGTGTGTTTCTCCCCCAGTGCATATTTATTTGAGCAGCATTTGGAACACTAAAGGCACATCATTGCTTACTTTTCTAGAAGAAAAAGTTCAGAGCAGTTACCAAAGCAACGAGGGTAAGGAAGAGACCCCAAGGGAACCCTGCTAACATTGTTGGCCTTCGGAGCTACCGACTGAAAAGAAAAGAGTGCACCTTGGTTATGGAAAGACATCTCAACTCATTTGCCCTTGAAAGTCTCTCCCAGTACATAAAACAGCATGCGCTAGAGTCTGAGGGTTGAAGTAAGCCCGTCTGTTGTTTTCTCTATGTTACAGAGAGTGTGGAAAGGTGACTGGGAGAATAAGAATATCACCTGTCCCTCTGTGGTATGAAACCCAAGTTATCTTCTACACCCTCCTGCAATGGAAGTCAGTGGATCGACGTGTGTGAGCCCATGAGGACTCATCTATCTTGTAACTGTGGCAACATGCCTGTCAGAAACCACTTATGTGGGAAAGATTTATCTTGGTTTTCAGTTTCTTGAGCATTTCCATCTACCATGGAGGAGCCAACATGGTGGCTGGGCTTGGTCTGGGATGGTTGGAACATGGAGTAGAGAAGGAAGCAGAGAATGCACTCTAAAACTAACGATGAATATTACCTTCAAAAAACCTTCACTTATGAAATGAATGAATTCTGTTGGCCTACATCCACCTCCTAAAGAGTCCATGTCTTTCAAACTAGGGCCACAGTCTAGGCACCAAGCTTTCGAAAACTGTGCAGATGGGAAACAATTCCAGATCAACAGAGAAGGAATCTAGTAAAATCACTGATAGTGTTCGGAGTCCTGTTGGGTTCATTTTATTTCACGCAGGGATGCAATCTCTTCAGGAGGTTTAGGCAGCCATCTTGTTGCATGTGTTTTTGACCCTGAGTGAGAGTATGATTTGGTCCACAGTCATGATATTACCAGCAGATTAGCTGAACGAATGTCACAGGCACGGTGAGTCATGCTAACCAAATATTTTGAAGAACATAAAGAATATGTTCTTAAATTCTTGATGAATTTAAGTTCAGGTTCCTTTCCTCACCAACTAATAGTTCTCATTATTAACTTAAGAAACAGCCCCCTGGTTTTGTTCTATGTATACTCTTCAGGACAAGTAGAAAGATCTTGAATGAACTAGGGACTAAACTAATTGTTTTTCATGTCATATTGATACATGGTTATTGCACTGCAAATCAAAGCCTACTCATTGTTTACTCATGTTGCCTTAATTTTGGAAAAACAGACAGTTTGGGGCTGGGGTGATGGCTCAGTCACTAAAGTGCCTTCCGTGGAAGTAGAGGGCCTATGCTTGGATCCACAGCACCCATGTGAGAAATTGGCTATGGTGGCACACACCTGTAACCACAGCACTGTAAGGGTGGCGTCAGGAGAACCCCTGCTAGCAAGATAGCTAAACTGATGGGCAGCAGGCCCAGTGAGAGACCCTGTTTCAAAAACAAAATAAAAAAGGGAAGGATGCGGGATAGACCACCCAAGATGACAACCTTTGATCTCCAAATGCATTCACACACGTATGTATGTACACACAAGTACATATACCACATAGACAGCACACAAAACCCATCACACACAGACGATATGTAGAGGTTGGGAATATGCAGAAGGAATTGTGAGGATGGGACTGAAGTCGCTGTCCTCAAAGTCTCTGGGGCTCCTATGATTGACACCTGGCATGTCCATGCTTCCTCTGCTAGAATAACGCACCGGTATCAGACCTATCTGCTCCTGTTAAAATCCAGAGTTTATCCACGTTTTCTGGTTTTACTTTATTTTCTTGCTGTCCCAGAACTCTTCTGAAATACCACCTTGTATCTAGTTGCCCTGTTTCCTTCATCCCCCCCGCCCCTTGGTTATAAGAGTTTCTCAGAGTTTTCTCCCTTCATTTTCAGCAATCCTGACAACTTTGAAAATAACTGGTTGTTTTGGGCTATGTTCCTATTTTTATTTTTTGATGTTTTTCTTATGATTAGACTGGGACTGTGGGTTCTTGAGAGGAAGATCTCAGAGGTGACGTGTACTTCCTCACACCATACAATGCACACATTCATCCCCAAAGACACCAACAGTGAGGTTGGTGTCTCCAGGATGGGGGACAAAGTATGGCCATACTCATCTCTCTGAAGGCAGGAGGACGTCACTGTCTCTTACCCACTATTGAGGAATGGGGTCTTACGTTCTTTCCACTCAAGGGCAGAGTGTCTGTAATTATTTGGAATTCTGTGAAGGAACATGATCTGTCTTTTGTATTTATTTATTTACCCATTAATTTAATCATTTATTTTGTCAACTTGGAGTCATAAATAGTTATTTTCTGTGATGAGTAACCTACTTTATCCTCATGCTTTGACTATTATTAGAGTTCATTCAGTTGGGTCCTTTGCTATGATGCCCCCATCAGTATGTGTGTGTATATACACATGTGTGCAAGTATAAATGTATACATGTATGTAGGCACACACATACACTTTAAGTTTGTCTTAGTACGTCTTTACTTTCTGATGTCACAAAATGCTTCAGAACAGTCCTGTACATTTCTTATATTAGCCTTTGAGTCAGCGGAGTTATTTTTGTTTGTTTGTCTAGTTGGTTTTTGTATTTTTGTCCTTTCTCGTGATTCCTGGTTCCTACAATGACAGAATGTTCTTAGAAACAAAGACTGTAATGTACAATGCACTAGTCACTCCTGGGGTATCTCTCTCTGGACCCCTCCCCACTAGCAGAGAGAGGAATGTGAATTTCCTGGTCCCTGGTTTTTAGATATAATTGTCTGTAGGTCATAGTTCTGGTGACTCTCTCTACAAGGCATTGCTAGCTCTCCTGACACATAGATAACCAGCCAATGACTAAGGGAGAGGGATGGTTTTCTGGCGAGCTTTAAATCCCATCCTAAACTTCTGGCATCTAAATTGAAATCTAACCTCAGAATTACCGAGTTCAGCAAATGATTGCTCACAGCTGATACCTACGGGGTGCTGTATGAGATGTCCCTTTCTGGTTTGGCATTCACTTCTCTGATAAACTCCCGCCACTGCGTGCCCATCCACCCATCTCTTAAGCAAAATCAAGTTCTTTGGCCATTGAGTTTCAAAATAATTGCAGCATTTAGTTTTGAAACTCTGCCTAGAGGCCTGTGGGCAGCAAGGCTGTCTAAAGAGGACTAATAAATGAAGAAAAATAAATGTACGGGGTGAAAAAGTAAATGGGGCTAATCCTATTTGGAGAAAAACCCCAAAGTGACTGCTTATTTATAAGAACGAGAATAATTTTAGAACAGATCAGTAATGTAAGCAAAGTAAACACACCAGGCCTGTGCTGTCTACATCACTGTGAGGTCTCTGCTTCGTGAGAAGAATCTCTGACTGGCTTCTGGTAAATTATGGACCTGAACCGAAAGCTGAGGTAGGTCAGTATCCCCTGGTCCACGCTCAGGTGAACAAGGCTATATTGAGACCTCCAAGTAATTTAATTTCCTGTTTCTAGCTCTGTCGATAGAAATATTATGCTAGGAGCCTGCACCACTCTGAGGGTTCTCAGTCTCCCTGTGAGCTCCTGTTTTTTGCTCACTGACTTTTTCCTGAGGAGAGCCTAGTGGGCCCGGCTTCTGCCTGCTCTCTCTTTAGGGTATTAGTGGCACCCAAAGTCGGTGACCACAACCCTTCCCAGGTGCCTTAGGGGAGGGTGCCCTTCCACCTCAGAGAAGGCCAGAAATGTTGGTGCATTTACACTTCGGAACATCACCGTCAATGAGAAATGGGAGTAAGTGTGTAAGTTCTTGGCTTCATCCCCCGTTGGTGAGACAATTCTAAGCTGTGTTTTGTATGGTGTCTCAGAGATTCCTGGTTGCAAGGGGGTTGAGCCCCAGCTTCCCTGAGCAGTAGACTGTTACCGACGTCATCTTCTCCGTCCCACTCCCTGATTGGCTCCCTGTACATCCTCACACCTCCTCAGCTGCTTATTGTCACCGAGCCACTTGTATAAAGATCCTTGACTTGGAGTCTGAGTCGTGGAGGACTCTGACAAGACAGTGAGATTCAGAGACTTCAAAGACTCGTGCAGGGTCACACAGCACTTGACGGGCAGAGGACGTCATAAGCATTCTCTGATGAGATTCTAACGGATCTCATGTGTCGTATGATTGTGCAACCAGGGATCTTGAACCGATTTTATGTGATTTTTTTTTTATGAAAAACTTGTTGGTATTAAGAAAAAAAAACACACTCTGTCTTTTAAGCTTAGATTTGTATAGCATATTCTGAAAAGATACAGGCAGAAGTACAAATATCAAAGTGAACAGATATACATTGGATTGCCCATTAAAATGAGATGTGGGATGCTGGAGAGAGGCTTGGGGGCTAAGAGTACCTCTGTTGTTCCAGAGGACCAGAGTTTGGTTCCTAGTCCCCACACCCAGCCTTTTATAACCAATTGTAACCCTAGCACCAGTGCCTTCTTCTGGTCTTCTTAAGTATCTGCTCCTCTCTCTCTCTCTCTTCTCTCTCTCTCTCTCTCTCTCTCTCTCTCTCTCTCTCTCTCTCACACACACACACACACACACACACACACACACACACACACACACACACACACACACACACACACAGACACATACATGCACACACACCCTCCTGCAAATTTTCCTAAGTGAAAAATAAAAAGCTTATAAAAATGAGATTTGGGGATCACAGGTGACAAGTAAAATGAGGGTTTTGAAAAATGCCAAATGATGTCAATTCAAAGACAGTCACCGCATAAAGATGATTGCTACAAACAAGAACAATCAAATATGGCAAGCCAGTTTCAGGACAAGGACAGGGACTTAGGGCAGAGCCACTTGGGTTTTTACTGCTAATACTTCTTCAAGAAGTTTTCAATGGATAGAAGTTGGCGGTTACTTAAGATTGAATGACGAGTTGCTTTGAGATCTCTCAGCATTTCAGAGTGTCCTCCCGTCTCAGACCTTGGCACCATTTGTTTAGTGGGCAAACTAGAAGGCAGGGACATTCCAACAGACACCAATTTACTCTGAGACCTTGGAGACATGCCAAAAGTTCTGAGATATAAATCTACAATCTAGAAACAGTGCGAGACAGATGTGACATTTCCCGTAGATGAGAAAAATTCCCCGAATAGATCATTGCTATAGAGTCATTAAGACATGATTCATTGTTTATATGTGTGCAGAGGGTGGGGTGGGGTGGGTGACTGTGGGTGCAGTACCACTGGAGTCCAGAAGGCAGCGGCGGATCTCTGGGCTCTAGAGTTACAGGTCATCCAAAGTGAGTGCTTAGAACTGACCTCAGGTCCTCTGCAAGAGCAACAAGAGCTTCTAAGGGCTGAACCACCTCTCCAGCCCCACCAGACAGTCATTTAACACTTAGAGAAAGGAATCGGTCACCACCAGGAACCAAGAAGAGTTTATTGTCACAAATTATCACAGCTTGCTTTGTTGTGAAGTTTTGATGGCTTCAGCAGATGTATGTCAGGGTGCTTTGACAGCACATGCCAACTTGAAGCATGATTAAGAAAAACTCAGAGACAGAAATTTGGGTTCAATCTGACGACCAGAAAAGCAAAACAGTCAGCCACTGGTTCTTACCTCTACCTCAGTCTGTAATGGTGATCCTGCCTCCAGGAATCTCAGAATGAGACTGTGAGTGAGAGCTGTCTCCTCCCATTTTATATTCTTCTCTAGTTCTGGGATTAAGGGCATACACCACTACTGTCTGATTTCTCTGGCAAGCTAGTGTGGCTACTGGAACTAAAGGTGCGTGTCATTGCTGCCTGGTCTGTAAGGCTGGCCAGGGTGGCTGTTTTACTTTTCTGATCCTCAGGCCAGCTTTATTTATCAAAATACAAATGAAACACCACTACATCGACGTACAGTTTCTCATGACAGACCCAGATACCAAATAAAGTGGTTGATGGATTTTCATTTGGCTTTGTTACTTGTTGAACAGTGCTGTTGGGTATGTTGCTTGAAGTGCGGGTGCTAATTCTTTAGTTTTGGAAAAGCAAACAGTGTGATTTTTGTGCCTGAGCTGGGTTCAGATCCTGACTTCTAGATACTAAATGAATCATTAAACTAAGTTTTATGTGATTTTTCTCTACTAAATAGGAAGAAAAAATTATTTAGTACTATTGCCTTCATGGGTAGTGAAACAAAACATGTAAAAAAAAGTTTTTAAATTATAATGCTTTAAATAAATTCTAATTACTGGATTTTAGCAAAAAAATGAGGTTTCAATCCTCAGAAAATCCATCTTAATAAAAATTCAGCATAGTTCTTTTGCCTTTAGGAGGAGTTCATTGCTTTATTCCATAGTAACTAAAATATTCTACAAATGTTTCCAGATCAGGTGCAACGTTACTGGAACGGGAAATGTTGCCTGGATTCCGGGTTGGGAGTCTTGGCTAGTGGGCAGATTCCGTCCTAGCATCCTCTTTGTAAAGGCAGTTTTATTGGAGCGCAGCCAAGTCTACCCAGTGGCAGATTGTCCCTGGTTGCTTCCGGCTGGAAGAGCAGAGTGGAGAAATTGTAGCACTGACCGTATGACTTGCAAAGAGAAAAAAGACTGATATCACGTGCTTTATAAAAAGTGTTTTTCTGGGCTGGGCTGTGACTCAGTGCTTGCCACACAAGTCTGAGGACCCGAGTTTGAAACCTCAGCACCCACATAAAAGCTGGATGCTGAAGCATGCATGCCTACGATTCTAGCATTCCTTCGGGAGGTGGAGACAGGACAGTCCCTAGAGGCTTGTGTACTATCTAGCTTGGATCACGGAGTGGAAAAATGAGAGACCCTGTGTCATCCACGGTGGGAAGAAAGGGGCAGTGCAGAGGCTGACCTTTGACCTTCTCATGCACACTGGTGCACACATGTCACTCTCTATGCATACATACATACATATATGCACATACAGATTTTTAAAAAGAAGTTTGCTGGCTCTCTGATCTCCACTAACATGGGTGTACAGTGTGAAACTATTCACAGAGAACATGGTCGAGCAATGATAATGCTGTAATCAGAACAGGAGCTGTAACTTTCCAGAGAATGTCCACATTTTACTCCAGCAGGTCACACACTCGTTATCAAGGTTTGTAAGCTTATAGAAGGCATAACATAAAGAATATGATGTCGGAGCAACATCTACAATTTGCAGGCCCAGAGAATGGCTCAACAGGCATATGAAGGTGTTTATCACCAAGTCTGATGATGTGAGTTTGATTCCTGAAACCCACACGGTGGGAAGAGAGAACAAGGTCCTGTGTGTTGTCCTCTGCCTTCCATGTGTGTGCTGCGGTATGTGCACACGCAGCTGTTCCAGAGAGCAGGGAAATCGTCTGTGGAGCTCCCACAACGTGCAAGCGTTAGGCTGTTGAAAAACTGCATTGCCCGAAACAGTGACGACTTTGGGCAGTGTGAGCTCGTGTACTAGTTTGGCTTACTCGTTGTCTAAATGTGTAGCTCCACTTCCTAAACTAGACCAAGTTGATGTCCTTTCTTGTAAACAGACATTCAACCTATACCTTCTTTAGGAAGTTTCAAATCACTCAGTGTCATTTAAAGAGCATTCTGCAACAGGCAGAGTGCTCTGACATTGGTTAGTGCTTAATAATGATACGAAGAATGTATTTCCTCGACTTTTGAACTGGTGAGAGGTAGTGATCTGGGTATCGCAGAGAGCTTTTTTTTTTTTTTTGTTTCATCGTTGGATTCTGCTTGCAACTAAGAGCCAGGCAGGCAGCTGCTAAGCTCTAAAAGTGAGACCTTGAATTTTGAACTTGTACCGAATTTCAGCATTAGGTAAGTCTTCAATTAAAATGCAAGCAAATGATTTCATGCTGATGGGAATAAATTGCAGCTAAGTTTGTCTGTCCACATTGCTTAGCTATAGGTTAGGTTCTGGGGACTGGAGGGGAGAAGGGACAGCTTGGAGGAGTGTCCAGAAACTGCCACTGATTTTAATTAGGTTTCTAGAAATAAATGCATTTGTCAAGTTTAGCTAGATCCTTGATACTATCGAATGAAATCATAGAATTTTAGAATCTGTAGTATTCACAACGATACTTCAACCTTTTCAAACCATATTCATTTATCTATGTGTCAGTCTCTTCAAACTGTATTCACTTATGTGTGTGTGTGTGTGTGTGTGTGTGTGTGTGTGTGTGTGTGTGTGCACATGCATGCTTACATGGAAGGCAGAGGACCATTTGGAGTGGTCCATTCTCTCCTTTTACCACAAAGGCCATGAGGATTGAATGCAGATCATCAGGCTTAGTAGCCAGTGCCCTTCCCCACTGAGCCATCTTGCCAGCCCCACAATCAATTCCTATTTTATTGGTAGAAAACCCAAGGAGAAAGGAAGGATATTGCTGCCGTCATGGATGTCTTTTCTGGAAGATCACGGGTTGGGCCCTGACCCCTTAGTGCCGGCTTGCTTCCTCTCTAGGACATTCCAACACTAATTGAGAGGGAGTGTGTCTGTGAAGGAATTCAGTTAATGGGGTATGAACTGAGGGAACCAAGTTGTGCTCGGTGAGGGTGGCTGCTGCTTAGGATGCCCGAGTGGGGGCTGAGGAAATGGCTGTGAGAAATAGATATGCCCCGAAAATCAGTGCTGTAGCAGAAAGAACACGGTCAGCTCTGTGCATGCGTGTCATAGCTAAAAGATTTGTGAGTCCTTTCAACTTGAAAATCCTCAACAATGGAAAGGGGATGTCGGGTAAACACGTCTGACATTCTAGAACCTGACCAAATCCTGTCGGGGATGTTGCAAGTTGGGCGTCCAATGAGGCAAAAAGTGGAAGACACAGGCTGATGGTGTAGACTTAAAATTTAAAGGCAGCATGTTTTTTTAACAGGCAGCAGTTCCCAACCTGTGGGTCACGATGGCTTGGGGGGTCACATATCAGACATCCTGTATATCAGACATCCTGTATATCAGATATCCTGCATAGCAGATATTTACATTATGATTCATATTGGTAACAAATTTACAGTTACGAAGTAGCAACAAAGTAATTTTATGGCTGGGGGTAACTACAACATGAGGAATCATGTTAAAGGGTCACAGCAGTAAGAAGGTTGAGAACCACTGCTTTATAGTGTGGGGGATCAAAATCAATGCTTTGTATACACTAGGCAGGATCCAACAGCTGAACTGAACTCCCCAAGCTCTGGAGATTAATTCTGTGTGTGTGTGTGTGTGTGTGTGTGTGTGTGTGTGTGTGTGAGTGTGTGTGTGTGTTTATGTGTGTGTGTATGTATATATGTATGTGTGTGTATGTGTTTGGCATTGTGGTTTTGGAAATGAAGTCTTACTGTGTTATCTGAGAGTATAAAGAAGAAGAAAACAAAATGAACAGAAATGACAAATGGAAGCAGAGCTCCCAGCATCTGGGAGTAAGTCCCTAGAAGAAAAGTGACAATGGACGGTGTGTGTGTGTGTGTGTGTGTGTGTGTGTGTGTGCATGACAAGTCACAGAAATGATGCACAAATGGCTCACTTTTAAAAATATTCTTTTTGGATTTATATTTATTCTCATTTTGTGTGTATGGATGTTTTGTTTGCTGGTGTTATCTTGAGTAACATATACATGCAATACCCATGGAGGCCAGAAGAGGCCCTGCAATCTCATGGAACTCAAGTTCCAGGTAGTGAGCCACCATGTGGGAGCTGGGAATCACACCTGGGTCTCTGCAAGAACAGGCTGGGCTCTTGAATTCAGAGACATCTCTCTAGCCCCAAACCGCTCATTCCTAAAAAGGGGAAATTTCATCTGGAGGGCTGGATCATGAAAGATGGAAAAGAACTTTGACTCTGAGGTACTGTGGTGACCTCAAGCACCAAGAGAAAAATTCCACGTGCTTGTGCAAAGGGATGACCACTTTAGGGTCCCACAGACAGCAGACTTCTCAATGGCAACATTAAATGAGAGAAGACCTGAAGACGCATGTATGCAAACACAGTCACATTCCGGGGTCCTGAGGCTTAGAATGTGATGATATAAAAATTGGAGGGTGCTTTTTTTTTTTTT